>NC_052351.1:64391640-64406605 GCF_009727055.1 Benincasa hispida | reverse complement strand
AAAATGTTTTACTTATCAAATTAGGAATATTTTATACCAAGGTTCAAGTGGGAGTTTAATAACTTATATGATAACATTATTAGAACACTTTAGTGGGAGATTAATAATATATACGATACGTTATATCTAGCTCTCGCATCCCTAAGAGTTCACAATCAAGATTTAAGCAGTACTTCGTGTCACCTAGGGAGTGAACTCCATTTAGAGAGTATTTTCATAAATCAAGATTTAGGTGAATAAGGGAAAGTTGTTCAAACAAAAATAAAGTATATGATACATTAATTTCAACATTCACGTCCTCACAAAGTTCACACCGTGAGATTCATATGACACTTTGTGTCACCCTGAGAGTGACCTCCATTCGGGAAGTGTTTGTATGAGTCAAGATCATACAAACACCTTAGGAGCTCTGGAGAGGACGTAAAGGAAGTTCACATCACTTTAGAATCTGAGGTTGCCCACCATATGTGTTGGTGCAAAATCCTAAAAAGTTGGAACGTTGTTCAAAAGTATGCCTATTTGTATGCTACCCTAAAGAAACAAAAGGTGGTAACTTTTACTATCCTCAAATGCAACATTCGACTAATGCAACTTTCTTGGAGGAGGACTCCATGAAGAATCATCAACCTCGCAATAAGCTAGTAATAGAAGAAATTTTCAAAGAAACGACAAATGCAACGACAAAAATTGTTAAAAGAGCAGGTTCATCAACAAGAATTGTCAATTGCTGCATTTTATGATTATAAAATATGGCAAATGGATGTCAAGACAACCTTTCTGAATGGTGATCTTGAAGGGAGTATCTACATGTCTCAACAAGAAGGGTTCATCGAACAAGGTCAAGAGCAAAAGGTTTGCAGGCTTAATCGATCCATTTATGGGCTGAAACAAGCATCTAGATCCTAGAATATGAGATTTGATACTATGATCAAAACTTACGGCTTTGAACAAAATGTTGACGAACCTTTTGTTTCCAAGAAAATTGTTAACAAAACTATCGCTTTTCTGGTGTTGTATATTGATGATATTCTACTCATTGAAAATGAAGTAGAATTTTTAGCTGACATTAAGATATGGCTGGCTACGCAATTCCAAATGAAAGATTTGGGAGAAGCACAGTATGTTCTTGGGATCCAAATAGTTCGGAACCGCAAGAATAGAACTTTAGCATTTTCTCAATCATCTTATATTGACAAGATGTCTAGATATAAAATACAAAATTCCAAGAAAGAGACGTTGCTTTTTAGACATGGAATTCATCTGTCTAAGGAACAAAGTCCTAAGATGCCTCAGATGTTGAGATAATGAAACTAATTCCATATGCATTAGGAGTAGGGAGTTTAATGTATGCCATGTTGTGTACTCGTCCTGGCATATGCTATGTAGTTGGAATAGTTAGCAGGTTTCAGTCTAATCCTGGATACGATCATTGGACTGTTGTTAAGAACATTCTCAAGTATCTCTGGAGAACGAGAAATTATATGCTCGTGTATGGTGCTAAGGATCTGATCCTTACTGAATACATTGATTCTGACCTCTAGACTGATATAGATTTGAGGAAATCAACTTTGAGGTTAGTATTCACTCTGTATGGAGGAGTAGTAGCATGGAGAAGTGTCAAGAAAAGTTGTATTGCTGACTCCACAATGGAAGCTGAGTATGTAGCTGCAAGTGAAGCAGTATGGCTCAGAAAGTTCCTAACTGATATGAAAATGGTTCCAAATATGCACCTGCCTGTCACCCTCTCAGCAAAGTGTTCGAGGGTCACCTAGTAGGACTAGGTCTATGACATATTTGTGACTAGGGAAAGTGGAAAATTTTATGGGTATCTGATGCCTTAGTTTATTGTATTTTTTTTTTATTCTCTCATTGTAACTCAACATTGTATATATTTGTATATACATTGATCCACTGGAGTTTCAGTTCAAGTGAGAGTATTGTTGGGTTTTGTGTCCTAAAACTCGCAGTTTGTAAAGTTTCGCAGTTTGTAAAGTTAAACACATTATATTATCAATAAAGATTTTATTAACTATTTCTTCAATAATGTTGTTATTGAATCTTTAAATTTCTTTTATACAGTCTAAATCTAATAAACTAAGATCCATGGCTATTACATGAATACTTGAACTTTATATAGAGATATAAAAATGGATCAAGTTCGTGTAAATAGCCAAAATGGTCTCTAGTATACGAATAAAGTTTGGTGCCTTATTCTGGTAACACTATTGGATGCGGCCTACTCTATAGCGGTTACAAGTTGTTGTAGAGTTGCTACAAACGAAGTGATTCTAAATCGTTCATGTATTGACATGAGAAGTAGGGGCCTATGTAATGAGTTTGTATAAGATCAGACCAAGAAATAAGTCACTGTTACTTTACAAACACTGTTTACGTTTTAAGACTGTCTATTTCGCTAAGATGACCACTGACTATTTCGCCAAGATGACTACTGACTATTTCGCTTAGATGACCTAGGTAACTCGGTCTTGCTAAGTATAAACTCCCGTTTATTTGGGATTATCCTTAGATTTGCATAGGTGAGGGTTGGCTCATTAGTATCAGCTCAACAAGCCTCCCATTTCAGGAGTAAGAACAAGTAGATAGTTGGAGACATAGGGTAAAAGATGGAATTCACGCCTACCCGATTTAGGGATAGAAGAAAGATTGTTCTCTAAAGTACTGAATCTAGGTCTTGAACAAGGGGCCACAACCTCTCACTGGCTTGAGAGGGATCCAGTTTAGTGATTGGATCATAAACCAATTGTTCATTAGAGGATCAGTAGAAACTTAAGAAACAAGAAGTAATATCGGGGGTAAAACAATATACTGACCCAACCGTTATTACGAACATTATTGGTTATGGTTATATCATGTGAACACAAATATATCTGCAGTGAGGAGAGTGCAATTATCGAGCTATAGTTGTATGACTTTATAGTTAACGAATACTGATTAATTTGGACTAAAGAGTTTTAGCCAATTAATCGTAAATCGTTGGAGCTCATGATCTATAGGTCCATAAGGTTTTTCTACTGGCTCGTAAAACATCAACTCCTTGAATTAATAAATTTTTTGAATTTGGAATGATATCAATTTGAATTGTTCAAATGGAATTTCAATTTGAAAATGTTCAAATTGAAATTAGGGTTTGAATTTAAATAAGTTCAAATTCAAAATAGGGTTTGTATAATTATATTTGATATAATTAATTAAACGTTTAATTTGTCGAAATTAAACGTTTAATTTTTCAAAATTAAACAAAACTGGAGAGTTTATTATATTTAAACAAACTCAGAGGCGTGACCCTTCCGTGATTGATCATACTCGATGCTCGATCCTTCCTCGATCGCTCACACTCGACTTTCGACCCTTCCTCAATCGCGTACACTTGATGCTTGACCCTTCCTTGATCGTTTATACTCGATGCTCGACGATATTTACTTTGTGCCTGCCTTAGGCTAACTCGATGCTCAGCCACCATTCTTCTCGGCCAACACATAGCCAAAAATTATTTTGCAAGGCTAGATTAATAAGTTATCGGAGAGCTAAGTTCCGCCAACTTAGACATTTTTCCTTCTTCAAACTTATTCTTACATCAAAACCCACAATTCAAATCTAAGCTTAATATTTAACCAAATACTTTTCTTAACTAAAAGAATAAAATATAATTAAAAAGAAAAGTAAAGTGTGGGTTTTACAATTTTTTAGACTAAATTTAATTGACCCATAATGTTTCAAATCCTTGATTCACATTTTTGGAGGTCGTTTGCATACTATCCAATAAGTTCAAGAACGTTGGTATGCTTTTGGTATAGTAGTATTAAGGTTTCAAAACCCTTTGGATTCACTATCTTCTTGTAATTTTGGATTTTACCCCTTAATTTCATTTCAATTTGGATTCATGTTGAATTGGAAAGTTGGAAGTGAATTTCGACCAAATTACCCTTTGGTACGTTTACATACAGTTTTCAGAGAATCAGTATTTGGAATTAAGACTTAAATGTTAAACGTGAATTTGGTTTATGTTTTAGGATTTGATGCAAATTTTATTGATGTAAATAAGTTGTTATATTTTGATATTATTTGGGCTTCATTTCATCGTAAATCACCCTGCGACGAAATATCCTTATGCATGAAATTATAATACCAACTTGGGCTAAGCAACATTGGAAAAGTTCACATGTTATCTTTCTTACGACTGAAGAGATTTCGTGAGAAACTATGAATTTCATGAGTTATTACGATACAACTCTATATGTGGGACTTCTTTTATTGCATATTGCATGCTAGACAATTTAGTGATAATTATCCTTCCATCAGTAGATATATACACCCTGATTGCATTTGGGTTACAGTTGTATGCCTTTGCGTCCACCAGTTTTGTGTGATCACGAATCCACTAGTTTGTGTGTCTTCATAATCACCAAGTTATAGATGTATCACCAACGGTAGGATAGGTTTTACTTGTTCACTCAAATGGCCATACATGTTGAATTTGAGTACACAAGTTCAGAATTGTCTAGGTATGGACATTCATTTGCATTGTGACTAACCTTATCCTAATAGTCTTATCTTGTGTTTTCTATGTTGTTTTTAAGGTGAGAGAAAGAGTGTACTAGACACTTGATGAAATTTATGTTAATTGGAAGAATTCCTTCGGCATAGTTTCATGTTTTTCAAGATTCTTTTGGATGGTTTTATTTTGTACCTTCAAGTTAAAAGTTTTAAATTTATATGCTTTTTTCTCATTACATTTTAAGTGATCCCGAATTAATTTTTTTAGCATTCCTTAAATTATATTAGTGGTGTTTTGTTTTTTTTTTAATATGTTTTAATTTTATATAACATGATTAACCAATTTTCTTTTTTAAAATTCTATGAATGTCAATTATAACCCTAAGTTAGAAATTTTGGTAAGTTGGGTTGTTATATCGAGTCTGTTTGGTTTAGACTTACAATCTTTTATGACTCAGTTGTTCAATTAGCTCCAATTTAGTGCTTCATGATCTTCATCTGAGTCCAAAATACTAAACAACTCTGAATTGCTTGGTCTCAACAAAATAAATGATTAACTACATTAGAATATTGAAATCTAACATGAAATAAAGATATAAATTGCACATTTAAATTTTTTTATAAAGTATAAAATATGTGGTAGTTTGTTTTCTAAGTTACCTCTCTAATAAAAAGAAGCTAGACATGGCGGTATTCTACTCACTCTGCATAGTATGTGGCTGTGAGTAACAAGTAAACGTGATGATCCATTGTATCTAACATATAATATTATTTATCACCGGTTGATATTGGAAAGATAGATTCATCATAATCATCTAATGACAGATGGCACAGACAATGAGGATCACGTTATTCGCCTGCAAACTTCTTGCTCTTTATTAGTGACAGTAATTTTCCGACACATCCGATCCGATAGGTATATGAACAATAATTTTAAAATTAGTCTTTCTAGAGATAATAGCGAGTGGATATAAGAGAGCAAATATTAATTGCTCAGCTACGAACAACAACAAGACGGAGTCGTACCAGCTGCAAAGGATTAGAATTATATTTATGCTCGTCTAATCTTATAGATAATTATTTTCTATCTAGTAATATAAGAAGATCTATATATAAAGATCTGAGATATGAATAACCTCTGAGACACCTAGCAGTGGGAGAATGGATTACGGATAAAATTTCCATTCCAGAACGATCAAATATACAGATGCTAGCAAAGGCCAGATTATTAAACCATGGAGAACTCTCATACCATGTCGCGACGTATAGGACAGTATATGGCTCATGAAACTTCTGCACAGACGGCTAACACACTTAATTGACACTGGACCACATTGATGTAAGTCCCAGAAACACATGAAAGCTATAATTCCGCATAGTCTAGAGAAGGGCCCCGGCTCTTCGTATTATACTAGAGAGGTAATTATTGGAAACTGCAAAAGCTGTACCAGCGGACATATTCTGATAGTGACACTTTAAGCCTACAGATAAAGAGTTTAATACTGTTCGGACGAATATATATAAATGGAGAGGCCGAGCGATCCGTATAGGTATTGTCAGTGTGTTATACTCATGCATAGTGCTTGACTTATAGTGAGGTAGGATGAGGCATGGTGGTTAGTTGATTTGTTGAGCGGGACCGAAAAATAGGGTTTAAGAAAGGGACAGAATAGGCGGAGTAACGCATGATAGACCTCTCGTTATCTAGTAAAGAGTTATTCTTTTGGTAAATTTACTGAAGTTATTACTCATATAACATTTGGACCACATAGACCTTGCTCTGCGCAGCTAAACTGGATAACTATCTCTACATGTTTCTCATCAGAGAGGAGAACAGCCGCCACCTACAGCCCTTATTCTGATATTTCAGCGAGTCAGCTCTAGTCTTCTCTCAACCAACACCGCAAAAGAGCGCCACTTCGACTCATTAAAGACCATCGGTTGCTGGAATGGACAATGGAGAGGGCGGTCCGGACAAACCCAAGAGGCGCAATTAATTGTGCTATAGTGCGTTTAGAGATCGACAGCAGCTGTGGAAGTAATTCGAGACAAAGGAATTAGTTGGGTTTAGAAATCATTTAATATAAAAAGAGTCAAATCATATATTAGAGATAGGGTTAACAGACAGAAAAGCAGAACATAATACTGGGCTGAAGCTTAAGGAAGTCATGTGAGATATGAATAAGGAGGAAATACATAAAAAAAAGGAGGGGTAAGTCGGGGGGTCACTTAGAAATGTGGATGAGAAAGAAGGCATATAAAGTTTAGAGAACTGTTTAGAGGGAGGGGAGGGGAGAAATGAAATTATTTGTTTATATTAGCTTTTCCTATTAATTTAATTCTTTGATATATATTTCAATGAAAAAAACTTGAAAAAGCAGATCTTTCACGTGAAGGAATTTTCTCTATAACCAATATCATTAAACAGGTATAGTAATTTCCCTTCACATAGTGTTCTAGTTCAGGTATCTTTACTAACATTGCAACATTAAACTGAATTCATGGACTTATAGTTAAAACACAAAGATACAAAGACCTCACTGAGACATTATACACAAGGTTAGTCACTACCTGCAAATGAATGTCCATACCTAGCGATTATTTCTCGACATTACTTTTGTGTTCTAACATCCGATATACTACAATTCGCCACAACAAAATTTACTTTTTAACTGATAATTCGTATGTTGAATCAACAATTTACACCATTCCTATCCTAGCTTCCGTGGAAGGAGTGAATTCATCTTGTTTGTATTAGTTTCCCTCACTAGCTCCGTCTGCAGATTGAAACACATGTTCCCATAGTAACTTGGTGATTATGAACGCCACAGCACAAACTCAGTTGGACAGATACTTTCTCGAGTTGATCCATCAAGGAAACACAACTGACTGTAGGTGCAGGATTATCAACGCCATATTGTCGGACACTTAACGACCAAAATGACTGAATCGCACAAAAAAATTACTCCTATAACCGCAACAATTAGGGTTGCTCAATAACTCATTTATATACTGATGGATACAGCGGATGCCTCTTAGGAAAAATTTATTAGAGATTATAAAATCCTCCACACTACAATATTTTAGAGTGATTACATTACTGTATTCTATGTCTCACAATAGTGCCTATACATATGCCGGCAAAACAGCATTAGTTCCCCAACATTAAAGAAACAACTGAATGTTGTACATACGGTAATCAATATCTATATGCCATTACGAAATTCATAGTATCTCCTCGAACATCTCTACTTATAGCCTAGCGGTCTGTTACAAATAATATTTTGAGGATCCATTAATAGGTGATGAGGCTATTAGCCACCGAAATGGTCTAGGACTTACGCTGATGATTTCTGAACGCATCGTACATTATTGGGGGATAAAGAAATTAGTATGAGATAAGACGAGGTTATATTGCAGTGTGCCCATAGCGCGCAGTGAGAATTATTATCAAAGATAGAAAACTATATGTCTCATGCCCACCAAGAGTCTACTATATAAAAGAAGTATTTAAACAAAACTTATTAATATATCTTACATTACATTATTCTAAACATAGTATACTGCATCTATAGTATTTCGCAAAGCTAATATAAACACCATATATATTCTCCACGTTTCCCACACGCTATTATTTAGTCTTAATTCCAAATACTAAGCATAATAAAGCTATGATTTTATCTCCAGTGAAACTGTACTAGTAATAAACAACTAGTTTCAGCCTCTAAATATTGAGAGAGTAAAACTCTTCGGATCTGAGTAATCTTACATCCTCAATCTCGAATCTACCCATATGCATACAAATGTAATCAACTGAACAGAATTGAGAGACATCTTTTGCTCGAAAATTACATCTTGACTTTAAAACTACCGGTACGGTAACACGTAGGTCCACCTCAAGAGTACCTATATCATAACACCTTTAGGAGTAGAATCAATGAATTTTTCGACAAAGTCGAGTATTTACGACTTAACCTCTAAAAATACTTTACGTAAAAGCACTCACTATACGGCTGCTCCGATAAGGTCGTTTCTTTCTAAAGTAAGTCTCTATCTTGATACGAATGCAAACGTAGACCTTCCCAAAAGTAGGAGGATGCTAGAGAGTGCATCTTTTTATGAAATGCTCATCTTTTGAGGTCCAAGTTAAATATTAGTCTAAAACATTGTCAAAACCCACACTGAGTACTTTCTATGCTCAACTTATCTCTTAGATATCTATTAAATTATGATATTTTCTCTTTCTTAGTTTAAGAAGCATGTAAGGTATAATATTCGCGAGAAATCTAATAGTAATTTATATTAGACTTAAGATTAAGCAATTTGTGCGAGTTTTGTTTGATGTAATGTTTTAAAACACCATAAGAAAATATGTAAGTTTTTTCGCAAAGATAAAGATTACATAATCGATCGTATGAGCTGGTTTGGAAACATTAACTCTACGATGATACTTGAGTTTTTAACTTTGGATATCAGTCTTGTTAAAGACATAAGACATTAACCAATTGATGAATTTAGCATCTTTTCCAGTTTCAGAACGGTCGGTAATGTAGATTCAAGGTGGCTCAGAGCTCAATTATTTAGTCAAATACTAGTCACCGACGACTTGGATCGTGCTTAGGACCTTTATAGGCATCGGCACAGAAGATATGCTATGTAGTTTACCTCGAGCACGACGTATAAACGAGGTCAACCTCCGCTTTTGAAGGACGCCTTCAAACAGAGTCATTAGCAATTCAGTGTTTACGCACGTACTAATGAGTGATAACTATGAGTGTACGAAAAGCGACGCCCTTGTAGTCCTTAGAGATATCACGTACCTGTAACAGCTCTGAGAAGTGTGACTCACGCGCACACGCTCACTTAGAATATTAGCTGCACTATTCCTCGAGTATGTTGCGCACTAATGACACTCTTCAGGAACTATGCGTTCACAAGCGCCTTGAGCTCACCAAAGACGTGAATCCACGAGTCACAAGCAATGCTGTTGAGCCTTCTCAGTCTGTCTTTTTCTAACGCAACTTTCAATATCACAGGCACTCCCGAAGGTTTCGTTGGGCTCTTACTCCGGAAGCCCTGACATCCCCATCCTGACGTAACGCATTTTCGCTCGATGTCCTTCATCTCGTGGCGTATTTTGGAGATCATAGTACAACGCATGGAGGTCATCATTTGGGAAAGAATTTCCTTCTGCGCTTCATATCACACCAATTCGCTTCTTATCTCTATCAGAGATTTACTATATTGCGTCTCCTTTGAGTTATGCTTCTCATGACACCGGAAGATCCGGTTTGCATCACTGAGTATTAGCATAACCCTGCAATTAATTAAAATTGCATAGTCTTCTTAGTTATCTAGAAGGACTCCGGCTTAATAACGCATACGTGGGGTCCCCTAAAATACTCTTAGCACCCATGTCATGGGAGAAGGTGGCTCTAAGCAAGTATTTCATTGATGTCCTTGCATATAAAGATAGAACTTTTGGGTTGAGTTCAGTTGAATAGTTATACATGAACAGGAGAGAGGAATGCTAATGGGCTTATAATATTTAAAAGGAGACCTCATAATGTGTATCCAAGTAGTCCTGACCTCATCCGAGAAATCAGACGATCTGGTAGCCTTCCTACTTGGCCGCAATGTTCCAATGTCTTTTCCCACACTATCAAACTCAAACCTTCATGCTCCATCGCATCTAAGGTGTCCTCCTTTTCCTTAGTCCCCCACACAGTTAATGTGCATTTATTTTCACCTGTCTTTTTGCTCAAGATGCATATTCTAATGGAGTTCTAGGGCCTTTCATATATATTACTCTCAACCACAACCATATTTGTGAACGAAGATCTAACACCTTGATGGCATACATTAGGGTCGGCCACGGGGAATGGAATAGCTGGAGTCAACCGATGGTTTGGGTTTCACGTATCAGACGTATCGTCCCGGGCACTCGACCGAAGAATCGTAGACTAGCGACATTCTCAAATTATCCATTAGCTGATTTTTCTATAAGTCACTCATAAAATTTGCTTTAGGTATTCACATACACCACATCTGACGCACCAAAATGATTCCTGTTTAAGCTCGCAAGCTTCTATTTTGGACGTACAGTGAACTTTTGTAAGATACCAATTGGCGCAGACATAGGCGTATGTCGGATATCACCGAGTTACAGTTTTGGAATACTAAACACGTGTATGCGAATTCGCGTTTTGTATCCACCGACAATCAGAAAGAATGTATTTCGACAAGTTCAATAGTTGATCCATCGGGAAGAGATTTTAAATCTTCGAGCGGTCATACCACATACTAGAGATGCGAAGTATCTTAACGGTTCAGAATCATGCTCGAATGTAACCATTTTTAACACTTACGAAAATTCTGGAACATGGTTTGAAAAAAGGGAACTTTCTTCAAATGATTTATGATTTCAAGTTACTGACGTAGAATTTGAAGTCCTGAAAATTAGTCGTGGTAGAATCATGTCAAGGTCGTTAGATCTACTAGTATGTCTTTCGCAGCTTCACGTGTGACTTAAAACAGTGTTTACATCTAAAAGGGAGAAAACCAATCTTCAACGACGTTAGTAATATAATAATTAGTCTTTTTCTGCATGTGCACTATGGCGCTCTGAGGTAGCTTTCTTACTTGGATGAGGCGAGCGCAAGTCTCACAGGTAAGACATTCACACTGCACAATAAGCAATAACATCGAAAGACTTGACATGTTAAACTTGTTTTGTAAAAAGCATTTAATATGTCAAAGTCGTATCCAGACATGTGTTTAAAATGAATTATGCTAACTTCATCCTGGTGCGTCCACCCCACTGATGCTACACATTCAGATACATATTCATTCATTGTAAGTACTGTTTTACAAAGTGAATTTCATGCCAGGGCATGACTCTTAATAGACATGAATATTTATATACTTATATACGAGTCGAATTATATACTTTTAATCACTCTATGTCGCACATAGTAACACAATGCAGTAACTTAGAAAGGTATCCAAACAAACGATGTTTACATGAATCTGTCTTCACTGTCGTGTAGCGAAGTGCAACCATATGAAGCTGTCGATAATGCCTTATGAAAAGCTAGGAGTGCTATCTTGCTCATCACGCCCAAGCACGCCGCCTCTAATTGTACTAAAATATTCTATGAATTTTACGATTCTATAAACAGAGTCGTAAGCCGCCATCTAAGGTATAAAGGCCCGATATTTGAAAGCAAGATACCGTCTTAATATGCCTAAAGTTGAACAGTACTCGATCGGTAATATACTCCAGTACTGCACGCGTAACGGTAGGCCTTCATCGTCTATTATTAGAGGACTAAGCTATCTATGGGTCTCTTCTTGCCATGATCTGCTATCATGATGGGTAGGCATAGCATACTATTTGCATCGAAGTGTATGCGCTAAGGTAATTCATGTGTCCATTAGCGCGACTCTCCGCATCGTCTATGGGCAGCATTGGATATGCTGCTGGAGTCGACTATTGTGCCCACACTCACGCTTAAGCTCTCTCGCTCGTTACCTACTCGAACTAAGGTTCGATAGCTACCCAATCGATGTAGGTATTTGCTGATTATGACGCACTATGATAATATGTAAAGTTGTTTTTCGAGATTAATCTCGATCTCAGAGCCTGTTTATATGATTTCAAGATCTACCATTGTAATAAAGGCTTGAGGGCACCACGTAATTGTATTGCTCAATGAAGATCTACTAATGCACTCGTGCGGACACACTATGCTTTCACCATGTTTCAATAATCTTTCTCCCATCGAATAACTGGTTGTGACGCTTCTCTCTCGATGGTTTGATGCATATTCTCTCTCCGGCCCACACCTTGCCTTTCTTCAGTGTCTAGATAATGAGCAAGTGGACCTCAACGATTCGAAAACAGACTAGGCGTCTTTTGTCGACAAGGTATTGATTTCTAGCATCATCCACGCATGGGTTCACTTTAGCCATTTCTGCTCATGAAGCCCTTACACATCCAGTGTAACGGATGGCATGTTCGAGTAGCGAATTCGCGAACTTTTCTTCTAATGTTACACATCCTTCCTTCTCACATAATACCTACTTCTCTCATTGATTATCCCATATCAACTACATCTCACGCCATGCTGGTATCTAAGTAGGGAACATCTCAAGTAGAGGAAATTAAGGCTCAGGTTCACAAAGCAAGTCCCCAAAAAGGTAGCATGTTGAGTTGGCAATTTGGCACCTCACCCTAGATACTCTACTCAATCTCCAAAAAGGAATCTTAAGCCAGGGATAGGACAGACCTGTTTGACAGTGTACACCACGGAGTTCCATTTTATAAAACACTCAATATTGAAAGTCAATAGTGGTCCATCGTTATATGGATCGTCACTTACAGGCTTGATGCATAATTAGATAAGTTTTCCTCAACAATCTATTCAGAACTCGGAGAGTGTTATATTTAATGGCGTGTCGTAACGCTTCGATCCCTTCGTGGATGTCACGGGACCTCTTATACAAACTCTTTGTATATGAACCCCCGCTCGCATTCGTTCACCATTGAAGGGTACAACTGGCATTCATCCAGTCTAGTCCTTTACTAGTTGGGAATTTAACACACCTGAATGGTAAAAAACGCACATGAGTTCCACATAAAGACCTGAGGTCGAGTTGTAGTAGCTGTAGCCTGTCACTAGTCATTGTCATTATGAGTCTATTTCACACATCCATTTATAAATATCATTCATATAAGCTACAGGATAAATTTAGGTTATCACTTAAGGCATACTAACATACCATCTTATCGATTATCTCACATATTACAACATGCTACCTTATGAGTAGCCTTGAGCTATGAAAGATAATCATTGGCATGTTCCTTTCTGTCTTATTGGATCTCTATCTAGAGCTAATGCAACTGCATAGATAGTTAACTGATACTACTCATAATGAGAAGAAATGAAATAATCTAACAATATCTCAAACCATCTACCTATAAAACAAATGCATTGTATACGGTAGAATAAAGTTAAACTGATACTCAACGAGACTCCAGGAGAATTAGGAGTACATCCACACCAAACACATACTCTCTCGCTACATTCTATGTTGCCTAAATATAGCGATCTCGGAGACTCCACTTACACAGCTTAACTGATGAGCAATAAAGATCGATAGCACTATCATACATAATCATCTGAGGGCCACTTACTCATACTCGAGTGATTCTTCTACCCAGCCTCTACATTGGACGCCCTTAGAGCTACCAATCGGGTGTCGTCCTGTCCTACCACCCGTGCAACCAGACCATCTCCGCTGAGGTGATTCCTCTCTGACACCGGTAGCGTGACGCAGGCCTTTGTGTAGGGGAATTAGGAGTCACTGTTGTGCTTCGCACACCCCGCACATCGATTCACCGTGACTATCCATCATCGTGATGCACTAAACTCCCTAATCAGTGGTATTTCCACTCTATATGCGTTTCCGCCGACAATGACTCCGAGGCTCACATCAATTATGAATCGCATTCTCATTGACTATAACCCTGTCATGTTTATCATTAATAATAATAAAGACGATAGTATATTAGAGGAATTCCTATTTTGGTTATAACTTCTCCACACTATAAGAAGATGGAAAGCTTATTTCGATATTGAACAAGGAAAACATTCTCTATTTAGCTCTTCAACGCGTTGGGTCTGTACATGATGTAGGAGACCTTTCTTCTAGAGCTTCTCTTCGCAATTATTCGGGAGCTCCCGTGGATGCAGCTTCCTTTTTGCATTCCTGAAATTTCTTAGTTATTGCCAACACACTTTCACAGTATCAATATCACCTCTCATCATTTAGAGTGGACACTCGAGCCACAGCCTATATTTTGGATCACCCTTTCGTATCTAGTATGATTTGCGAGAAATCTCACTATAGTTCTGAAAAAGTGCATTCTAGGATCCTAATATGTTTTAGGTATATGCTCTTACTTTAAAGTGCTTCAGAGATTATCGACACTTTATCTCACTATCGATAGGTTCTTTGGCTTAGCTTTCATTTACACGAAACATACTAGATTGTCAGGACTCTATCAGGTACGCCACTAATAATTACCCTGACTGGATTAGAGCGTTGACAACTACCTCTATATTTTCCTCACTCTCTAGCATGATTCTTTGAGACCTGTCATTCTCCCACTTATACTAGCGCATGAAATTCAAATGAATGGAGTCATGGTACTCTCTGATCTTACAGATGTGCATACATCAATAGCACTTACACTAGCTAGTGAAATGAAAGCTATGAGGTGCAATGGCGCATTAATCTCATACCTCCTCACTCGTTGAGGTATCACCATCGGACTTGGATCAGTAGTGAATCAAACGAGTCTTATAACTTCTCAGTGACATCACTGTGACAGCATCTTCTTCTCGGTATACTGGAAAACAATTCTCTCGTTCTCTGAAATCAC
>NC_052351.1:64356086-64391615 GCF_009727055.1 Benincasa hispida | reverse complement strand
TTGTTTCATTAAAAAAAGTTTTTACTGGCTAAAATATAACGTTGTTTCATTTTAAAAAGTTATTTAATAGGCTTAAAAAATATAAGTTGTTTCATTTAAAAATTATTTATAGGCTTTGATATACATGTACACACATGAGATATCACACATTGATACTTAAGATTATATGTATGGTTGGTCAATAACATTATTGACATGGATTAATTTCGTCCACTTTTATCAATCTTGTCCTATCCTGTTGTCTGATTAAAATATCGCTAAAACTGAACATGACTCATATAACATACGAGTATCTAGTAACCACGAGTTTTTGTTTCAATCCAGTTAACCACAAGTGTAAGGTTTGTAAATTGAGTAAAAAAAACTTGTATTATGTATGAAAGCTCTTTTATTATATTACATTAAAAAGTAGAGTTGATAGGTTTCGATTCTGAACAAAATGAAAATATGTTTGGCTTGGGAGTCGGAAGATTTTCAAGAATTTTCGGGAGGAAATTGTATACCATAATTACATCATGCATCCGTGAATAATAGAGCATAGAATAAAGTTCTAACTACTTTTACTATGTATATAATTTTAATTGTGTCATTATCGTATTTTTATGATATGAGTAAGGATTTTGTAGACTAAATTTATTGACCCATAATGTTTAAAATCCTTGATACATTTTTGGAGCGTTGGATACTTTCCAATAAGTTCAAGAACGTTGGTATGCTTTTGGTAAGTATTAAGGTTTCAAAACCCTTTGGATTCACTATCTTCTTGTAATTTTGGATTTTACCCCTTAATTTCGTGTTCAATTTGGATTCTGTATGTTAATTGGAAAGTTGGAAGTGAATTTCGACCAAAATTACCCATTGAGTACAAGGGATCGAGTAAGGAATGTGCATCAGGCAAGCCATTCAGCATCGAGCATCCCATCAAGTATCGATTCCTTCCCATCGAGTATTCAGTAGAGAGCCATTGAAATTTTCATCGAGTAATAACCCTTCTCCATCGAGTTTTCACAGCGAGGATCGAGTTTGCTCGAAACACTCAATTTTAAAATTTTATTTTAGTTATCTAGAAGGATGGCTTAATCTGGGCCCTTAATCTCCACCAGTAGGAGAGGTGGCTTAGAAGATTTCATGCAAAATTATTGGGCGTTAGTATAATAAGGGAAGAGAAATTCAAGAACTCGTTCTGGACTATTCCTTCGAGCAAATCAGACGATCTTGGTACCGTTGGAAAGATCTATGAGTCTAGTTCCTTTAATCAAACCTTTGGAAAGAAGTTCTCACCAGAAATAGGGTCGGAGGGGGAAGGAAGCGATGAAGGTTTGTTTTCAGGCGTTTCCGGGCACTCGACGAAGAATCGTAGATCTAGGCTGAACCACTTGAATTTTTAAGCTAAAATTTTAAGGTATTAACACCATTTTAAGTGAGTTTGTAGAAGGAACTTTTGTAAGATAAGGTCGGGGGTTCGAGTTACATGTTTTGGAATTTAAACCTAGAATCTTTGTTCAAGCAGGAAGTTGCAGTTCAGGTCCATCGGGAGAGATTTAAAGTCCCAGGTTAAACCACAAGGAGTTTTACGTCGAAACTCTGATGTAACATTTTTAACAAAATTCTGAACATGTTTTGAAAAAGGAACTTTCTTAAAATGATTTATGATTTTCAAGTTACTGACGTTAGAATTTGAATCTGAAAATTGTGGGTGAATAGGCAACTTCTTGCTAAGTATGAGCTTGGTTAAAAAGAGTAGTCTCAAAAGGGAGACCGAAGTAGTAACTAAAATTATTATTTTTATGTGTAGGAGCAACTTCTATTGGAGAGGCCTACCAAGTCTAGGAAAAATTCAAGCCTAAAAACCCATGAGTGACTAAATGTTTTTTAAAAAATATATATATAAAGAACATGTGTTCTAAATGAATTTTATGCTAACGTTCATGGGTTTTCCAAGCAACTAAAATTTATACTTATGTTTTAAAAGGATTCATAGGGCATATCTTAAACATGATATTTTAAGTTATTTAAATGAGTTTTACTAATCCTAGCACATGTTAAGATTGAATGGAAAGGTAATGAAAACTAGATGTTTATAATTCGTGAAGCATGCATATTGAATTGTGATAATGCTCTTATGGAAAAAGCTAAGTGCTATTCCTAAGCTTATTGTACTAAAATATTCTATGAATTTACGATTCTAATAAACCAGATACCTAAGGTATAAAAGGTATTTGATGAAGTACCTACAATGTTGACAGTACTTAATATACTCCACGTGCACGTAGGTAGTTCTATATGAGAGGCTAAAGTATGGGTCTTCTTGCCATAGTCATTATAATGGGACCGAAGTATGGGTCTCATGTCCATGAATGGACGTTGGGAGCTTGTGCAACGAGCGCTCGTTCTCAACTAAGGTTCGATAGTATGATTGATTATGACGCATGATAATATGTAAGTTGTTTGAGATTATTTCTAGCCTGTTTATATGTTTAAATTAATGTGTATGAAAGGCTTGAGACAAATTGTATTTCTATGAGTCACTCACTGGGCAAGTAGCTCACCATTTTCAAATTATTTCCTTTTCCCATGTAGCGGTTAGTTTCCTCATGGTTGAACCCACTGCTGATTGCCACTCAAAGCTGGGTTATGAAGGATGATGTCACACCCCGCCCTGAGCCTACCTCCTGAGGTCGAGGCGAGGTGCGATGGACCGTAGATACCACCCTTTTGTGATACCTACTGCCCATCTGAAACTCTTTACTCTCATAAAATTTTAAGCCAGGGATAGGACAACTGTTTGACTTAACTCATTTTATTATAAACAATATGACGTTTATACAACTTTCAGGCTTAACTATAAAGTTTACAACAACAACTTTAGAACTCGAAGTGTGATTATGGCGTGGTGGACCTTGATCTTAGCAGCACCCTGGAACTCCTTACCTTTCGCTACTTGGGAATAAAAACATGAAAGAAAAGAATGAGCTTCATGAAGCTCAGTGAGTGGTTGGTACCTTCTAGAGTCTATTTCAACTCATAAAAAAACAAGTATATCACAACTACGATGTTACATTCAAACCTTAGCCTTGAGTGAGTCTGTTCTCAACTCTATCTACATGCACCATAGATAGTTAAACTGATACTACTCATAATGAGTCTGTTCTCAAACTCTACCTACACATACGGTAGATAGTTAAACTGATACTAGTCATAAACACTTACTCTCCTGCGTTCCCTATGTGCACATAGATCCCCGCTTATGTGCTCAGAAGCTAGGCCTATCAACTCTCTGACCATCTCATATGAGGTTCTTCTCACAGGCTTAGAAGCTAGACCTCTCGGTCCCCTAACCGTCCCGTGAGGTTCTGCTCCGCGCTCAGGAACTAGGTCTTTCGACCCCCTGATCACCCCGATCACATAATCTCATTCTCATTCTAATTACTCATTAATAACATAAGCATATATATATTTACTCTAAAAGATATGCTTATGACTTAAAGGAAATACCATTCACCTTGGTAGGGTAGGAACCTTTCTCTCTAGAAGTTCCTTGATTTCCTCGGGCTCCCTTTTGAACCCTAAATTCTAGATTCAACTTTAAGATCATATTACTCATCATTCCAAGCCTTATTTTGAGATACTTTCTTCTATAAACATGTTCTAAAATGTTTCAGAAAGCTTACTTTAAAATCTCAGCTTAGAACTCCTCGTGTTTTGGCTGGAATTTTCAAATCATCAAGACTGACCCAAGCTTACCCGAGAGCTTGACCCTTCTATATTTTCCTCACTCTCTAGCATGATTCCTTTGAGCTCATTCTCCAGTAGCCCTGAATTAAAAACTAGACTCTCTGATCTTTCAAGTGGTTTTGGAATCACTCAAAATGGATGAATAGTCTGGGATAACTCCTCGTCCCAAGTTGATGCTACTTTCAGACCTCACTGTTTGACAGCATCTTCTTCTCTTGGAACCTCTTGATCGATGCATGGTCTTGCTACTAACGCATGCCCTTCATGATCAACGCATAGCTTCCTCCAAATCTACCCTCTAAAACTCTTTCTAATATTTTTCAAGAGGATTTTAGGTTATGAACTGAAGAGACACTTTGCGGTGATATTTATAGGCTTTAGGAATTGATCCTCATAATCTCACAAAGCCTACAAAGCATGACACCTCATTCTTTAGCAACTTTTGGAGTGTCTGCACCAAGCTTTGCTACCACCTACTTCCTTTCCATTCACCTACTTCCATGCCACTCACCTACTTTCATGAAGTTTTAGTTGTCTTCCTCATGCATAAATCTCCCTTGCATGAAACTCTATTTGTGCACCTCCTACTAACTCAAGCTCAACCCCTTCTCGGTTTAGCCATTTGTCAGGGTGAATCCATCAGCCTTGTGTACCGCAAGCCTCAATAACACATAGACACTTGGACCATCGTCTAGTTCATCGTGTAGCTCTTACACTCATCGAATAGCTTATCGCCTAGTAAATCTCTCGTTGTTGCTCATCGTCCAGTGCCCATGCCCATTGCATAGCACTTAGGCCCCATCACATAGCTCCATTGTCTAGTGATCTCTCGTTGTCGCTCATCACGTATCTCTCGCTGTCACTCATCGTGTAAACCTTGAATCCTACATTCTTTACATAAGTATGTTTAGCCATGAGGATATTATGTTAAATAAGTAATAAGTGAAATTTATGGTTTAATACAGAGAAGTAAGAAAGAAGAAGAGAAGAAGGAAGAAAAGAAGAAAACAGGAATGAAGAAGTTAGGTTAAAAAAAAAAT
Source organism: Benincasa hispida (assembly GCF_009727055.1). NCBI lineage: Eukaryota > Viridiplantae > Streptophyta > Magnoliopsida > Cucurbitales > Cucurbitaceae > Benincasa > Benincasa hispida. Next base: position 64,386,840 of record NC_052351.1, on the reverse strand, counting down.
TAATTAATTATACTTAAATTAAATTTTCTCGGCCAACAGCACTAAACTCATTAGTGGGCAAGGTGGCAGTCGATGATTTCATGCATGAGATTGTATTCGCTTGAATAAAAAGGAAGAAGAAGTTCAAAGACTCAGTTTAGACAACTGACTCGTGCGATCCAAGTGAAATTGGTGCCATTTGAAAGCTGGAAGAGTCTAGTTCTCGGATTAATCGGGGCCAGTAGTAAATATTGAAAGCTCCAGGCCAAACCACGACGAATTTAGTGCTGAAATTTTAAGGTAAGATAGTTACTCAATTTTGAAAAAGTTTGTAGAAGAAAGTTTCTTGAAATGATTTCTGAATTTTGAGTTATAAAATTTTGAATTTGAAATAGGAATTTGTTGCGTAAGCAGGCAGCTGGTTGGGAAGATGAAGCAAGCAGCTCACCCAAGGGAGCGAGAGCGAGATAAGGATTGTGTAAATCTCGCTGGTCACTCAAATCTCGTTAATTTCGGCCTAGTCTCGCTAAAATTTATGCTAAGTCTTGCTAATAATGGTAAGTCTCGCGAAGAATGAAAAATCTTGCTAGTTTTGTGCCTAGTCTCGCTGATTTTCATGCTAAGTCTCGCTCTTAAGATGATCTTGCTAGTGATGATCTTGTTGGTGAAGATCTCGCTAGTGATGATCCCTCTAGTAAAGGTCTCGCTAATAAGCAAACTATTTGAAGCATCTTGATGAAAATTCTAAGGAATCTAACAAGGAATTATATTATTTCAGGACAAGAGGAGCTAGGAGAAGCCTACAAACCATTAAGAGCCCAGACAAGTAGTGAGTGACTAAAATAAACTTAATGTTTTCCATGTTTTGTGCATAAAAAACCATGAGATTTCAATGATATTTGATGATAAGTTTATATGTTTTCAAGCAACCAAGTTTTATGAATTGCATAGCATTTTTTCTCCAGCACGTGTATGTTTTATCGCATGCCAAGGTTATATGTTAATTCATTATAAAATCTAAGTATCTATGATGAAGCATGCGTTTTTAAGATAAAAGCTATGTTTCTACAAATGCTATGCTAAGGGCCATGATTGTCTTGTGACCTAGCACTATTCCTTCTTCTACCATGAAATGACATTTCTCCCAGTTCAGAACCAAATTGGTTTCAACGCATCTCTTCAAAACTTTTTCTAGACTTGATAAACAAGAGTCATAGGTGTTGCCAAAAACCGAAAAGTCATCCATGAACACCTCGACTCACTCCTCCAGGAAATCTAAAAATATGGCCATCATACACCTTTGGAAGGTGTCTGGTGTGTTACGAAATGCAAATGTGCCCAATGGGCACGTGAAAGTTGTTTTGTCCTGATCTTCTGGTGCAATTGCGATCTGGTTATAGCCTGAATAACCGTCAAGAAAGCAAAATATTCATTCCCCACAAGCCGATCTAACATTTGATCAATAAACGAAAGTGGAAAATTGTCCTTCTTTGTGGCCAAATTTAACTTGCTATAATCCATGCATATTCTCCACCCCGTGGTTATTCTAGTAGGAATTAATTCATTTTTGCTGTTGGTGACGACTGTCATGCCTCCTTTCTTTGGAACGCACTGCACTGGGCTTACCCAGCTGCTATCAAATATGGGGTAAATGATGCCTGCATCAAGCCACTTCACAATCTCTTTCTTTACAACCTCCCTCATGGTAGGGTTCAAACGGTGCTGCCTCTCTATGGATCCTGTTTTTTCTTTCTTCAAGACGGATCTTGTGCATGCAATACAAGGGACCGATCCCTTGAATTTCTGCTAGAGTCCATTCCAAGGCTTTTGCGTATTTCTTGAGGATCTGAATAAGTGCTTCCTTCTTCTCTTTGCTCAGTGAGGCAGAGATTATAATTGGTAGAGTGTTGTTGCCTCCTAAATAAACATATTTGAGGTGCACTGGTAGCGCCTTCAACTCCAACATGGGTGTTTCTTCCAAAGATGGCTTAGTTCATTGTGTTTCTCATTCAGATAACTTTATTGTTTCAAAATCTGGTTCAGTTTGTATTGCGGTGCAATTCTCCTCCAGCATTGTGCTAATCTCAAAGTTTTCTTCCTCCAATTCTTCTCGAAACTCGTGCCAATGTTCTTCTTGTAGTTCTCCAACATACTGGCAGTTTTTCCATATCACCTGGGTACTTCAACGAATTGAGAACATTGAACTTTACTTGCTAATTATCGACTCTTATGGTAAGTTCTCTTTTCTGCACGTCGATCAGCGCTCGCCTTGTTGCGAGAAACGGGCGACCCAAGATGATCGGCACCTCAGTGTTAGCTTCATAATCCAATATAATAATGTTAGCAGGAAAGATGAATTTATCCACTTGCACAAGTACGTCTTCTATCTTGCTCTCTGGATGCGTTATTGATCTGTCAGCCAACTACAATGTAACTGTAGTGGGTCTTGCATTACTGATGTTTAACTTCCTGAAGATTGACAAGGGCATCAGGTTTATGCTTGCCCCTAAGTCACCCAGCGCATTTTCGACTTCTTTACCCCCTTATTGAGCACGGCAACGTGAAACTCCCTAGATCTTTCATTTTAGTGGGGATGTTGTTCTGAAAGACCGCACTACACTCATACGTTAGTGCGGTCATTTCATTTTCCCCGATCTTCCTCTTGTTGTCGAGTATGTCCTTAAGGAACTTTGCATAGCTAGGCATCTGTTCCAGTGCTTCTACTAAGGGAATGTTGATATGTAGCTGTCGGAGGATATCCAGGAACCTCTTGAATTGTTTACTATCATCTTTCTTTTTCATCCTAGACGGGAAAGGTGGAGGATCCAACCTTACTTCCTGATCATTTTATTGTTCATCGACGTCTCTTACTTGCTGTGTGTTAGGGGCTGGAGGTTGCGATGACTTTGATTCTGAGTCTTGTTGAGATTTATTCTTTGCAGAGGTAATTGCTTCTGAACTGGTAGATCTATTGTTTGTGATTGAGTGGTCATTGTTGGTGATTGAGGCTTCTGGCTGTTTTACTAATTCTGGTATTGGTGGCACGGGGACCATCTTCTTACCACTTCTCAATGTCACTGCTTGACATTGTTCCTTGCCACTTGGTCTCGGTGCTTCCGAGCTGCTAGGCAGCATACCAGGCGCTCTATTCTTAAGCTCGTTCGACGTGCACCTCCAAATTTCTAATGGAGGAAGCTTGCGACTACATGATTGCCTCGTTCTTCTCAATATATTGTTTCAATAATGTTTCCAAAGATGAGGTACTAGAAGAGGTGTTAGAAGAGGATGGTTGGTCCTGTGGCTGTCTACTCTGAAAATTACCTTGGCTTTGATTCTGATGATGGAAAACCGAAGGATTACCTCGATTCCCTGGATGACTGTTCTGATGATTCCTTTGACCCCCCTGGTTGTGATTCCCTCTGCAACTGAAGTTGGGGTGATTCTGCCAACCAAGGTAGTAGGTGTTGCTAAACGGGTCATTATGAATAGAGTATACGAATTGTGGATTTGACGGGCAGAATTCCACCAAGTTCCCCTCTCCGCATTGGATACAGCTTACTGCTGCCACTTGCATCAGCGCATTGGCTTGTGCTGCACTTTGAGAGAGATGTCCATGATTAATAGCCATAGTCTGGAGGAGCGAGGTTAATGTGGCCATCTGGGCGGCTAGGGTGGTCAATGTATCAGCTGGTACAATGGCATTTTCTGCTCTTCTTCGTTTCGGGCCTCTTCCCCTATACCCATTATCCATCCAATCATCTGTATTTTGCGAAATGCGATCTAGGATGATCTTCGCTTCCGTATACGTCATGTCCATGAACCCTCTTACTGCAGAGGCGTCAGCAACTGCTTGCGTTGATCGATCCAAGCCATTATAAAAAGTTTCCATCAGAACGCAATCGAGAATCCCGATGTACGGACAGTTCTTCACTAATCGTCTAAATTGCACTCAGGCGGTGCTTAAAGTTTCATTTTCCATCTGTTCAAAATTTAACACATCCCATCGTCTTCTTGCGTTGACGGCGGGCGGGAAAAATTTCTTCATAAACCTCTCAGCCAACTGGTCCCACGAGTTGATTTCATTTGGCTCGAGTGAATGAGCCCATCTCTTAGCCTCATCCTGCAGTGTATACGTGAAGAGATTTGGCTCAAGTGTATACTACCAGGAAAACTAGATCTTGCGTCAGCTGATTAACCCCTTGATTCCCTTCGGGCTTATCATTGTTATTCATGCTTCTCCTTCATCGAATACGGTCCTGGCGTGCTCGTGCGTGAAAAGTACGCTCGATCTCTAGGTCGGCTTCGAATTCTGGATCAGTCCCAGTACTCATAAACCGTCAGCCTGCTCTCCGCGATAAATAGACAGTACAACAGAGATATGTCCTGCAAAATACCACCAAAATATTCAACATTAACCGTTACCAATCCCCGACAATGGCATCAAAAACTTGTTGAATATAAAAATAATGTTATGCTTATGCTTATGTTGCACTACTGATGAATGATTGATTCAAGTTCTTGTCCCCGGCAATGGCACCAAAAATTTGATAGACAAAATATGTTTTTCTTTATCTAAGTTTTATTCTGCGCTAATGAATGAAAATGTTGATGCTCTATTCACTCAAGTTGCTTTGCGATAAAGATATGTTGCGATATTACGTTCTAAATGTATGCGTTGATGATGATATGCTTCGTAGTGTGCGATGATGTAGTGCATGTCATAAGTTTTCTTGCACGGGAACCAAGTACAATTCCAACGTAAGTTTCTCAGATTGACCTGAGGTCGAACACAGGGATTGTTGTTGTTAATGCGATACTAATGTGATATATGCGACCGGTTTAAAATAAAGAATAATGAATTGGTTTGTGCAGAAAAGTAAATTGCGATGAAAAGTAAATTGTGTTGTAAATAAAATGTCTAAGCTATTAATGATACAGGTTGAGGACTGGCTATGAAGTTGTGCAAAAGTGTTTGGTAAATGCGGATGCAAGTCTTGTGAATGAATAAGAAAGGGAATGGGTTGAGGGAAAGGACATCGCAATTTCTTCAATCTTGTTGAGGACGCAACTCAGGTTCCGCTTTGCCTTGGCTTACACCTTTCAATGATCGGCCGCGTTCCCATATGTCTATGATGAAATAGCGATGAACATAATGAACGCAAGGTTGTTTCCATCTCTGGAAATACTTCTCCCTTTAGTTAACACATTCTTCCAACCTTCTCTCGATAGGCGAAATAACATCTTCACTTCTTCTCTCATAGGTGAAGATGTCATCGAGCATGCTTTAGCTAAACTCAGCCGATTTCCTTAACAATGATTAACTCACTCGCTTAATCCTTCCCCTTCACCCAGGGGATTAATGACACATGATGGAGAAAATGGATGATGAATGTATGGAAAAGATCAGAGAGATGATAATGGTTACGATAATGATATTTGAAATATAGAGATTAAGCGTTTGATACAGATTGTGAATGAAAGATTAAAGAATAGTGAACACAATAGATGAATAAAAGAATATAAACAAATATGGAAAGGGTGTCAATGTCTTCACACAGATCCCGATTGGAGACGTTATGCTTACCGGTGTGTGGATGAAATGGAGTGGAAAGCTTCCCTCTCAGGCTTGCTTTCTAGGTAGAAATGACCTCTCACACAGAGCTTCTTCTTNTTGTGCTTGCCGGTGTGTGGATGAAATGGAGTGGAAAGCTTCCCTCTCAGGCTTGCTTTCTAGGTAGAAATGACCTCTCACACAGAGCTTCTTCTTCGGCAATGGAAAGAATTTCTTGCTTAGAGACTTACCTTTCAGCCTTGTCTCGTCGTTCTCCCAGATTTTCTCTGGATTGTCTCTACAGACCAACCTCCTTTACATTAAATTCAAGGAAGCTATTTATAGACCTTGGCTATTGTATTGGTGGTCCCACTTTTAAATTTTGATAATTTCTGCCATGGTGTAATGGAAATGTCCGCTCTGCTCCACGATCAATTTGTTAGAATCGTACAACAGAAACGCTGTACACTTGTCAGAATCTTCTGCAAATGCGTTGCTCTTCACATCTTCGATCGAAACAACTATACCGCATGCGGCGGAAATGCGTTGATCGCTTGAATCCATGATCGATCGTCGCATGCACTGCAATTGAGTTGATCTTTTTCGTTCTTGATCGATTGTCGCATGCTGTGTGATGTGCTGTTCATTTTTGTCCTCGAGCAATTAACGCATGCAGTGACCTATTTCTTGCAAAACAAAGACTTGAAAATTCCATTTCGCCATCGCAATGGGGTTAGTGGGTGTGTTCACGATACTTTACAATTTTTGTATTTCTAAGCCAATTTCTATACTGTCGACGCAATTTTTCATTCTTTTTGCCGCATAATCTAAATAAAACAGCATAAATAACTTGTATTTCTACAAGTTATCAATAAGTTTTCATTATCAACTGTGTTATATAAAGAGACATCATTTCGTGGTCCGGTCTTATACAAACTCTTTGTATAGAATACCCCCGCTCGCATGTCTCCACATGAGCTAGTAGAGGAACCTAATGGACCTCTTATTCTTTCATATTCTTCTAAGTTTATTCTATATGAGCTAGTAGGGAAACCTAATGGACCTATAGATCATGGGCTCCAACGATTCGAGATTAGCTGGCTAAACTCTTTAGACAGAGCTAATCGACATTTGTTAACTAACGGGTCATTCCACTATAGTCCCGTAGTTGCACTCCCCTCACTATAGATATATTTGTGTTCATTTGATATAACCATGATTAGTAAGCTAATCTTTGACAGGTTGATCGTAATCTCGGTTGGGTAATAAAAACCGTTTTACCCCCAATACTACATCTTGTTCCTAACGTTCCACTGATCCTCTAATGAACAATTGGTTTAAGGTCCAACCAATAAACCGAATCCCTCTCGGGCCAAGGAGAGGGTGGGGCCCCTTGTTCAAGACCTGGATTCAGTACTAAAGAGAACAACCTATCTACTATCCCTATAATGGGTAGGAGTGAATTTCGTCTTTCACCCTATGTTCCCAGCTATCCACCCGATCTTACCCCTAAAATGGGAGGCTTATTAGGCCAGTGATGATGAGCTGCCCTCACCTATGCAGATCTAAGGATAATTCTGAGTGAACAGGAGTTCATAGTTAGCTCAGGATTAAGATTAAGTTACCTAGGTCATCAATTAACGAAATAGTCAGTTTTATACATAAAACGACATTTAGAATGTAAAAAGTGACTATTTCATGGTTTAGTCTTATACAAACTCATTGCATAGGATGCCCCCACTCACATATCTCTATATAAATGATTCAGGATCACATCGTTTGTACTAACTACAAAGTGGGTCACATCCATAGTGTCCAAAGAATAAGGTGCCCAACCTTATTCATATACTATAGACCATTTTGGCTATATATTTGAACTTGATCCACATTTATGTCACTACATAAAGTTGGAACTACATTAAATAGCCCCAGGACCTTAGTTTATTGGATTCAAGATTACAATTTCAATAACAACTTTATCGGAAAACTAAACAGAGTATGTTTATTAATTTACAAACTACGAGTTTTAGGACATAAAATCCAACAAACTCCCACTTGGACTAAAACTCATAGTGGAGTATCAAAATGTTGAATTTAAGTGAGAAACATATGAGTATAATAAACATATGAATATAATAAACTAGGGCATATACCTAAATGCAGCTACATATTCAGCTTCCATTGTGGAGTCCGCAATACAGTTTTGCTTCACACTTATCCACACTACTGCTCCTCCATTCAAAATGAACACTGATCCCGATGTAGATTTTCTTGCATCTTTATCGGTTTGAAAATCAGAGTCAGTGTATCCAGTAAGGATCAAATCCTTAGTACCATACACGAGCATGTAGTTCCTCGTTCTCCTAAGATACTGGAGGATATTTTTAACGGTAGTCCAATGATCATATCCAGGATTGGAGTGATAACTTCTGACTATCCCTACTTAGTAGCATATGTCAGGTCTAGTACATAACATTGCATACATCCGGCTCCCTACTGCAGAAGCATAGGGAATGCATCTCATATCCTCAACCTCTTGAGGTGTCTTAGGACATTGATCCTTTGACAAATGAATTCCATATCTATAAGGTAACAGACCTCTTTTGAAATTCTGCATCTTATACCTAGACAACATTTTGTCTATATAAGTTGCTTGAGACATGGCTAGTGTTCTGTTCTTGCAGTTCCGAATAATCTGAATCCCAAGAACATACTGCGCATTTCCTAAATCTTTCATTTGGAACTGCGTTGCTAGCCATTTCTTGATGTCAGTTAGGTAACCTACTTCATTCTCAATGAGTAGAATATCGTCAACATATAAAACTAAGAACGCTATATTAGAATTGACGATCTTCTTGTAAACACAAGGCTCGTCAACATTCTCGCAGTATCAAATCTTATATTCCAAGATCTAGAAGCTTGTTTCAACCTATGAATGGATTTTTGTAGCTTACAAACCTTTTGTTCTTGACCCTGTGCAATAAGCCCTTCTAGTTGAGCCATATAGAAACTCTCTTCAAGATCGTCGTTTAGAAAGGTTGTCTTGACATCCATCTGCCAAATTTCATAGTCATAAAAGGTGGCAATGGATAAAAGTATTCTATTCGACTTAAGCATGGCAATGGGAGAGAAATTTTCTTCATAGTTCACTCCCTCTCTCTAAGTATAACCCTTTGCCACAAATCGAGCCATAAAGTCTGTACTTTACCGACTTGGTTTCGTTTTTCTTGTAGATCCACTTACAACCAATTGGTTTTACATCATTTGATTGATCTACAAGTTTTCAGACAGAATTGAAGTACATAGACTCCATTTCGAGGTCCATGGCTTTGACCCACTGATCACGGTCCACATATTTTATCGCATATTTATAGGTCGATGGATCCTCTATGCCATCATCAGGTATGAAAACTTGTGTTTCTGTTAAACCCAAGTAACGGTCAGGCTAATGAACAACCCTCCCACTACGTCGAGGCATTCTAAACTCTTGAGAAGGATGTGACCGACCAGATGTACTAGTTTTATCTACCACTTTAGTAGATGAACTAGCTCTATCTGTAGTTTCTTTGGAAATTTTATTCAATACTAGCCTACTGCGAGATTGATGACTTCTTATGTGGTCTTCCTCTAAGAATGTAGCATTTTTCGATACAAATACCTTATTCTCTTGAGGATCGTAAAATAGACCGCCATTTGTTTCTTTTGGATAACCTACAAATAGGCATATTTTTGAACGACGTTCCAATTTTTTAGGATTTTGGATCAAAACATGTGTCGGACATCCCCAAATCCTAAAGTGGCGTAAACTGCCTTTACACCCTTTCCATAGCTCATAAGGTGTTTCTGAAACACTTTTAGAGTGAACGTTATTCAAAATATAGATAGTAGTCTCTAATTCATGTCCCCAAAAGGAATCAGGTAACTCAGCAAAGCTCATCATTGAGCGAACCATGTCCAACAAGGTTCTGTTTCTTCTTTCAGATACATCGTTCTGCTGAAGCATATTAGGTGCAGAGAGTTGTGACTTGATTCCATGTTCTATCATATAGTCCTAGAATCTTAAGTCCATGTACTCCTCACCTCAATCTGATCGTAGTGTCTTAATTGTTTTACCTAACTGGTTATCAAACTCAGCCTTATATTCTTTGAACTTTTCAAAAGAATCAGACTTGTGATGCATTAGGTAAATATGACCATACCTTGAATAATCATCAGTAAAACTGATGAAATATTCATACCCATCTCGAGCTTTGACATTCATCGGTCCATAGAGGTCCGAATGTACGAGCTCTAAGGGTATTGTGACTCTGAGACAATTTCCAGTAAAAGATCTCTTAGTCATTTTTCCCTCAAGACAAGACTCACATGGAGGTAAAGAATTGTCTTCTAACTGATTTAGGAGTCCATTCTTAACCAATCTCTCAATCCTTTGAGATTTATGTAGCCAAGTCTTGGGTGCATTGTAGGCCAAGTCTTGGGTGCCATAGATAGGTATTAGAATAAACTTTTTGTCTTTTATTATGAGTTTCGGCTGTTCTAAAAATCTCAGTATTTATGAAAAATTTTGCTTTAGTTGGTCTTAACTTACATAAGTTGTTTTCAAGTATAGCAGAAACAAATTTGAATACCTTTTCTGAAAATGAACGTTTCATTAACTTGAAAAGATATTTTATACATTTGTTCCATAATACAAGCGATAGATATTAAATTCCTCTTCATAAGAGGTGCATATTAAACATCTTTAAGTATGATATATCTATCGTTGAAAAACAACTTCAAGTCTTCCCACTGCTTCGCCGAGACAACCTCTCTTGTTTCAACCTTGAGGGTGATCTCGCCTTCTTCAAGCCTTTTCCAGGAAACTAGTTTTCTTGAAAAGAGAAGCAAATATGATTAGTGGCTCCTGAATCCAATATCCAGGTTGAGGTATCATACTCCACTAAACATGTTTCAGCAACTAGTAAATCATATTTACCTTGTGCTTCTTTCGAGGCAGGGGCCTGAGGACATTCCTCAGTTAAGACAAATCTCAAGTCATCTATTACCAGTGTTGAATTCAGATTGCTTTTCCATGTTGAGTAGTTGTCATCATTAAGATTCTCGGAAGCTAAGAGTTGATCTAAAGAGCTAGTCATGCTGAAAAGAAAAACATATTCTTTTTAGTAAAAAACATTAATCTTTTAAATCCAATCAAGTTTAGCAAAAAATCTAATAATGTACCCTTCATTATTATATTTTGCAACAATATTTCAATGGTTTAGAATAACCTTCACCGAGGGGTGATCGACTATTTCTCCGTTGAATCAAGACTATCTTGACTAGATACTATCACCATAATAACTCTTATTCCTATAGTAACTCAGTTATCGCTACTTTGGTTAAGAATTTACTAACACTTAGTAATTCTCGTAAGTGTGACCCTCCATTTTCAGACTTCAAAGATCGGAATCATTATGCTTTCGAAGTTGGAAAGACAAGAATGAAAACATACCTAAGAGACCCTATCGATTTCTAGAGTTCGCAGAGTTTCGAATCCTATAATACAGCCCTCCGATTGGTAAGGTTGCTCCAGGGCAGACATGCAGGCGCATTATAGGAATCTCACGGTGCGACCTAATGGAAGAGACCATAGAATGTGTTGACACAATTCCTTCTCCCACTTACTATGAACAACTTCCCCTATTCACCTTGGTATTGACTCATACAAACACTCTTCGAATGAAGTCCGCTCCTAGGGCGGCCCAAAGCCAAGCATGAATCTCACAGTGTGAACTTAGGGACGCTAGAGCTAAAAGTACATTACTTCTGTCCAGCTGAAGTGTTCTAGACGGTTAGGATATAAAATACTTAGCGATACATTTCGGCTAACTAAACATATCCTAAGTCTAGATGATTCATCCGAGTATAACTTTTATACTGGATTTTTAACCTACGATGTCTAGGTGATAAACAAATTTTATTAACTCACACCACTCACGCATGCACATAAAATTGGTTTAACTAACTCAGACGCCGACTCGATCTCCAGGTAGTAGGTGTTTCGTGAATCGTCAACTTAAAAACTTTCAACCTTAGTCATCTTATCAGACTTTTTGCCAAGATCTTGTCGGGTGAGTTGTCTTGTAACTTCGATTTTACAAGATATCGACCTATTTTCTATGAAAATTGGGATTGCTCGATGGTTAACCCTAAATGAGCATGCATCTTATTTTTGTTATAGATTTTAGAAGTCTAGTTTATTTTATAACAATTATAAAATAAATTATAACAATTATAACCTTAGAGCATTAATCTATAACATGCTTCCTTCAATCAAACATGCTTTAATATAACACTTATATTAAAACTAAGCATGCATAGTATATATTTTATAACACTTATAAGATATAACAAATGCATGTCACATGCTTTTTCTATGGTGGGTTTTAAAACTATATGGCATACTATATGCACACATAATCAAACAACATTATACATCACATGCATAATAGGTAAACAACACTAAAGTGGACTGATTTTGGCATTAAAAACAAACAAATAACTAATTTATTACATAAATCAGCAACCAGCTTCCCAGAGTCGGCTTCAAACACTTTGAACCATCTTGAATCGGCTCAAAAACTCCAAAAACCAAGTTGAACTAGTCAAACCGGCTCAACCAAGTCAAACGGATCGGTCTAAACTGTCTGGACCGGCTGGTCAACGCCCACTAGTGTAGTTAATGGAGGCGCGGGGCAGGGCGGGTCGCGAGCAGGCGGGACGTGTGCAGGCAGCTTCGAACCGGGTAGCATGAATCGGAGCGGACGGTCGCTTGGGTCGGATTCGACCGGGCAGGCATGCGAGAAACTGGGTCGGAGCGCATCTCGGGTCGGGTCTGGGAGCTTTTCTCAGGTCTGTGAGCCAAAATTCTCCAATTTTGCTACTGTCCTCTCTCCCGGAATCAAGAAATTACAACCTAATTTCAACTCTAATGACTCCAATAAATTTATAAACCCTTTTTCACCCATTAATGCTCATAAACAAGTGAGCAATTGCAAATTTCTACTAGAAATTTAAAGAAAAATAATGCCAAAATCATAGTAAATCCACTTTAGTCCATATTTCATTCAACACTTGTATAGAAAGGAAAAAAGCACCCACCAAAAGCAATTGAACGTAATTAAAGCATGCTCTGATACCACATGATGGAACTCGAGACATACGCAGCGGAATAAGGACCTAATTACACTCTAATTGCTTTTAATTTAAAGGAAAAGATGCTGCAATTGAAGGGGAAAACAGTAAATAAAAGTGGATAGGAAACAACCTTTGTAGCTCCCAAACAATGCATTTCCTCGCTAAATCTCAACCCGAGCTCTTTCGGACTACCACTAGAGTTGACCTACTATCCTCTGGACTCAGAACTAGGTTGGGGGACCTAGTGGATGAAGAAAACCGAGAGAGAAAGAGAGATGGGAAAAATAAGATGGAATTGTGGTTTTGGGTTTTCCTTTTTTTCAGCCCAATTTTGAAAAACTATTTGGATAAATTGGCAAAAGTCTTTTTAACCAAATTGAAAAGCCCAATTTATAGAAAAAAAGCCATGCAACAATTGCATGTACCAAATCCATAAAAATCCAACACCTATAATCCACTATCTTATTGGGCTTAATGTCTCCACTGTAAGCCAACCCCTAGCCCAATATTCTTGATATTTAAATCACATTTAAATATTAAAGTTGTATCTCTAAACTTAAAAAACCCAACCACTATATCACATATACTTGTCGGTTTCATTCTTTTCACCTAATTCGAACAATTCCAATTATTCTATCATACTGTTCTAAGTTTATTCCATATGAGCTAGTAGGGGAACCTAATAGACCTATAGATCATGGACTCCAACGATCCGATATTAGCTAGCTAAACTCTTTAGACGGAGCTAATCAACATTTGTTAACTAACGGGTCATTCTACTATAGTCTCGTAGTTGCACTCCTCTCACTATAGATATATTTGTATCCATTTTATATAACCATGATTAGTAAGCTAATCCTTCACAGGCTGTTCGTAATCTCGGTTGGGTCATAAAAACTGTTTTACCCCCAAGACTACATCTTGTTCCTTAAGTTTCACTGATCCTCTAATGAACAATTGGTTTAAGGTCCAACCTATAAACCAAATCCCTCTCGGGCCAAGGAGAGGGTGGGGCCCCTTGTTCAAGACCTGGATTCAGTACTAAAGGGAACAACCTATCTACTATCCCTATAATGGGTAGGAGTGAATTTCGTCTTTCACCCTATGTTCCCAGCTATCCACCCGATCTTACCCCTAAAATGGGAGGCTTATTAGGCCAGTGATGATGAGCTGCCCTCACCTATGCATATCTAAGGATAATTTCGAGTGAACAGGAGTTCATAGTTAGCTTAGGATTAAGATTAAGTTACCTAGGTCATCAATTAACGAAATAGTCAGTTTTATAAATAAAATAACATTTAGAACGTAAAAAGTGACTATTTCATGGTTCAGTCTTATGCAAACTCATTGCATAGGATGCCCCCACTCACATATCTCTATATAAATGATTCAGGATCACATCGTTTGTACTAACTACAAAGTGGACCGCATCCATAGTGTCCCCAGAATAAGGCGCCCAACTTTATTCATATACTATAGACCATTTTGGCTATATATTTGAACTTGATCCACATTTATGTCACTACATAAAGTTCAAACTACATTAAATAGCCCCAGGATCTTAGTTTATTGGATTCAAGATTACAATTTCAATAACAGCTTTATCGGAAAACAAAACAGAATATGTTTATTAATTTACAAACTACAAGTTTTAGGACATAAAATCCAACATTTAGTCCTTGAACTTTAGTATAAAATAATTTAATCCTTATACTTTCAAATTTGTAACAATTTAGTCTTTCATATAAAAAATTTATCAAAATTAGATGTCGAATTTTATTGTTTTATCATGTAGACTTTGTACTTTGTAAGAATATTGAGTCTCCAATTAGTTTATCAGTTTATTTATGCAAGAAATGTCATCAAACCTTAACACTAACATCTACAATAAGGACTAAATAAATATAAATTCTAAAGTACAAAGACTAAATTGTTTCAGAATTGAAAGTACAAGGACTGAATCATTACAAACAAAACTTTAGGGACTAAATTGTTATTTCTCTGAAAGTTTAGGGGCTAAAGTTGATTTTTAGTCTTTTTCGAAATTATTTAATAATATATATAGAGAGAGAGAAAGAGAAGAAAATAACATAAAATAAAATAATAAAAAAAACCTAAATCCATCTTGTGTTTCTTCTTTACTGTCGCCCATCTCTCTCCCTCCCTCTCAATCTCATGCTTCCATCTCCTTCACGGCTTCACTTCATCGTCCCTCCATAAAATCTCCAACTCTAACACATGCGATGAACTGTTGCACGTCGTCGTCAATGTTAAGACTACCGTCAACATCCTCAGAATATCGTTGTTGCAGAGAGTAGCACTGGTAAGTCCCATAGATCTCTATCTCTCTCTTTCTCGTTCTTTCTCTCCTCAATTCACTTTTTCGCCAAGCTTATTATTTGTCTTGTTAGTCATTAAAGTAAACCGTCTTTGATGGTTGAAAATGATAAAAAAAAAATCATTATTTCCTTATGTTGTTATTATTATTATTATTATTATTATTTTAATTCCTTGGCCAACTTTATGGCTTCTTATACTTGTGTTATTCCATATCACACAAAAGTGCATACAAATAGTGCACTGTATTTTAATTCATGAATTAAAATGCTTCTATTATGAATATTATAATAGAAAATATATGCTCATTACTTAGTGGTTCAAAGGTCATGTGTCACTATTCATGTTTTCCATGTGCCATAGTTATTCATGTTTGGTATCCATGTAAGTTCACATCCTACTTTCCACTTTGCCTATAAATAGTGGTATTTGGTAGATCTTAAGAACACACCTACATTGGGGAGAATTCCATTTCCACCAATTTCCATATTATCTAATTTCATGATTTTGGTAATTTAATGTTTTAGTTATTTTATTTTATAATTTTAGTTTTTATTCATTTATTATTATTATATAAAAATATTATTATATTATATTTTTCATATCCATATTCCCGTTGTGCTCTTCAATTTTCATAACACGTTATCAGTACGAGCTCCTGTCGTTTTCCTTGCTAAAGGTAGGTCCTAAAGATATGTCGCTTGTTCCCACTTCGTTATAATTAATAATTTTAATGTTATTTTGCATATTCAATATCTATTAAATTTAAAACATAATTACAATATTTTATGATAGTGTTGTCATGACAAATCTCACAAAATTAGAATTTTTCGCCCTTGATATTAACGGTAATAATTATTTATCATGGGTACTTGATGCTGAAATCCACATGGATGCCATGAATTTTGGGAGACTATTAAAGAAGGAAATATGACATCCAGTTAGGACAAAGGAAAAGCTATGATTTTCCTTCATCATCATATCCATGAGGGGTAGAAAATGGAGTATCTTACAATAAATGATCCCTTTATCTTGTGGAAAAATTTAAAAGAGATGTATGATCATCAAAAAAACAATTATTCTTCCTAAAACTCATTATGAGTGGATGCACTTGAGGCTACAAGATTTCAAATCAGTAAGTGATTACAACTCCACATTATTTAAAATCAATTCAAAATTGTTGTTATGTGGAGAGAAAATTACTAATATTGATATGTTAGAGAAAACATTTTCTACATTTCATATCTCGAATATGCTCCTGTAGCAGCAATATCGAGAGAAAAGTTTTAAACAGTATTCTGAATTAATTTCATGTCTTCTCGTGGCAAACAAAATAACGAGTTATTGATGAAAAATCATGAATCTCGACCAACCGGAACAACACCATTCCCTGACGTGAATTCTGTGAATTTTAATAATAATCGTGGTCGAGTTAGTGGTCGAGGTCGAGGTCGTGACCATGGCAAAGGAAGAAATAGTTATTATTTTCGTGGTAGTCGTTCTAATCATTTAAATTTCAAAAGTACCACATAAAATGATAGGAAAAGCTCCACAAGATAAAATTTCAAATAATGTTGAAATAAATGTTCTCGATGCAGAATGACTGGCCATTGGTCACGTACCTATTGTACGTCAAAACACTTAGTTGACCTCTATCAAGCCTCCCTAAAGGAAAAAGAGAAAAATGTGGAAGCAAATTTTGCATACCAAGATAATGACATATTTGACCCACCCCATATGAAAAACTTGGATGTGGCAAACTTCTTTGAATCTCCTGAAGAGAAGATTGGCACAGTTGTTGGCACATCAAGTGTTTCTTTTGACTTTGAGAATATCTAGACTTAATGTTGTTGTTTTCTTTTATCTATCTTCATGTTTTTTTAGTAACTTTTGGGTGTTTCAAAAATGAGCAAAGAAGATCTATGTCTGGCAGACAGTGCAACTACACATATAAGACTTACAAATAAAAAATACTTTTTCAAATTGACAATGCTGAAAGCAAAAGTAAATACAATATCAAGTTTTGCAAACTTGATCGAAGGTTTTGGAAAAGAAAATATTATTTTTCCTAGAAGAACAAAATTTACAATTGATAATGCATTGTTCTGTAGTCAATCAAAGAGAAATCTTCTAAGTTCTAAAGATATATGTTGCAATGGTTATCATATTGAAGAATAATGTGGAATATCTATATATCATATCCATTGTCTCAAATGAAAAACATATATTAGAAGAGATGTATGATTTATCTTTTGGATTATATTATACTCATATACAAGTAATTGAAACATATACAGCAATGAACCTGAAGTTCATGAATCAAGACATATTTACAATTTGGCATGACTGATTGGGTCATCCAGGATCTATAATGATAAGAAGAATTATTGAAAATTCAAATGAAACCCATTGAAGAACCAAAAGATTCTTCAATCTAATGAATTATCATGTCGTGCTTGCTCTCAAGGAAAATTGATAACTAGACCATCACCATCTAAAGTGGGGACTGAATCACTCGCATTTTTTAAAGAATTCATGGTGATATATGTGAATCCATTAACCCACCAAGTGGACCATTTAGATATTTTATGGTTTTAATAGATACATTCAGCAGACGGTCACATGTATGCTTATTATCAAGTCGAAATCTTGCATTTGCAAGATTACTTGCTCAAACAATTAAGTTAAGAGCACAATTTCCTGATTATACAATGAAGACAATCCGTCTTGATAATGCTGGTAAATTTACATCCGAAGCTTTTAATAATTATTGTATGTCAATTGGGATAAGTGTTGAACATCTTGTAGCTCACGTTCATATACAAAATGGTTTAGTATAATCATTTATAGAACGTTTGCAATTACTTACAAGACCATTACTTATGAGAGCTAAGCATCCTTCATCTGTATGGGGACATACTATTTTGCATGCAGCGTCACTTGTACGCATTAGGCCAATAGATTATCATAAGTACTCGCCATTACAATTAGCTTATGGTCATGAGCCAAATATTTCCCATCTGAGAATTTTTGGATGTGTAGTATATGTTCCAATTGATCTATCACAATGCACTAAGATGGGTCCTCAAAGGAGGTTAGGTATATATGTTGGATATGATTTCCCATCAATTATTAAATATCTTGAGTCAATGGATGATGTATTTACTGCACGATTTGTTGATTGTCATTATAATGAGACAAATTTTCCAACATTAGGGGGAGGAATTGAGAAGTTGGGAAAAAATTTACATGGAATGCATCGTTATTGTCTCATTTAGATCTCCATATAGATCAATGTGAACTTGATATTTAGAAAATAATTCATTTTCAAAATATAGCAAATCAATTACCATATGCATTTATAGAAGCATAGAAAGTAACTAAGTCACATATACTAGCTGCAAATATTCCATATAAAATCGATATCCCAACACAACAAGTTGTCGCTAATGAATCTGGAACACGCCAGAAGTGTGGTAGACCAGTGGGTTCAAAAAGTAAAAAATCCTCGAAAACGAAAAATAATTAATAGTGAAAAAGACTTGGTTAAGGATTTAAATACCCATAAAGAAATCCTCAACATGACTAGTGAGGAAGGTGAAATACCTAAAGATAATAATAAGATTTCAATAAACTATGTAATGACAAGAAAAAGATGGAATCGAACTAATGTAATTATTGACAACATTTTGCATATAATGTTGCTCTTGATATTATATCTAAAAATGAGGATCGTGAACCAAAATCTGTTAAAGAATGTCGACATAAAAAATATTGGCTTCAATGGAAAGAAGCAATCGAGGCAGAATTAAACTCACTTTTAAAATGTCAGGTCTTTGGACCTATAGTCCGTGTTAGGATTGGTGTCCTAATTCTCCCGGAGTCTCGTAGTTTGTAAACATTGTACACATTGTTATTAATAAAATAAGAGTTATTTTATTTGCATTTACTCATATCTAATGAACAAAGATCCATGGTTATTGTATGTAAACTTAAGCATGTATATGAGATATACAAGTGGATCATGCCTTAAGTAATAACCTAAAAGGTTTGTAGTATAAGGATAAAGGAGAGATACCTTATCTTGGTGACACTACGGATACGACCCGCTTTGTAGAGGTTTACAAGTGTTGTGAACCACTACAGATGGTCTAATCCTGACCATTCATGTGAAGACATGCGAGGGGGGTGTCCTATATAAAGAGTTTGTATAAGACTGGACCATGAGATGATTAATCTCTTTATATAACGCCGTTGATAATTGAGACTTGCTTCTTAGTATAACGACCATAGGTGACATGACCTTAATCTTGAGTGTTTTGGGAACTCCTGCTTATGAGGACGGTCCTTTGATTAGTATGGGTGAGAATGGCCAAGTTTCCAACTTAACAAGCCTACCTTTTTGGGGATTTGTCTGATTAGGAAGCTGGGAACTCAGTTACACAAGACGAAATTCACTTCTTCCCCGAAGTAGGAGTAAGTATATAGATTGCTCCCTTAAGGGCTAATTCTAGGTCTTGAACATAGTGGCCACATCCTGTCTTTGGAAGAGAGGACATAGTCATAGTGGGACTTTGACTTATTGTTCATTAGAGGAATCAGTGGTACTTAAGGAGTTAGATGTAGATAGAGGCAAAATGGTAAATTGGCCCAGCTGTACTTACGAGCGATCTGTGAAGGGTTATCACACTGTTAATTGGTTCATATGGACACATAAATATATCTATACTGAGAAGAATGCAGTTGTCAATCTTTAGTGCAGTGCCCGACAGTTAATGGATGGTGGATCTCATGACTAAAGAGTTTAGTCAGCTATTCACGTACCGTTGAAGCTTCAATTTACGAGTCCATAAAGTCCCCTTTGTAGCTCAATGGATTCAAGTTGAGAATCAGTTCTTGGGGTTTATTTGAAGTGTTCAAATTAACAAGAGGAAATTCAATTATATATGATATAATTGGTGTGATGTATAAGATACATCAAGTGGAGGATTAATGTAAATATGATTTACATTAAGTTCCATAAAATAGAAAAAGAACTATGGTTTGTATGTTTCATGAGATGAAATATTAAAACTATAGGTTATAAATATAATATGGTAAGTTGGTTATCATATTTATTTATAATTAATTAATTATATGATAATTAATTTCTTCTTCTCTAATAATCGATTGAGTGGGAGGTTATTGGTGGTTTTATGGTAACCATGAGATAAAAGGAAAATTGTTTTCCTAAATTTAGATGTTGCCTCGTTCAGAAAAAACTCACGAATAAGCTATCAAGTGAAAATGTTTCACTAAGCAATAATTGTGTAGAGACTAAACGATCGTGGAGCTTTGACTATACGATAGTTCATCAGTTGATCGTAACTAAACAATCAAGTGGCAAAGTCTATACGATAGATTGTCATTTACCAAACGATCGAGCACATCGTCTATATGATAGATAGCTTCCTATCTCCCACTTGCTCGATCATCTATACGATCGTTATCCTCTAGTCTCTTCCTCAAGCCAAGATCATACAGAGCCCATAACTCCTAGATTCTCACACTGAGAATACCAAGGTAACCATTGTGGTGGTGTCTTCACTCACGTCATGACTCGAGTGTGACTCGATTGATTTCGAGGAGCTGTTGGTCGTTAGTTGTGTTCGTGCTATTGGTTATGTTGTTCAGGTCGTTGTATTCATGTATTGCTGTCTTGGACGCTTGTAGACTGATTGAGGGATTCCTAAAGAACATTTCTTCAAAGGTACGCATACTCTATCCCTTGATACTCTTGTTAGCATGTTGTAATTTCGTGTTGTGCATGACTTGTTAGTTTTCGTTCTTGTACTGTAATTGTTTATGTTCAACTCAAATGGAATTTGGAACGATCCCTTCCACTACTCATGGAAATCCTCATGCTTGATTTCCTTCAATTGGTATCAGAGCCAGGTTACGATCCTAGGACTTGTAGCAATGAATGAACAATGCATAGAGCATGACACTTAGGCTAATTTATAAAAGTTATGAATACCTTGTATGTGTAGCTTCACATTGTGCTTGGTTTTAGGCGTTTCATGTTATAAGTGTTATAATGGAAATTAGAAGTAAAATCGATAAGAAAGAGTTGCATGTGAACTTAGGCAAACTCATGTTTTAAAAGGATTTTAAAATTGGATTAAGATAGACCTAAGTTCAAGGTTCTAATGAGATTAGCAACCTAAGTTTAATATTTTGAATTGATTTAATAGGATTAAATTGATTGTCATAAAAGATTAAAATTGTATTAAATCTATCTATAAGGGACCTTTTGCCTAAGGCAGGTTTTTTCTTGGTTGTGGTACTTAAACTAACGAAAACGGAAGATCCCTACCTAGGAACCTACCTGGAAAGGTGAATTAGATAGATTTGCTACAAGCATGCAATAGTTGATCAAAGACTTCGTTAAAGAATTTAATGAATGATGATCAAAAGTTGTTCGACTTTCCAAGATAAAAGTTACTCTTGGGCAAACCTAAAAAGTCACTTAGTTAAAATCATTAGCCATGTTTTTTCTAAGTAAACTAAACCCTAGGTTATAAAATACTCAGCAGGAGGAAGAGATATGTATGATATGTCAATGATTCCACTCACGTTTCTCCCTGAATGTTCACGTCGTGAGATTCATGTTTGGCCTCGTGGTGCCCTGGGAGCATTCCCCTTTTAGATGGTGTTTGCATGAGTCAATATCATGGTGGACGAAGAGAGTATTTATAGTAAGTGAGTGAAGGGTGTATGTCAACACGTCCTGCAGTCTTCTTCATTGGTTCGCACCGTGAGATCTTCTTGCACTCCCTCGTGGCGCCCTACGAGTGACCCCTTCGGATGGGTTTTGTGCAGTTGGTCAATATCAAGGTGAACTTCAGAAATGGATAAGGTCACTTTAGTTTTTGTCCCAATTTGATTTTTCCTTTCGAATTCGCTGCTTGGGGTGGAACTCTAGGGCCTAAAATGACGGGTCACACTTATGGAAAATTGTTAAGCAAGTGAATGATTTCTTGACCAAATCAATGATGGCTAGTCATTATAAGAGCAAGAGTTGTTCTAGTATTAATGACTGGTTGAGAATGTCTCAATTCAGAGGAGGGATAAATTGACTACCCTTTGGTGGCTTTTTTCCTAAACCATTAAAGCGTCATTGCGAAACTAGATGTCACACAGGGTTCATTTCAGTTTTGCTAAACCATATTTGATGTTGATTTATTTTCAACGAGTATTTGCTAAAACCTAATGTAGGTCAATGTGTTTGTTTTTTCAGCAACATGAATGTTTTTCCGTTAGTTGCCTCTAGTTTGACCGATTTCATACAGTGGAAAGAGTTCTTTAAAACATATTTCATGGTAAACGACCTCAAGTTTTTCATGGTTGAGGAGTGTCCTCAAGTCTTTGCCCTTGATGCACCGCAAAGTGTTCGTAATGCATATGAGGTGTGGATGAAGGCTAACTCATTGGCCCAAATTCACATTTTGGCTAGAATACTTGATGCTTTGGCCAAAACGGTTGAGACCATAGTCATTGCACATAAGATCATGGACTCGTTGCAAGAATTTTTTGAACGTCAGTTCTCACTTTTTAATCATAAAGGGATGGATGACAAAGAAAGCAGTAGTGTCAGTTCCCAAAATAATCTCCGGTCTTTCTTGAATGTCAAGGGAGTAGTAGGGAAAGCAAGTATTGTTGACTCTACTGAAGTTCATCAATGAGAAGTGTTCTCTGAAATGGAACTTGGAGTCTATTTAGGTTCTGATACTAATCCCACTACTCTCCAAAAGAGGAGGAAGTCTAAAGATAGTGAATTTGATTTATTTGTCTTGGAGACGTGTTTGGTAGAGAATGATGATTCTACCTGGATACTTGATTCAGGTGCTACTAACCACGTCAGTTCTTCCTACCAAGGATTTAGTTCCTGGCAAACGTTGCCATAGGGAGAGTTGACTCTTCGAGTCAATACTGGTGAGGTTTTTTTAGCTATTGTTGTAGGCAGGCTGAAGTTATTTTTGGACAATAATGTTTTTGTAGTTCCTCATATCAAGAGGAACTTAATCTCGGTTTCTTGTCTTTTTGAACAAGGCTATATCGTCTCCTTTTCTGAGAGTAAAATGTTTATTTTCAAGAATGGTATGGAGATTGGTTTTTTTTCAATTGAAAATAACTTGTATGTACTAAGGCCGTTAGTCATAAAAGCTTTGCTTAATACTGAAATGTTCAGTACAGCGACAATTTCCAAAAGACCAAAGGTTTTTTCTAAGAAAAATGTCCATCTTTGGCATCTAAGGTTAGGTCATATCAACCTCAATAAGATTGAGTAGTTGGTGAAATGTGGACTTCTAAAGAGTTTAGAAGAAAACTTCTTGCCGTGAATCATGTCTCGAAGGCAAAATGACCAAACGACCTTTTACTGGAAAAGGTTATAGAGCCAAGGAAAACTTGGAGCTTATACATTCAGACCTCTATGGTCCGATTAATGTTAAATCTTAAGGTGGGTATGAATATTTCATCTCTTTCATAGATGATTATTCAAGGTATGGATATCTATACCTAATGCAACGTAAGTCTAAAGCCCTTTACAAGTTCAAGGAGTATAAGGCTAAAGTTGAAAACTTGTTAGGTAAGAAGATAACAACACTACGATTTAATCGTGGTGGAGAGTATATGGACCTCGAATTCCAGAACTATATGATAGAACATGGAATCATGTCCCAACTCTCGGCCCTAGGTACACCTCAGCAGAATGGTGTATCAGAAAAGAGAAACAGAACCTTATTGAACATGGTTTGGTCTATGATGAGTTATGCTCATCTTCCAAACTCGTTTTGTGGATTTGAAGTGGAGTCTGTAAGTTACATTTTGAACAACGTTCCCTCGAAAAGTGTTTCTGAAACACCTTTTAAGCTGTTGAGAGGCTGTAAAGGTAGTTTATGCCACTTCAGGATTTGGGGATGTCTGGCCCACGTGCTTGTGAATAACCCAAAGAAATTGGAATCGCGTTTGAAATTTTTCCTCTTTGTAGGTTACCCCAAGGAAACGAGGGATGAATACTTCTATGATCCGAGTGAGAACAAAGTGTTTGTGTCGACAAACGCTATCTTCTTGAAAGAAGACCATATCAGGGATCATAAACCACGAAGTAAGCTTGTTTTACATGAGATTTCTAGTGAGATTATTGAGGGTTCAACAAGAGTTGTTGAACAAACTGATAAATCAACAGAGTTGTTGATGTCAGTTCATCTAGTCAACCATCTCAAGAGTTGAGACTGCCTCAACGTAGTGAGAGTGTTATGAACCCACCAAAACGCAACATGGGTTTGACTAAAGCCCAAAAGATCATGTCTGATGATGGGGTCGACAATCCATTGTCTTATAAACAAGCAATGGAGGATGTTTACAAAGATGAGTAGATTAAAGCCATGAACCAGGAAATAGAGTCTATGTACTTCAATAATATCTGGGAATTTGTGGATTAGCCTGATGGGGTAAAACCTATAGGGTGTAAATGGATCTACAAGAGAAAACGAGGTGTAGATGGAAAGGTGCAGACCTTTAAGGCTAGACTCGTGGCAAAGGGTTATACCTAGGTCAAGGGAGTGGATTATGAGGAAACCTTCTCACCTATTGTCATGTTGAAGTCTATTCGGATACTCCGGTTCATAGCCACATTTTATGATTATGTGATATGGCAAATGGACGTCAAGACTGCATTTCTTAATGGTAATCTTGAGGAGACCATCTACATGGCTCAACTAGAGGGGTTCATTGTTCCAGATTAAGTGCAAAGAGTTTGCAAGCTTAATAGGTCCATTTATTGGTTGAAACAAGCGTCTAAATCATGGAACATTAGATTTAACAGTATAATCAAATTGTTTGGCTTTGATCAGAACGTTGATGAGCCTTGTTTTTACAAGAAAATCATCAATAGCTTAGTAGGCTTTTTGACTGACATTAAGAAGTGGCTAGCCATCCAATTCCAAATGAAAGATTTGGGAGAGGCGAAGTACGTTCTAGGGATCCAAATCATTCAAAATTGTAAGAACAAGAGGTTAGCCTTGTCTCAGGCATCGTACATTGATCAAATGTTGATCAGGTACAGGATGCAGGATTCCAAGAATGGTTTATTACCTTTCAAGCATGAAATTGTTTTGTCTAAGGAGCAATGTCCTCAGACACCTCAAGAGGTTGAGGAGATGAGACGCATTTCCTATGCTTCGGCTGTTGGAAGCTTAATATATGCAATGTTATGTACTAGACCTGAAATTTGCTATGCAGTAGAGATTGTCAGTCGTTGTCAGTCCAATCTAGGATTGGATCAATAGACGGCGGTCAAAATGATTCTCAAGTATCTTTGGAGAACGAGAGACTATATGCTCATGTATGGAGATAAGGATTTGATCCTTACTGGATACACAGACTCTAACTTTCAGACTGATAGAGATTCTTGGATATCGACATCAGGGTTAGTGTTCACTCTAAATGGAGGGACGGTGTCACACCCTCTCCCTAGCCTTAACCCCCAAGACCGGGAAGGGAGCGTGAGGGTACACCAATAGTATTCCAAGACAATATTTCAATTTAATGTTTCCCCTTTTATCTATTAAAGATTTCAACATGTTTACAATACTCTATCTAACTCTCATACACATAGTTCAATTTCCTATATTCTTTATTACATGATCCGAGCTGTGCTCTGAGAATTTACCAAGTCCTGGTATGATGGTGTTTTGTAGACTCCTTCTCGAACGCTCTGCTTTGCTACCTGGGGGGGGGGGGGGGATATAAGAAAACATTTGGAAGAGTGTGAGCTACTAAGCCCAATGAGTGGTTCTTTTAGAATAATAATCACTTTGCAAATCATATTTTTGGGAAATCAATCACATAATCATAATTCTAGTATAATTTATGCATGATCATGTGTACATCCATTCAATTATCAACTCCAGTTCCATGCTATACATGGCATGCTCATATCATGGACACGTTATCAATCATCACAACTTTTTATGGAAACTTTCCTATAAACCCACTTTTCCCGCCAATGTGCACACTTACAATTCTTTATCCCATTAGTCATGCTTAGGTACTTGACTATATTTTTCCCGGTGTCACTGACTATTAATTTCCCGCCGACCGAGGCCGACTATATTTTCCCGCCAAGCACCTTTTGTTAAGCATGCTAACTATGTAATCTGGATAATCTCAGTTTCCCATAGAAATTTCACAAACAATATCATGGCAGTCATCATAACATCATAAGCATGTATTTTGCACTCACATATGCATTTATTCAAAGCATAAAACTAAGTAAAGACTCACCGTCAGCAAGTTTTTCCCCTAAAATCACCTTCAGACTACCTTCCTGTGAATTCCTCCAAATCAATGGAAATTCCTTAATTAATATTTGTTATATCAATAAATAGTGTCAAACTAGCCAAAATATCATTATATATTGAAAACACCAGCTTACCTTACTCCAATTTAGCCAAAATACCAAAATTAGCCTCTTTAGAGGTTATTTGGTGCAAGATAGGCAGCTGGGCGTTGGGCAATAGGCAGAGTGGGCGTGCTGTGCCGCACAGAGGGTTAGCTTGTTTAAGTGTACACTATGATGGGCGAGCACTGGGCGTGATACGTCGCACAGGGAAGGCAGCTGCGTGGGCTGGCACACGGGATGCGTTGAGCGATGCGTGCACGAACGGAGGGATGGACACAGTGCTGCGTGCGCGCAGGGCGTGGCTGGCTGTGCGTCCGACTGCCTCGATGACTCACCAATGCAACCTTATTTCTTTTGATCTCCAATCAACTTGGCAGCCTAATAACTCAAACATCACTCTCTAAATATGCTTTCACACACGATTTAGGTGCTGGTATGTATGAATTCTCCTTGCCCAACTCCCCTATTTATAGCCATTTCAAACTCACCCCTGTTGACAACACAACTCCCATTTGTCTCACTTTGGAGTTGCCAACATTCAGTCTACCCAGCCTATCCTTAGCCTAGCCTTGAGATGTTCTTATTTTAGCTTGCCAGCCAACATCTCCTTTTCTGCATGAAATCTCCTTCACCCATCTCCTACTTGGGGTGATAAGACTTCAATTGCATGAAATCTCCTTTAGCCACCTCCTACTAGAATTTTGTGTGATCCTTCTTTTGCCACCTAAATCACCTAATTACCTCACATATTTCTCTACTTAAATTTTTTAAGTCTTATATTCATATACCGTTGGCATCCTCCCTTGAAGTTTTCCATCAATTAGCCTTAGCTTTTATCCTTAACGCATAGCAACTCACTTTTTCTTCATCAAAGTCCTACTTAACCAACGCATGAATTGGCCATCACCAACGCATAGGGTGGTTGCTCGCCTTTGATGCATGGCTTGCTAGGTGTGTTCGCTCGGCCTACTAGGCGTGAACGCATGGTGCTGACCATCGATGCAAGGTGTGTTGCCTAGGCGCTTGTGCGCTTGCTTGGCCGCATAAGCATGCTCGGCCACATGGGCGTGCGCTTGGCCTGGTGCATCGACGCATGGTTGCTCGGCAGACTCTACAGCACTTCACGCATAGGATGGCTTGCCCACTCATCCGTTCGACACATAGGCAGGTGCTCGACATAGACCATCAACGCATGGGCTATGCACTCGACACATGGCTTGTGCGCTTGTCCTCAATGCATGGCCTGCGCGCTTGGTGCATGGCCTGTGCGTTTGGCCTTGATGCTTGGCCGGCGTGTGCAGACATGGTATGCAAGCATGCGTCAGTGAAGCATGCTAGGCACGCCGGCCAAGCATCAAGGCCAAACGCACAGGCCATGCACCAAGCGCGCAGGCCATGCATTGAGGACAAGCGCACAAGCCATGTGTCGAGTGCATAGCCCATGCGTTGATGGTCTATGTCGAGCACCTGCCTATGTGTCGAACGGATGAGTGGGCAAGCCATCCTATGCGTGAATGCTGTAGAGTCTGCCGAGCAACCATGCGTCGATGCACCAGGCCAAGCGCACGCCCATGTGGCCGAGCATGCTTATGCGGCCAAGCAACGCACAAGCGCCTAGGCAACACACTTGCATCGATGGTCAGCACCATGCGTTCACGCTGTAGACCGACGAACACACCTAGCAAGCCATGCATCAAAGGCGAGCAACCACCCTATGCTTGGTGATGGCCAATTCATGCGTTGGTTAAGTAGGACTTTGATGAAGAAAAAGTGAGTTGCTATGCGTTAAGGATAAAAGCTAAGGCTAATTGATGGAAAACTTCAAGGGAGGATGCCAACGGATATGAATATAAGACTTAAAAAATTTAAGTAGAGAAATATGTGAGGTATTAGGTGATTTAGGTGGCAAAAGAAGGATCACACAAAATTCTAGTAGGAGGTGGCTAAAGGAGATTTCATGCAATTGAAGTCTTATCACCCCAAGTAGGAGATGGGTGAAGGAGATTTCATGCAGAAAAGGAGATGTTGGCTGGCAAGCTAAAATAAAACATCTCAAGGCTAGGCTAAGGATAGGCTGGGTAGACTGAATTTTGGCAACTCCAAAGTGAAGACAAATGGGAGTTGTGTTGTCAACAGGGGTGAGTTTGAAATGGCTATAAATAGGGGAGTTGGGCAAGGGAATTCTACATACCAGCACCTAAATCGTGTGTGAGAGCATATTTAGAGAGTGATGTTGAGTTATTAGGCTGCCAAGTTGATTGGAGATCAAAAGAAAAAGGTTGCATTGGTGAGTCATCGAGGCAGCGGACGCACAGCCAGCCACGCCCTGCGCGCACGCAGCACTGTGTCCATCCCTCCGTTCGTGCACGCATCGCTCAACGCATCCCGTGTGCCAGCCCACGCAGCTGCCTTCCCGTGCGACGTATCAGCCCAGTGCTCGCCATCAAGGACCTTAAACAGCTAACCCTCTGTGCGGCACAGCACGCCACTCTTGCTATTGCCCAACGCCCAGCTGCCTATCTTGCCCAAATAACCTCTAAAGAGGCTAATTTTGGTATTTTGGCTAAATTGGAGTAAGGTAAGCTGGTTTTTCAATATATAATGATATTTTGGCTAGTTTGACACTATTTATTGATATAACAAATATTAATTAAGGAATTTCCATTGATTTGGAGGAATTCACAGGAAGGTAGTCTGAAGGTGATTTTAGGGGAAAAACTTGCTGACGGTGAGTTTACTTAGTTTTATGCTTTATAAAATGCATATGTGAGTGAAAATACATGCTTATGATGTTATGATGACTGCCATGATATTGTTTGTGAAATTCTATGGAAACTGAGATTATACCCAGATTACATAGTTAGCATGCTTAACAAAAGGTGCTTGGCGGGAAAATATAGTCGGCCTCGGTCGGCGGGAAATAATAGTCGGACAGCCGGTGGAAAATATAGTCAAGTACCTAAGCATGACTAATGGGATAAAGAATTGTAAGTGTGCACATTGGCGGGAAAAGTGGGTTATAGAAAGTTTCCATAAAAAGTTGTGATGATTGAAACAGTGTCCATGATATGAGCATGCCATGTATAGCATGGAACTGGAGGTTGATAATTGAATGGATTACACATGATCATGCATAAATTATACTAGAATTATGATTATGTGATTGATTTCCCAAAAAAATTGATTTGCAAAGTGATTATTATTCTAAAAGAACCACTCATGGGCTTAGTAGCTCACACTCTTCCAAATGTTTTCTTATTATCCCCCCCCCCCCCCAGGTAGCAAAGCGAGCGTTCAGAGAAGGAGTCTACAAAACACCATCATACCAGGACTTGGTAAATTCTCAGAGCACAGCTCGGATCATGTAATAAAGAATATAGGAAATTGAACTATGTGTATGAGAGTTAGATAGAGTATTGTAAACATGTTGAAATCTTTAATAGATAAAAGGGGAAACATTAAATTGAAATATTGTCTTGGAATACTATTGGTGTACCCTCACGCTCCCTTCCCGGTCTTGGGGGTTAAGGCTAGGGAGAGGGTGTGACACCGTCCCTCCATTTAGAGTGAAAACTAACCTGATGTCGATTCAAGAATCTCTATCAGTCTGAAAGTTAGAGTCTGTGTATCCAGTAAGGATCAAATCCTTATCTCCATACATGAGCATATAGTCTCTCGTTCTCCAAGATACTTGAGAATATTTTGACGCCGTCTATTGATCCAATCCTAGGATTGGACTGACAACGACTGACAATCTCATACTGCATAGCAAATTTCAGGTCTAGTACATAACATTGCATATATTAAGCTTCCAACAAGCCGAAGCATAGGAAATGCGTCTCATCTCCTCAACCTCTTGAGGTGTTCTGAGGACATTGCTCCTTAGACAAAACAATTTCATGACTTGAAAGGTAATAAACCATTCTTGGAATCTGCATCCTGTACCTATCAACATTTGATCAATGTACGATGCCTGAGACAAGGCTAACCTCTTGTTCTTACAATTTTGAATGATTTGGATCCCTAGAACTATTTCGCCTCTCCCAAATCTTTCATTTGGAATTGGATGGCTAGCCACTTCTTAATGTCATCAAAAAAAGCCTACTAAGCTATTGATGATTTTCTTGTAAAAACAAGGCTCATCAACGTTCTGATCAAAGCCAAACAATTTGATTATACTGTTAAATCTAATGTTCCAGATTTAGGCTTGTTTCAACCAATAAATGGACCTATTAAGCTTGCAAACTCTTTGCACTTAATCTGGA
>NC_052351.1:64223307-64356061 GCF_009727055.1 Benincasa hispida | reverse complement strand
ATGGCTCATGTATGCCTTTGCGTTGGTTGTATGCAACCTTTAGCCATTTTTTTTTCAAGTTTTCTTGCCTCCATCCTCCATGCCTTCTTGCGTCCACATGTTTTAAGCCCTTCATAGGCGTTTGGATTTTGGTCACCCTTTTTAGATAATTTTGATGTTTTCCTCCTTTTGTTCCAATATCTTTACTTAGAATTTTTCTTCTCTTTTTAACTTCCACTTTAGATTTAATGTTAGGGTCTTACATTTAACACCCCCTTAAAATAATTTCGTCCTCGAAATTAAACGAAACTTAATTTACAACAAAACTTCTATTTAATACTTTGCTTCATACAGTTTTATACACCACAACTTTTATTCTAGTCTTCTAAAACTTTATCTTTCCCTTTTCCCACCACTGACATATTGTCCTCTCTATCTTGAGTTAGTCCATATAGTTTCCCCAACGTCATTTTTCCTGTTTCCTCTTTTCTTCCTCCTACAGTTCGTCCTCCTTCAACCATCGTTGATCTTCCTCCCAGGTTGTTTGGTTGTTGTACATTTTCAGTATCCATCAACTGAGGACATTCTCATTTAAAGTGTCCTGGTCTGCCACAATTAATATATGTGTGCGACCGTTCTTGGGTTTGCTTCCAACATCTTCCCTAATGATATTTATTACAGATCGAGCATCTTGGTCTTTGGTTATAGCTCATCATTGACTTCTTTATTTGGCTCTCCCGTTCAGGGTCTAATTTAGTGTTGGTAATTCCTCTTCTTTTCCATCCACTTCTTCTTTCCACCCTGGGGGTAAAATTTCTTGGTTCTTCCCTTCGCCACCGACCCATTGATGAGTCTCTTTCTAGTCTTACTTCTTCCGCCGTCAAACCTCTTTCTACCCTCATCGCGGCTTCTATTAGCTTTGAAATCCTCCCCATTCCGCAGTTGCTGTAACAGGATTTTGAATCTCTTATTTTAATCCTGTTTCAAACCTCTGACAGTGTTCTTTTTCATTCACCACTATGTTTAAAGCATACTTGGATAACTCCATATACTTTAATTCATACTCCGCTACAGTCATATTTCCCTGCATGAGCTATAGGAATTCATCTTGTTTTATATCCCTGAATGATCGGGATGGAATCTTTCGAAAATCCTCCCAACATATTTCTTCTTGATCACCTCTCCTACTCTTTAGTAACTTCCACCAATCTTCTACCTGTTTTTGCAGTAAGAATGTGGCAAGACTTATCTTACGATTTTCAGGACATCTCATCACTTGAAAACATTTTTCTATTTGATTCATCCATGTTTCCACATCTGTAGGATCTTTTGTTCCTTAAAAGTTTGTGGCTCCCAATGCATTTAATCGTTCTATTCCATATTTCTTCTAGCGATCAGGTTGTATATTTTCTAAGCTTGTTTGAAGTCTTTGGGTGAATTTATCCATTTGTAATTCCTCCCTGGATTTTTCTTTTGGATGGCTTGAGGCACTTTCACTTTCGTTTCCAGAGGGTTGCCTCGTTCTACGTTTTCCATTTCTCAGAATTTTGTCTACAACCATTCACATATAAATTAGACATATGTTATCAACATACTATTTTTTTTATGAACATGGTTACTATTTATATTAGTAGTTTCTTTAATTTTACATAGTCTTTCTCTCGTCTCTCCATACACACCGTTCCTGAACATGTCCTATTTCCTTACAAAAGATACAAAATTTATAGGATTCTGCGTTGTTAGAGTCATAGGTGGGTTATTCCTCGAATTCAATTACGATACGTCGAGGAATGTCCTTCTTTCCTGCACGCGCCCATTCTTGGTCCACCGTCAGTTCAGGCAATATATTGTTACTCCCTAAACTTGAACCTCCAGCCAGTTCTCGTTGATATTTTTCCTTAATCTCTCTTGTTTTTCTCTAGAAAGTATAACAGTTTTTACGGATATGGCCAACCTTGCCACACCCATAGAAAATTTCGGTCCCTCTCAGACACAGACCGCTATGGTTTTTACCACACTGTGGACATCCCATGTTAGTTCGGGATTCCACCAAGTTTGCATTGTTCAAGGTAATAGGATATTCAATATTATTATTCACACTATTCTCAGATCATTCAGGGTTTTTCCCTGGGTTAGCACCGCGGTCTTTAACTTGCGTTCCGGAGTCATTCCACCACTAGTCCTGTCTGCTCGGATTCATTTCCTACAGTGGACATTATTCAAGTTATTACTTACAATTTTTTTTTCACTTCCCTTTTCTCATGTTTCCCTATGTCCACTTATTATTTCTCATTTCTTTCTCCTAACCTTTCCTGATTCTACCTTAGGTTTTCCTAGTATATTATATTTATTCCCCTTTTAGGTTTTGACCTAGCCTATCTTTTAATATCATCTGGCTTCCCTACCTTAGGTAAGCCCTTTTTTTTATGCCACTTTGGCTTTAACCTATACCTTTTTCCTTTATTCTTCCTAAATCCTATTTATACTTATGCTAGACTCAACTTTTTATACTCAACCTTTTCCCAGGTTTTACGTAAACCTTTGCTCTGATACCAAGTTGTCACACCCCCTCCCTAGCCTTAACCTCCAAGACCGGGAAGGGAGCGTGAGGGTACACCAGTAGTATTCAAAGACAATATTTCAATTTAATGTTTCCCCCCTTATCTATCAAAGATTGCAACATGTTTACAATACTCTATCTAACTCTCATACACATAGTTCAATTTCCTATATTCTTTATTACATGATCTGAGCTTAGTTGTTGAAAGAGTTTCCATTTTCTCGGAAAGTTCTCACGGTAGTCTATCAAGTAAATAAGATTTACTAAACGATAGCTTGGAGAGACTAGATGATCGTGGAGTGTTTCTATACAATAGACACTCAGCTGGCCGATGAGCTATACGATCATGCAACTTCTGCTAAACGATCGCATAGCTTTTGTTTACCAGGTCCTGGTGTGATGGTGGTTAGTAGCCGCTTGTAAAGCTGCTAAAGAGGCTGTTTGTCTTAGAAAGTTCCTTACTGATTTGAAAGTTGTTCCAAATATGTCTTTGCTGATCACACTCTATTGTGATAACAGCGGGGCTGTGGAAAATTCAAAGGAACCTCAGAGTCATCGTAGAGGCAAGCATATCGAACAGAAATATCATTTGATCAGGGAGATTATGCATCGCGGTGATGTGATAGTCACGAAGATCGTGTCAGAGCACAACGTTGCTTATCCGTTTACAAAGGCTCTCATGGCTAAAGTGTTCGAGGGTCATCTGGAGAGTTTGGGTCTACGGGACATGTGGCATATTGTCTAGGGCAAGTGGGAGATGATACTAGGGTATAGAGTATGCCCTAGTTTATTGTATATTGTACTTGTTTTTTCATGGATTGTACATTAGTCTCCCGAGGCATTAGGATAAGTGGAAGATTGTTGGGATTGGTGTCCTAATTCTCCCGGAGTCTCGTAGTTTGTAAACTTTGTGCACACTGTTATTAATAAAATAAGAGTTATTTTATTTGCATTTACTCATATCCAATAAACAAAGAACCATGATTATTGTATGTAAACTTAAGCATGTATATGAGATATACAAGTGGATCATGCCTTAAGTAATAACCTAAAAGGTCTGTAGTATAAGGATAAAGGAGGGATACCTTATCCTGGTGACACTGCGGATACAACCCACTTTGCAGAGGTTTACAAGTGTTATGAACCACTATAGATGGTTTGATCCTGGCCATTCATGTGGAGACATGCAAGCAGGGGTGTTCTATACAAAGAGTTTGTGTAAGACCGAACCATGACATGATTAGTCTTTTTATATAACGTCGTTGATAATTGAGACTTGCATCTCAGTATAACGACCATAGGTGACATGACCTTAATCTTGAGTGTTTTGGAAACTTCTGCCTATGAGGACGGTTCTTTGATTAGTATGGGTGAGAGTGGCCACGTTGCCAAATCAACAAGCCTGCCTTTTTGGGGATTTGTCTGATTGGGGAGTTGGGAACTCAGTTACACAAAATGAAATTCACTTCTTCCCCGAAGCGGGGGCAAGTAGATAGATCGCTCCCTTAAGGGCCGATTTCGGGTCTTGAACATAGTGGCCACATCCTCTCTTTGGAAGAGAGGACACAATCATAATGGGACTATGACTTATTGTTCATTAGAGAAATCAGTGGTACTTAAGGAGTTAGATGTAACTACAGGGGCAAAACGGTAAATTGGCCCAGCTGTACTTACGAGTGATATGTGAAGAGTTATCACACTGTTGATTGGTTAGTATGGACATAGAAATATATCTATGGTGAGAAGAGTGTAGTTGTCGGTCTTTAGTGGAGTTCCTGGCAGTTAACGGATGGTGGATCTTGTGACTAAAGAGTTTAGTGAGCTATTCACGTACCATTGGAGCTTCAATCTACAAAAAGTCCCCTTTGTAGCTCAATAGATTCAAGTTGAGAATCAGTTCTTGGGGTTGATTTGAAGTGTTCAAATTAACAAGAGGAAATTCAATTATATATGATATAATTGATGTGATGTATGAGATACATCAAGTGGAGGATTAATGTAAATATAATTTATATTAAGTACCATAAAATAGAAAAAAACTATGGTTTGTATGTTTCATGAGATGAAATATTAAAACATTAGGTTATAAATATAATATTGTAAGTTGGTTACATCAAGTGGGAGTTTATTGGTGGTTTTATGGTAACCGTGAGATAAAAGGAAAATTGTTTTCCTAAATTTAGATGTTGCCTTATTCGGAAAGAACTCACAAATAAGCTATCAAGTGAAAATGTTTCACTAAGCAATAGTTGTGTAGAGACTAAACGATTGTGAAGCTTTGACTATACGATAGTTCATCAATTGATCATAGCTAAACGATCGAGTTGCTAAGTTTATACGATAGGCTACCATTTACTAAACGATTGAGCACATCGTCTATACAATAGACAACTTCTTATCTCCCACTTGCTTGATCATCTACGCGATCATTGTCCTCCAGTCTCTTCCTCAAGCAAAGATCATATAGAGCCCACAACTCTTGGATTCTCGCACTGAGAATACCAAGGTAACCATTGTGGTGGTGTCCTCACTCACTTCGTGAATTGAGTGTAAATTGATTGGTTTCAAGGAGTTCTTGGCCGTTCATTGTGTTCATGTTGTTGGTCGTGTTGTTCCGGTCATTGCATTTGTGTATTGTTGTCTTGGATGCTTGTAGACTGATCGAGGGATTCATGAAGAATGTTTCTTCAAAGGTATGCATACTCTATCCCTTGATAATCTTGTTAGCATGCTGTAATTTAATGTTCCGCATGACCTGTTAGTTTCCGTTCTTGTACTATAATTGCTTATATTCAACTTGAATGGAATTTGGAACGATCCCTTCTGCTGCTCATGGAAATCCTCATGCTTAATTTCCTTCAGTCCGAACACCAGAAAGTTCTAAAACTGTGGGATACAAATGGGTATTTGTGAGGAAAAGAAATGAAAATAATGGTCACAAGATATTGTAGGATTGTATCAACAATAGTGGAAGCACAAGTATCATCTAAGCACTAAAATTCACTAATTTTGGCAAAATATAAAGCATGCTCTTGAAGAAAAACAAATGAGTTTCAAGACATACCTCTTGTAAAACTTCTTCAAAGCTCCTTCTCCAACTGCTATCTTCTCCAAATCTTGTTGCAAACCACCTCAAGATCTTCCTCATTATTCTCTTGGTGCTCTAGATTAGTTGTGGGACTCAAAACAAGCTTGAATCAAAGGATGAAGGAGAAATGCTCACTGCAGTAATCTTATTGAAGAACTCTTTCTTCAACCCGAATTTTCTCTAAAATTCTCTACGGATTGCATGCCCGATTTTCACTCCAATCTCTTCATTATATTGCAGATCAACATGCAAAGGAGAGACTTGTATGAGTTGCAACTCATGCTTGGAGAAGACAAGGCAAGATTGAATGCTTCATGTGTGAGCAACTTCAAAGATGGATAATGGAAAATCTCTTTTTTCCATTTTAGTGTTTTTTTTTTCCTTTTCAATTTTATCATAAAATAAAATTTTGATATAAAAAATCTATTTTGAATTTAAAAAATAAAAATGAATTAATTTCATAAATTAATTATTAAATAAAACTTAATTTATTTAATATCAAATATTAAATTAATTTTAACACATATCCATATTTATATATTTAAATCATATTTAAATATATATAAATTCTCCTATTTCGTTTAATTAAACACATAATTATATCTCATATAGTTACTAATTTCCTTATTTCTAATTTGAACATTTCAAATTAACTTATTATGCTATTCTAGAGCTAGTCCGTTACGAGCTATTAGAGGGACCTCGCAGACCTACAGATCATGGGCTCCAACGATCCGAGATTAATTGGTTAAACTCATTAGACCAAATTAATCTCCATTCGTTAACTAATGGGTCACTCCTCTAAAGCTCATAGTTGCAGTTCCCTCACTATAGATATATTATGTGCACATGATTTAACCATAATCAGCAAGTCGACCCTTCACAGGTTGTTCGTAATAACGACTGGGTCAAATATCTGTTTTACCCCCGAGATTACATCTTATTCCTCAAGTCCCTACCAATCCTCTAATGAACAACTGGTTTTTGATCCAATCACTAAACCAAACTCTCTCAGCCCAGTAAAAGTATGGGTCCCCTTGTTTAAGACTTGGATTCAGTACTTGAGAGAACAACCTTTCTCCTATCCTTAACTCAGGTACACGTGAACTCCTTCTTGCACCCTATATCCCCAGCTATCTATCCGGTCTTACCCTTGAAATGGGAGTCTTATTGAGCCAGCGTTGTTGAGCCAACCCTCAACTATGCAAATCTATGGGCAATTCCGAATAACAGGACTTCTTAGTAAGCCCAAGATTAAGATCGAGTTACCTAGGTTATCAAGGTGAAATAGTCAGTCTTAAAAAGTAAAAAACGTTATAAAGTAAGAGTGACTTATTACTTGGTCATGATCTTATGAAAACTCATTGCGTAGGACACCCCCACTCCTCATGTCATAACATGTACGAATTAGGATCACATCGTATGTAGATCTTTATAACTCTTTTTAACAACTACAGAGTAGGCCGCTGATAACTTGTAGAAATACAAGTTATTGATGCCACCTTATCTAGATATTGCGGCCAAAAGTTAGTAATTATGTGCCAATTGTATGAAGATTAGCCCAATATGAAATAATTATAAATGTTTGCGCTTACACCCACTAACGCCAAAAAGATGGAAGACACACCAAACTTTACTCTGTTTTGCAGGAGATCAAGTCACCACTTGTGTTCAAGGCTCATAAACTAATTAACGCATCTCTCCCACATTGCGCCCGTTGATCAACTATGAAGAGACGATTACTGAAGTAACGGCATAATGCGATAGTCGATCTAGAGCTATGCTTCAACCGCATGCGGTAATAAAAACAAACACCACATGCGAACCTATGATTGAAAGATGCAACTGAACAACACTAGAGCAGGGGATTGAGACACGTGTATAACTAACAGTTGTGCAGAATTGATGGTTTGATTGTGTAATAGAAGGAATAATATCCCTCCATCTTTGGAATTACCATAACCATCAAGTGGGGACCACAAGGTCGGAGTCAAAGATTTGCTCCTATAAATACCCCATTGATTTCAGAGAAAAGTATGTTATTTGATACGGGGTTAAGTGCTATAAGATTTTAGAGAGAAAAGGCTAATCTGAGTGCTAAAGAGAAGAACTCCAGGAAGAGAACAAGATAAGGCTGAGAGGTGAATCTCAGATCCGACCTGCCATATACCCGATCGAAGCTCTGTGCAGAGACCCCTGCTACCAGTGGAGCAAGCCTAAGAGGGAAGCTCTTCCTGCCATCGAAACCATCCTATCCGGCAAGCAGATCTCCATCGAATCTATGCCAAGACATTGGCACTTGTTTGTATCTGTTCTATCTCTCTTTCATTATATTCCATAGTATCTTTATCTCTTCTCTCACACATCATGTATCCAATGCTTAGTAGAAATATTAAATGTTTTGATAGATTCCATTTACCACTTTTTGTCTATTTCCGTTCACCCATTAGTCACTTTCTTCATGATGTTTTCTTAATCCCTTGATGAGCAATATGAATCACCAAGAACTTAATATGTATTAAAGTTATAAAATACATTTAGCTAAACCATGCTAGATGGCATCCTCGCCTGTGAGAGCAGAAGTGAAGATGTCATTCTGATCTATCGAGAGAAGGTCAGAAGAGTGCATTAACTAAAGTGAGTAGTACTTCCAGACATGGAAGCAACCTTGCATTCATTACTTTAGACTCTGTTTCACCACAGACATGTGGGAAACGCGGCCGATCACTGAGAGGTGTACGCCAAGAGAAAAGTGGAACAATATTTGTACTTTCAATTCAATTAAGAACTTGCGTTGTTTGTAATACTTATCTTTCTCTTTCTAATATGTTCACAAGACTTGTCTTTGCACAACCTTCAAAGCCAACCTTATCCTAGTATCTTGCACATAAATCCCGTATCTTGTAACATCTAGCTTAGGTTTATTGTATTTTTATGTCTTATCGCAACTTTACTGCTTTCTTTAATTTTATTGCAATTTACATACTGTACACACCTTTTATAAAGGATTAAAAACCTGGTTGCATATACCATGAACATACTGCAATAACCGACGCCATTTCCCCATGTTCGACCTCGGATCACACCGAGAAACTTGCGGTGGAATTACACTTGGTTCCATCGTAAGGAAACTTGTGACAACACAGAGCATACTACATGAATATTCCAAATTAACGCATAAATAGAAGTAGTATCGCATTCATCATGAGCACTCAATATCATACATCCCAACCCTGTCGTTACAGGTTTATGGTGTCGTTACCGAGGAATTGGTTAACGGTTAGTGCTGAGTACGTTTGTAGTATGTGCAGGATAAATCTCTTTGTATTGGCTGTTTATTGCGAAGAGCAGTCTAACGGCTTATGAGTACTGGAGTGATCTAGAAATTCTAAGCGAACCCAGAGATCAGGTGTATTTTTTCACACAGGAGCACATCAGAACCAGAATAAGGTGCCAAATTTCAAAATCATGGTGGCAGAGAATGCAAGGGTTGAGAAGTGCAATGCATTCCCATACCTTGT
This sequence comes from Benincasa hispida, assembly GCF_009727055.1. Classification (NCBI taxonomy): domain Eukaryota; kingdom Viridiplantae; phylum Streptophyta; class Magnoliopsida; order Cucurbitales; family Cucurbitaceae; genus Benincasa; species Benincasa hispida. The sequence continues at coordinate 64,346,913 of NC_052351.1, read as the reverse complement.
GTGACTTTCGAAGGACTTATATTGCATCTCTTCCCGTACACATTGCGGGATGAGGCAAGGAGGTGAACAATGTCCTTGATGATATTGTACAAGCAGAATTGACCGCTTGTGGGGATATTATTTGCTGGTAACTCTGAAAACCTCATTCAATCAGCATCCCTATATTTATGTTTAATCGCTTTCTTTACAGCTTTCATTTACTGCTTTCTAAATTCCGTTATTTACTACTTATTTAGAATTAGCTTTAATGCTTTCTATGTTTCCTTTCAATATAATTTCGTATGTATTTCCGTTTTTAGATTTAGTAGCGCCCGTTAATAAATTCTTGTGAATGATTGGATGAACCATTAAACACCGCAAAGTATTTTTCGACTTGCGTTTTAGATGTTAGAAAAAAAAGAGAGAAAAAAATAAATACTGGTATAAAAGCGATGATAGGTGGCATTGTATGTTAACAGGAGACACCTTGCATCCATTACACCCAAATGCATTGCGTTGAGGGGGTGTTGCGCGCTTGTGTGCTCTTTGCCCATCCTTAGCTAAATGCACTATATTTGAGGTATCCTCCAGAAATGTGTTTAGTTAAGGGGTGTGTTGCGGGAGTACATGTGTGTTGCCCGTCCTCAGCAAAGATGTGTCTGAGTTTAATGGGGAGCATGGTGTGAATTTCAAATCGTTGTACCTTTCGGAATCAAATTTGAAAGAAATTTTTCAATTCATTTATTCTTTAATTGAGTTAATCAAATTCTTTGATTCTTGTACAGGCAGAAAATTTTGTATTGCGTTAATTTGTAATTATTTGTATACTTTGTTATACTCAATACAATTAGAAGTATATATTCACTCCCCTCTTTGCCTGTGCCTCTTTCTTTATTCTTTCCATTTGATAATTTTTGCATGTTCTTGATCCTTTATTTTTTATGTCATCATTGCGTTGCTATGATGTATCATATGTTTACGCTTAGAAACATTTCTCATACTTTAGTAAATTCTGACTAACACTTAGTTAATTCTTAGTTTAGCAGTACTTTACCTTTTATCTTTCAAAGTTCTGCTCAAACTTTCTTTTTGAAATTTTCTTCTAAGTGTTTTGTCTAGTCTATCCAAACAACGCAATGAGGACTTGCTCATCTTTAAATTTGGGGGTGGGAAGGTCTGAGCAGATGAAATAGAAATATGCAGTATTTTAAGAAAATGCGTCCATTTCCATTTAAAAAAAAAAAAGTTATGCAAAACTCCAATGTCAACGCAAGGGAAAATTTCAAAACAGTTCCCAACCTGATAAAGAGTTTAGTTGTGAAAGGAGTCTGCTCGTAGTTGGATGTTCGTATGACACCCATAGGAGCAAGCCAAAACAAAGGCGGGTTTCCAAGAACAACGTAGTATAAACCAAGAGGAGAAAAAGAATGCAAGGGACAACTCCTTTGATGATCATGAGTTAAAGTTAGATCTAGCACACAACCGTAGTTGGATGTTTCGCATCACACCTGTGGGGACAAGCCAAAACGAAGGTGTAACCAAGACCAACTATTCTCTAAGTGAATAAATGACACACATTTTGCTCACCGCATATAGATACATCAAGTTGTTTTGATAAACAAGAGATAAGCATTCTAGTTTGAAAACTAGAAAAGTGTCTTTGAGCAAAATTTTGTTACATAGAAGGATAAGGTAGGGCCTGCTAAGAATTAGCAAGGATAGAAGGAAAAGTGCGATGTCAGGTAATGTGCCTAAGTGTAACATTCGGAGCAAACCAATCATCACTGAAATATAGGATAAGAATGAAGCATGATTTCCTTGGTAGAAGATATGCTTAAGGACAAGCATATATCTAAATTTGGGGGGTGTGTAACTTATAGAAATACAAGTTATTGATGCCCCTTATTTAGATATTGCAGCCAAAAGTTTAGTAATTATGCGCCCATTGTATGAAGATTAGCCCAGTATGACAATAATTATAAATGTTTGGCGCTTACACCCACTAATGGCAAAAAGATGAAGAACAAGCCAAACTTTACTCTGTTTTGCAGGAGACCAAGTCACCGCTTGCACTCAAGGCTCATGAGAAACTGGTTAACGCATCTCTACCACATTGCGCCCGTTGATCAACCATGAAGAGACGATTACCAAAGTAACGGTGCAATGCGACAGTCGGTTCAGGGCTATGCTTCAACCGCATGCGGTAATAAAAACAAACACCACATGCGAACCTATGATCGAAAGATGCAACTGAATAACGCGAGAGCGAGGGATCGAGACACGTGTATAACTAACGGTTGTGCAGAATTAATGGTCTGATTACATAACAGAAGGAACAATATCCCTCCATCTGCGGAATTACCATAACCATCAAGTGGGGACCACAAGGCCGGAGTCAAAGATCTACTCCTATAAATAATCCATTGATTTCAGAGAAAAGTATGTTATTTGATACGGGGCTAAGTGCTGCAAGATTTTAGAAAGAAAAGGCTGAGCTAAGTTCTGAAGAGAAGAAATTCGGGAAGAGAACGAGATAAGGCAGAGAGGCGAATCTCATATCCAACCGGCCATATACTCGATCGAAGCTCTATGCAGAGACCCCTGCTACCGGTGGAGCAAGCCTAAGAGGGAAGCTTTTCCTGCCATCGAAACCATCCTATCCGGAAAGCAGATCTCCATCGAATCTGTGCCAAGACATTGGCACTTGTTTGTATCTGTTCTATCTCTCTTTCATTGTATTCCATAGTTTCTTTATCTCTTCACTCACACATCATGTATCAAACCCTTAGTATAAATATTAAATGTTTCGATAGATTCCATTTACCACTTTTTGTCTGTTTCCATTCACCCATTAGTCACTTTCTTCATGATGTTTTCCTAATCCCCTGATGAGCAATATGAATCACCAGGAACTTAATATGTATTAAAGTTATAAAATATATTTAGCTAAAGCATGCTAGATGACATCCTCACATGTGAGAGCAGAAGTGAAGATGTCATTCTGATCTATCGAGAGAAGGTCAGAAGAGTGCATTAACTAAAGCGAGTAGTACTTCCAGACAAGGAAGCAACCTTGCATTCATTACGCTATACTCTGTTTCACCACAGACATGTGGGGAACACTGCCGATCACTGAGAGGTGTATGCCAAGAGAAGAACAGAACAGTATTTGTACCTTCAAATCCAATTAAGGTCTTGTGTTGTTTGTAATACTTATCTTTCTCTTTCTATTCTGTTGATAAGACTTGCCACCGCATCCCACATCTTTGCACAACTTTCACAGCCAACCTTAATCCTATTATCTTGTACATGAAGTTCGTATCTTGTAAAATCTACTTAGGTTTACTATATTTTTATGTTTTATCGCATCTTTACTGCTTTCCTTTATTTTTCTGCAATTTATTTACCTGTACAAACTCTTTTATAAAGAATTGAAAACCTAGTCGCATATACCCTGAACATACCACAATAATTGACACCATTTCCCCGTGTTTGACCATGGATCTCACCGAGAAACATGCGGTGGAATTACACTTGGTTCCATTGTAAGGAAACTTGTGACAACGCATAGCATACTACATGAACATTCCAAATTAACGCATAAATAAAAGTAGTATCGCTTCATCATGAGCACTCAATATCATACATCCCAACCCCGTCGTTACAGCCATATCCAATGGTGTTACTAGAATAAGGTACCCAATCTCATTCATGTACCATAGATCATTTTGACTATTTACTCAAACCCGATCCACTCTTATGTCTCCACATAAAGTTCAAGTACTCATACAATAGTCATGAGTCTTAGTTTATTGGTTTAGACTGTCATATAATTTATGAGATCAATAACAAGTATATTGAAAATAGAAAATGTTTATAATTTTACAAACTGCGAGTTTTTAGGACATAAAACCTAACAATAATCCCACTTGGACTAAAACTTCAGTGGATCAATATATATAAATATATAGAATGTTGAGTTTACATGGAGAGAATAAAATGTACAAATTCAATAAACTAGGGCATTACAATACCCACAAATTCTCCCACTTGTCCTAATGATACAAAACTCGTAGACCTAGTCCCACTAGGTGACCCTCGAACACTTTAGCCGAGAGGGCCTTCATAAATGGATCAACTAATTTGTCTTCGGAAGCAATCTAGGTGACGATAACATCTCCTCGGTGTATAGTCTCCGTGAGGAGATGGTACTTCATTCAATATGCTTTCCCCTTTTATGGCTTCGTGGTTCCTTTGAATTTGCAACTGCTCCACTGTTGTCACAATAGAGAGTGACAGGCAGGTGCATATTAGGAACTACTTCCAGATTTATCAGGAACTTTCTGAGCCATACTGCTTCTTTTGCTGCTTCACTTGCAACAACATACTCAGCTTCCATTGTTGAGTCTGCAATACAACTCTTCTTGATGCTTCTCCATACAACTGCTCCTCCGTTGAGAGTAAATACTGACCCCGAAGTTGATTTTCTCGAATCAATATCAGTTTCAAAGTCAGAATAAGTGTATCCAATAAGGATCAGAACCTTAGCACCATACACGAGCATATAATCTCTCATTCTCCACAGATACTTGAGAATGTTTTAACAGCAGTTCAATAGTCATGACCAGGATTGGACTGAAATCTACTGATAATTCCTATGGCATAGCATATATTGGGACAAGTACACAACATTGCATACATCAAACTCCCAACTGCAGATGCATATGGAATTTGATTCATCTTCTCAAGCTCTTGAGGTTTCTTAGGACTTTGTTCCTAAGACAAGTGAATTCCATACCTTAAAGGTAAAAATCCTTTCTTAGAATTTTGCATTTTATACCTAGACAACATCTTGTCTATATAAGATGCTTCAGATAATGCCAATGTTTTGTTCTTCCGATTCCGAACTATTTTGATTCCAAGAACATATTGTTCTTCTCCCAATGAGTAGAATATCATCAACATACAGCACCAGAAAAGCAACAGTTTTGTTGACGATTTTCTTGTATACACAGGGTTCGTCAACATTTTGTTTAAAGCCATAAGATTTGATCGCAACATCAAATCTCATATTCTAGGATCTAGAAGCTTGCTTTAATCCATAAATGGATCGATTAAGCTTGCAAACTTTTTGCTCTTGACCCTGCTGTATGAACCCTTCTGGTAGAAAAATATAAATATTCTCTTCAAGATAGCCATTCACAAAAGTTGTCTTGACATCCATTTGCCATATTTCATAATCATAAAATGTGGCTATGGACAAGAGTATTCTAATAGCCTTTATCATGGAAACTGGAAAGAAGGTTTCTTCAAAATCTAACCCCTCTCTTTGGGTAAACCCTTTTGCCACAAGTCTAACTTTGTAGGTCTGTACCTTACCAGCTTGGTCTCATTTTCTCTTGTAGATCCACTTACAACCGATGGGTTTTACCTCTTCTGGTTGATCTACAAGATCCTAGATAGAATTGAAATATATAGATTCCCTTTCAAGGTCCATGGCTTTAATCCATTGGTCTTTGTCCACATCGTTCATTGCTTGATTAAAAGACAATGGATCCTCTAATTCATCATCTGGTATGATGACTTGAGTTTCAGTTAAACCTATGTACCGGTCAGGCTGTTGCACAACCCTCCCACTACGATGAGGCATTCTCAACTTTTCAGAAAGATGTGAAGTATCAGTTTCGTCAACAACTCTGATGACGGACCTGCTCTATCAACAACTCTTGTTGAAGGACCTGCTCGATCAACAACTTTTGTTGATACATTTGTCATTTCTCAGGACATTTCTTCTATTACTAGCTTACTGCGAGGTTGATGGTTCTTTGTATAATCTTCTTCCAGGAAGGTTGCATTTTTCGATACAAATACTTTGTCTTCCTAAGGATCATAAAAGAAACCACCTTTAGTTTCTTTTGGGTAGCCTACAAATAGGCATCTTTTGAACGGTGTTGCAGCTTTTTAGGATTTTGCATCAACACATGTGCTGGACAACCCCAAATCCTGAAGTGATATAAATTTCCTTTACGTCCTCTCTAGAGCTCGTAAGGTGTTTTAGAAACACTTTTCGAGGGAACCATGTTCAAAATATACGCCACAGTCCCAACTGCGTGTCCCCAAAAAGAATTTGGTAACTGAGCATAACTCATCATGGAACGAACCATGTCCAACAGGGTTCTGTTTCTCCCCTCTGCCACACCGTTCAACTGAGGTGTGTCAGGGGCTGTGAGTTGATACTGAATTCCATGTTCTACTAAATAGTTTTGGAATTCTATGTCCATATACTCACCATCTCGATCTGATTGAAGTGTTTTAATCGTTTTACCTAATCGATTCTCAACCTCAACCTTATACTTTTTAAACCTTTAAAAAATTTCAGACTATTGGTGCATTAGGTAAACAGGCCCATACCTTAAATAATCATCTATAAAACTGATAAAATATTCATACCCTTCTCTTGCTCTAACATTTAAAGGCCCACAAAGGTCTGAGTGAATCATCTCTAGGGGTTCTTTGGCTCTAAGACCTTTTCCAGAAAAAGATCTTTTTGTCATTTTACCCTCAAGACAGAACTCCCATGGTGGTAATGAACTCTCTTCCAAATTATTTTGATGATCGTTCTTAACCAATCTCTCAATCCTATTGAGATTTATGTGACCCAGTCTCAAGTGCCAAAGATAGGCATTTGGAGAAATCTTCCTTTTCTTATGAGTCCCAGTAGTTTTAAACATCTCTATGTCCAAAACAGCTTTAACCTCAGTTGGTTTTAACATGTACAAGTTATTTTCTAATTTTGTATGTTTATTTCCCATTTTGATGAACACTTCAACATTTTCGAAATAAACTTTATAATTATGTTCTAGAACACAAGAGACAGATATTATATTCTTTTTCATAGAAGGAATATAATATACATTTCTCAAATAAATGTACTTATCTCCTATAAATAACTTCATATCTCCCACTGCTTTGACTGAAACAATCTCCCCAGTCCCTACCTTAAAAATTGTTTCACCTTCTGTCAATTGTCTCCAGGAACTTGTTTCCTGTGAGATAGTACATACATGATTAGCGGCACTTGAATCAATTATCTAGATTTTATCGTTTTCCACTATACATGCTTCGATAATAAGTAAATCATATTTATCTTGTTGTTCGATGAGTTGGGAGATAGAGGACAATCCTCTGTTAAAACTCTTTTGGTATAATCAACCGCTAGTAATTTGTTGTCGATTTGATTTTACTATTAATAATATCGGAAGCAAGTGTTCTAGAAGTATTCAACATACGGCTAAACTTTGAACAAATTCTAATTAGCAAATTGTAACTAAATCCAAAGTCAAGTTTTAGCAAAAAATAATAATGTATCCATAACCATTATTTATTTGCAACGATACTTTAGTGAGTCAGAATATATGCTACCGAGGGGTAGTCATATACTCCTTCACTAAAACAAACAATTTTGACCAAACACTATCTTTGGAATAACTATTATTCCTATTATCTCTGGAATAACTCTTATTCCTATAGTCGTTTAGTTATCGTTTTTGGTCAAGATCTTTACTAACAACTTAGTAATTCCTGTAAGCTTGACCCGCCATTTTCAGATCCTATAGGATGATATGAATTTTCCTCCGAAATAGAAGACAACATCCAAGACGGAACTATAAGACCCTATTCATTTTACTGAAGCTTGGGTTGTTCCGAATCCTATGTTACAACACTCCGTGGGGATAGCCATCGTTGAATGACTAGAAAAGGGCCGCTTAAAGCTAACCAGCAGGTGCAACATAGGAATCTCACGGTTCAGACTAATGGAGGAGTCCATAGGATATATTGACACATATCCTTCACCCACTTACTATGAACTACTTCCTCCATTTACCTTGATATTTACTCATACAAAACACTCTCCGTAGGGAGGCCACTTCCAGGGTGACACAAAGGGTCATATGAATCTCACGGTGTAAACTATGTGGAGACGTGGCAATTGAAATCTATTTATTGTATAATAGACTTATGTTTGAATAACTTTCTCTTATTCACCAAAATCTAGATTTAAGCTAAAAATACTTTCCGTAGGGAGGTCACTTCCAGGGTGACACGAAGTACCGGTTAAATCTGGATTGTGAACTCTTAGCGACGTAAGAGCTAAAAATAACGTATCGTATATGTTATTAATCTCCCACTGAAGTTTTCTAATAACTCTATCATATAGAAGTTATTAAACTGTTACTGAAGTGTTCTATTGGGTATATTTATACTTAGGTTCTTTTCGGCTAATAAAACAACTCTAAGTCTATATGGTTTATTCAAGTATAACTCTTGTAATTGGATTTTAACCTATGATGTCTCGGTGATAAACCATTTTCTTACCTTACATCACTCAAGTATGCTCATAAAACCGGTTACCAACACTCAATAATTCGGCCATAATCCCCAGGTACGAGGTGTTCCGTAACCCATCAACTTAAGTACCACCAGCCTTAGACAGGATTATATACCGGTTGAGTTTGTAATCTAGGTTTTATATGTTTTAACAATTAAAACAGGTGGTCAACCTACATGAGCATGCAACTATTGTTTATGGATTTTAAATGTCTAACCCAATTTTATAACAACTTATAAAACTTTAGATATGCTAAACATCCATAACATACATAAGAAATTCAATATTTAATATAACACTTATATTAAATACAAGAAACCCTAACATGCATACTATATATTATAACAATTATAACATACTTTCAATGCATGTAACATGCTTCCTATGATGGGATTTTAAATCTAAATGGCATACTATATGCACATACAAGTTTTATACTAATAATATACATCAAATGCATAAATAATTAAATATAGATTGATATGGATTTAGTTTTGGCAAAAACAAGCAAACAGAAGCCTAACTATTACAATCAGCTTCAAAATATGTATTATTTAATTATAACATACATCAAATGCATAAATAATTAAACATAGATTGATATGGTTTTAGTTTTGGCAAAAACAAGCAAATAGAAGCCTAACTATACAATCAGCTTCAAAACCGTCTTTGAACCGCTCGAACCACTCCAAACCAAACCCAAAAATCTTAAACCGGACTGGATAAGTCTGAACCGGACCATCAAAGTCTGAACCAAACCAGCCAAAAATACTTTGAGGCTAAACCGGATTGGACCTTGAGAAAACCGGTCGAACCGGCTGCTCTCGGTCCAACCTCAAAGTCTTGCAAAGGCCGATCGTGTAGCGCTGAAGGCAATGATCTAGCCCCATGACCTTGTGTTGTGAAAGGGTACACAATCGCTTAGTGTTTGCCTCAACTAAAAGATCTTTTAGCTTTATCGCATAAAACTACACAATCGTTTAGTGACTGCCAAAGCTAAACGATCGCTTAGTTTTATCGCATAGAACTACACGATCGCTCAACTCCATTTCTTAGCTATCGCATAACTATCGCTTAGTTCCATCGTATAGAACTAAACGATCATTTAACACCAACGTCTAGCACTTCATGTCATCATTTAGTATCCGCCGTAGCTAAATGATCGTTTAGCTCCATCGTATAGAAGATCATCGTGTCGCTTAGCATTTCATAGGTAAGCGATCATTTAGTTCCATGACATAGAAACTTCAACGAATCCCTTAGCTATCCGTTTACACGATCGCTTAGCTCCGCATCTTATTGATCGCTCAGTGCTATCGCATAGTACTTCATCGCATCGCTTAGCGTGCATCATAGCTAAATGATCGGGTAGTACCATCATAAAGTAAATTCAACATATTGTTTAGTTCCCACGCTAAAACTAAATGATCGCTTAGTGCTATCATATAGCAAATTGAACGCATCGTTTAGCTCCCGTAGGTACACGATCGTCTAGCATTCAACACCACAACGACTAACGCCCATTGCTATACGATCGTCTCATTTTTCTTCACATTGTGTAGCGCCTGGAGCTAGACGATCGCTTAACAACTGAACCTCAACAACGATTTATAGCAGAAGCAGAAAAACTGGAATAGCAGCTCGGCCTCCTTCACTTGTTTCTTCAATTACATCTTAATTTTGACTCTAATGACTGCAAATAAATTATAGACTCTTGCTTACTCATAAATGCTCATCAAACAAGATCCAATTACAAATTTAAATGAGAAATTAAAGAGCATTAAACAGCCGAAACTCAGAAAACCATATCAGTACACCAGTTTCATATTTCTCATATAAAACACCCACCAAACAAAAATTAAACCAAATTGAATGTTTATTTGATGCCTTGATACCAATTATAGGATTGTATCAGTAACAGTGGAAGCACGAGGATCATCTAAGCACTCAAATTCACTAATTTTAGCAAAATATGAAGCATGCTCTAGCAGAAAAACAAGTGAGTTTCAAGACATACCTCTTGTAGAACTTCTTCAAAGCTCCTTCTCCAACTGCTATCTTCTCCAAATCTCGTTGTAGACCACCTCAAGATCTTCCCCACTATTCTCTTGGTGCTCTAAATTGAGTTGTAGGACTCAAAAGAAGCTTGAATCAAGGGATGAAGGAGAAATGCCCATTGCAATAATCTTATTGAAGAACTCTTTCTTCAACCCGAATTTTCTCTAAAATTCTCTATAGATTGCATGCTCGATTTTCACTCCAACTCTTCATTATATTGTAGATCAACATGCAAAGAAGAGACTTGCATGAGTTACAGCTCATGCTTGGAGAAGACAAGGCAAGATTGAATGCTTCATGTGCGAGCAACTTCAAAGATGGATAATGGAAAATCTCTTTTCTCCATTTTAGCGTTTTTTTTTCTTTTCAATTTTATCATAAAACCAAAATTTTATTTAAAAAATCTATTTTTATTTTAGAAAATAAAAATTAATTAATTTCATAAATTAATTATTAAATAAAACTTAATTTATTTAATATCAAATACTAAATTAATTTTAACACATACAATCTGTACATATTTATATCATATTTAAATATATATAAATTCTTCTATTCTGTTTAATTAAACATGTAATTATATCTTATATAATTACTAATTCACTTAATTCTAATTTGAATGTTTCAAATTAACTTATCACGCTATTCTAGAGCTAGTCCGTTACGAGCTAGTAGGGGGACCTCGCGGACCTACACATCATGGACTCCAACAATTCGAGATTAATTGGCTAAACTCATTAGACCAAATTAATCTCCATTCGTTAACTAGTGGGTCACTCCACTAAAGCTCATAGTTGCACTTCCCTCACTATAGATATATTATGTCCACATGATTTAACCATAATCAGCAAGTCGACCCTTCTCAGGTTATTCGTAATAACGGCTGAGTCAAATATCTATTTTACCCCCAAGATTACGTCTTATTCCTTAAGTCCTTATTGATCCTCTAATGAACAACTGGTTTGTGATCCAATCATTAAACCAAACTCTCTCAGCCCAGTAAGAGGGCGAGGCCCCTTGTTCAAGACCTTGATTCAGTACTTGAGAGAACAACCTTTCTCCTATCCCTAAATCGAGTAGGCGTGAACTCCTTCTTGCACCCTATATCCCTAGCAATCTATCCGATCTTACCCCTGAAATGGGAGTTTTATTGAGCCGGCACTATTGAGCCAACCCTCATCTATGCAAATCTAAGGGCAATCCCGAATAAACAGGAGTTCATAATTAGCTCAGGATTGAGATTGAGTTACCTATGTCATCTAAGTGAAATAATCAGTCTTAAATAATAAACAACGTTATAAGGTAAGAGTGACATATTTCTTGGTCCTGATCTTATGCAAACTCATTGTTTAGGATGTCCCCACTCCTCATGCATAACATGTACGAATTAGAATCACATCGTATATAGCACTTCACAACTCTACGTAACAACTACAGAGTAAGCCGCATGCAATTGTGTTACAAGAATAAGGTACCCAACCTCATTCACGTACCATAGATCATTTTGACTATTTACTCGAACTCAATCCACTCTTATGTCTCCACATAAAGTTCAAGTACTCATACAATAGTCATGGGTCTTAGTTTATTGGATTTAGACTTTCATACAATTTATGAAATCAATAACAAGTATATTGATAATAGAAAATGTTTATAATTTTACAAACTGCGAGTTTTTAGGACATAAAATCCAACAGATATAAAGAAAGACTAGTTAGACAAGGTTTTTCACAAAGACCTGGTATTGATTTTGAGGAGACATATTCTCCGGTGGTGGATGCAATTACATTAAAATATTGAATTGGCTTGACTGTGTATAAAAGTCTGGATATGCATCTTATGGATGTAGTCACAACATATTTATATGGATCTCTTGATAATGATATTTATATGGGAATCCCAAAAGGATTTAAGGTATCTAAAATATATACATCAAATTCTCCGGAATGGTATTCAATAAAGTTACAAAGATCACTATATGGATTGAAACAATCATGAAGGATGTGATACAATCGCATGAGTGGATATTTATTGAAAGAAGGATATCAAAATAATCTGATATGTCCATGTGTTTTTATAAAGAAATCACCATCAGGATTTTCTATTATAACTGTATATGTTGATGACTTGAATATAATTGAAACTCATGAAGAGCTTTCAAAAGCAATAGAATATCTTAAGAAAGATATATTTCAACCTCGAGAAGATAATGAAGAACTTCTTAGTCATTAAGTACCATATCTTAGTGCAATTGGTGTACTTATGTATCTTGCTAATAATACAAGACCAGATGTTACATTTTTAGTAAATTTATTAGCTAGAAATAGTTCTTCTCTTACAAAAAGACATTAGAACAAAATTAAGCATATACTCCATTATCACTAAGGAACAACCGATATGGGTTTGTTTTATTCAAATAAATCAAATTTTGATCAATTTTGATCTAGTTGGTCATGTAGATTCTGGATATTTATCTGATCCACATAAAGCTAGATCTCAAACAGGTTATCTGTTCATATGTGGAGGAACTGCTATATCATGGCGATCGGTGAAACAGACTATAACGGTCACTTCCTCAAATCATGCTGAAATTCTTGCAATTCATGAGGCTAGTCGTGAATGTGTATGGCTAAGGTCAATGACTCAGCACATTCGTGAAACATGACTTGTCTTCTAATAAAAACATTCCAACAATATTATACGAAGATAACAAAGTTTGCATAGCCCAACTCAAAGGAGGATATATTAAAGGAGATAGAACAAAGCATATTTCACCGAAGCTTTTTTACACTCATGATCTTGAAGAAAATGGCGATATCGTTGTACAACAAATTTGTTCGAAGGATAACCTGACAGACTTATTAACAAAGACATTACCAACTGCAACTTTTGAAACATTGGTGCACAATATTGGAAAGCAGCGACTTAGAGATCTTAAGTAATGTTTTCATGAGGGAAAGTAAATATATTGTATTTTTTTAGGAGTATGTATTATAAGAATATGTACTCTTTTTCCTTCACCAGGGTTTTTCCCATTGGGTTTTTCCTAGTAAGGTTTTGACGAGGCATATTATATATATTGATATATAATATATATAATATATATATCGTTGGGTTGCTGTGTCCTAAAACTCACCAGTTTATAAAGTTAAACACATTCTATTATTGGACAGTTGAAAAAAAAGATATTAGACCCAAAGTATTAGCAAATATAACATAATGTAAGAAAAATTGCAAATATGGTCAAATTTAAATAGTGTATTAGTGATAGACCATATTATTGGTAGGAGTTTGTCAGTGATAGACCACGATAGAAGTCTATCATTGGTAGACTTGTCTATATTTGATATTTTTTTAAATAATGTTATACACTTGGTTATTATTCCTAAAAATGCTACCAATTGCAATGACCCTTCTATTATCAATAAAGATGTTATTCAACATTTCTTCAATAAAGTTGTTACTGAATTTTAAAATTGCATTCATAAAGTCTAAATCCAATAAACTAAGATCCATGGCTATTACATGAATACTTGAACTTTATGTAGAGGCATAAAGATGGATCAAGTTCAAGTATATAGCCAAAATGGTCTATAGTATACGAATATGGTTGAGTGCCTTATTCTGGTAACACTATTGGATGCGGCCTACCCTGTAGCGATTGCAAGTTGTTGTAAAGATGTTACAAATGAAGTGATCCTGATTCGTTCATGTATTGACATGAGGATTTTTTAAAGACTGATTATTTCGCTTAGATGACCTAAGTAACCGAATCTTAATTCTAAGCTAACTATTGAATAATCTCATATCTAAGAGTTCTATGAGCGCATTCGGATCGTTTCGATCTCACCGTGACTGAAATAGACATTATACATTCAAAACATATAGTTATGCAAATAAACACTAATTACCGGCATGCTATGAACAACAAAAACAAGGGAAAGGGCTCCATACCAGTTGAAGACAATTTTCGACACTTTGGAACTCAACGCAGCGAAACCCTCCACACGATCTACCAACGCCCAGCAGCAGCATCAACAACAGCAGCACGAACAACCGCACGAACACGAACGCCACAGGGATGAAACCACCACTAAAGAGCCCCGAATATTCTCAGAGTGAAAACCCAAAGGATGGTCTTTGGTGAATTTTGTAGAGGAAAGAGGAAACACGAATCCGGATGGGCAGGCGTACAAACCAGGCGCGCGTGTGATAACTTGTAGAAATACAAGTTATTTATGCCATCTTAGATAGATATTGCAGCCAAAAGTTAGTAATTATGCGCCAATTGTATGAAAATTAACTTAGTATGACAATAATTATAACTGTTTGCAATTACACCCACTAACGCCAAAAAGATGGAGGGCAAGCCTAACTTTACTCTGTTTCACAGGAGACCAAGTCACCGCTTACGCTCTAGGCTCATGAGAAACTAATCAACGCATCTCCGTCACATTGCGCCCGTCGATCAACCATGAAGAGATGATTACCAAAGTAACGGCGCAATGCGACAGTCGGTCCAGAGCTACGCTTCGACTGCATGCGGTAATAAAAACTAATACCGCATGCCCCAGGATTGAAAGATGCAACTGAGCAACGCGAGAGCGGAGGATTGAGACATGTGTATAACTAACAGTTGTGCAGAATTGATGGTCTGATTGCATAACAGAAGGAATAATATCCCTCCATCTACAGAATTACCATAACCATCACATGGAGACCACAAGGTCGGAGTCAAAGGATCTGCTTCTATAAATACCCCAGTGATTTCAGAGAAAAGTATGCTATTGGATACTGGGATAAGTGCTGTAAGATTTTAGAGAGAAAAAGCTGAGCTGAGTGCTGAAGAGAAGAAAACCGAGAAGAGAACGAGATAAGGTCGAGAGGTAAATCTCAGATCCAACCTATCATATACCCGATCGAAGCTTTGTGCAGAGACCCCTGCTACCGGTGGAGCAAGCCTAAGAGGGAAGCTCTTCCTACCATCGAAACCATTCGATCCGACAAGCAGATCTCCATCGAATCTATGCCAAGACATTGGCACTAGATTGTATCTGTTCTATCTCTCTTTCATTGTATTCTATATTTTCTTTATCTCTTCATTCACATATCATGTATCAAACACTTAGTAGAAATATTAAATATTTCGATAGATTTCGTTTACCATTTTCTGTCTATTTCCGTTCACCCATTAGTCACTTTCTTCATGATGTTTTCTTAATCCCTTGATGAGCAACATGAATCACCAAGAACTTAATATGTATTAAAGTTATAAAATATGTTTAGCTAAAGCATGCTAGATGGCATCTTCACCTGTGAGAGTAGAAGTGAAGATGTCATTCTGATCTATCAAGAGAAGGTCAGAAGAATGCGTTAACTAAAGCGAGTAGTACTTCCAGACATGGAAGCAACCTTGCGTTCATTACTTTAGACTCTGTTTCACCACAGACATGTAGGAAACGCGGCCAATCACTGAGAGGTGTACACCAAGAGAAGAGCGGAACAATATTTGTACTTTCAATTCAATTAAGAACTTGCGTTATTTGTAATACTTATCTTTCTCTTTCTAATCTGTTCACAAGGCTTGTCATCGCATCCCACGTCTTTGCACAACCTTAACAGCCAGCCTTAATCCTAGTATCTTGCACATAAAGCCTGTATCTTGTAACATCTAGCTTAAGTTTATTGTATTTTTATGTCTTATCACATCTTTACTGCTTTCCTTTATTTTACTGCAATTTACATACTGTAAACACCTTTTATAAAGAATTAAAATTCTGGTTGCATATACCATGAACATACCGCAATAACCGACACCACTTCCCCGTGTTCGACCTCATATCACACCGAGAAACTTGCGGTGGAATTACACTTGGTTTCATCGTAAGGAAACTTGTGACAACGCAAGGCATACTACCTGAGCATTCTATAATTAACGCATAAATAGTAGTAGTATCGCATCTTATCTGACTTTTTGGCATGATCTTGCTGGGTGAGTTTTCTTGTAACTTCTGTTTTACAAGATATCGACCTATTTTCTATGAAAATTGGGATTGCTTGATGGTTAGCCCTAAATGAGCATGCATCTTATCTTTGTTATAGATTTTAGAAGGCTAGGTTATTTTATAACAATTATAAAATAAATTATAACTATTATAACCCTAGCATTCATATATAACATGCTTCCTTCAATCAAACATGCTTCAATATAACACTTATATTAAAACTAAGCATGCATAGTATATATTTTATAACACTTATAAGATATAACAAATGCATGTCACATGCTTTTCCTATGGTGGGGTTTTAAAACTATACGGCATATTATATGCACACATAATCAAACAATATTATACATCACATTCATAATAGGTAGGAATAAGGTTGGCCGCCTTATTCTGGGGACACTATGGATGCGGCCCATTTTGTAGTTAGTACAAATGATGTGATCCTAAACCGTTCATGTGGAGACATGAAAGTGGGGGCATCCTATGTAAAGAGTTTACATAAGACTGAACCATGAAATAGTCACTTTTTACATTCTAAATGCCGTTTTATATATAAAACTGACTATTTCGTTAATTGATGACCTAAGTAACTTAATCTTAATCTTAAGCTAACTATGAACTCCTGTTCACTCGGAATTATCCTTAGATCTGCATAGGTGAGGGCAGCTCATTATCGCTGGCCCAATAAGCCTCCCATTTCAGGGGTAAGATCAGGTGGATAGTTGGGAACATAGAGTGCAAGACGGAATTCACTCCTACCCGTTATAGGGATAGTAGATAGGTTGTTCCCTTTAGTACTGAATCTATGTCTTGAACAAGGGGCCCCACCCTCTCCATGGCTCGAAAGGGGTTCGGTTTATAGGTTGGACCTTAAACTAATTGTTCATTAAAGGATCAGTGGAACTTACGAAATAAGATGTAGTCTTGGGGGTAAAATGGTTTTTATGACCCAGCCGAGATTACGAACAACCTGTGAAGGATTAGCTTACTAATCATGGTTATATCATATAGACACAAGTATATCTATAGTGAGGGGAGTGCAACTACGGGACTATAGTGGAATGACCCGTTAGTTAACGAATGTTGATTAGCTCCGTCTAAAAGAGTTTAGCTAGCTAATCTCGGATTGTTGGAGCCCATGATCTATAGGTCCATTAGGTTCCCCTACTGGCTTATATTGGATAAACTTAGAACAGTATGATAGAATGATTCTAATTGTTCGAATTAGATGAAAAGAAAGAAACCGACAAGTATATGTGATATAATGGTCAGTTTTCAATTTAGAGATACAACTTTAATGATTAAATGTGATTTAAATATCAAGAATATGAATACGTTCATATTCGGAGGCTCGGAAATAATGGAAATGGTCAAAGATATAAAAAGTCAAAGAGTTGACTTTTGACTTTGAAAAATCAAACTTTGACCGGCCTTATATTCAAATGTGATTTGAATTTCAAGAAAATGAATACGGATTCATGCTTGGGAGGTCAAAATTAGTCAACACGAAAAAAATCATAAAAAGTTAAAATGTTGACTTTTCGATCAAAATTTGACTTGACAAAATGACCATTTTGCCCTTTGACTAAAGTTAGTGGGAAAATCCAAACTTTTTGTTTGATAATTATACTAACAAGATAGTGGGCTAGGTGTTGGCTTATAGTGGAGACATCAAGCTCACTTAGATAGTGGATTTTGAGGTGCTGGGTTTTTATGAATTTGTTTCATGAAATTTTTGCATGGTTTTTTCCTATAAATTTGGGCTTTCAATTTGGATAGAAGACTTTTGACCATTTTTCCAAAATTAGTTTCTAAATTGGGTTGGAACAAATCACCATTTTTGAGAAATATCAAAACCCAAACCTAACCCAAAAAAAAAATCATCTTCTATTTACATCTCTTTCTCTCTCTCGGTTTCTTTATCCACTAGGTCCTACAACCCAGTTTTGAGTCCAAAGGATAGTAGGTCAGTTCTAGTAGTTCTCCAGTTCGTGTTCGGGCGGAGATAGAAGCATTTTGGAAGCTTCAATGGTAATATTTCAAAAATCCTTAATTAATTAATTTAGGGTTGTATGTTATTTTTGTGAGTTTAGAGTAAAATTGGTCCTCGCTAGTGATGATCTTGTTGGTGAAGATCTCGCTACTGCTGATCTCCATGATGATGATCTCGCTAGTGACGATCGCGCTAGTGTTGGTCTCGCTAGTGATGATCCCGCTAGTAAAGGTCTTGCTAGTAAGCAAACTATTTGAAGCATCTTGATGAAAATTCTAAGGAATCTAACAAGGAATTATGTTGTTTCAAGCTAAGAGGAGCTAGGAGAAGCCTACAAACCATTAAGATCCCAGACGAGTAGTGAGTGACTAAAATAAACTTAATGTTTTCAATGTTTTGTGCATAAAAGACCATGCGATGTCAATGATGTTTGATGATAAGTTTATATGTTTTCAAGCAACCAAGTTTTATGAATTGTATAGCATTTTTTCTCTAGCATGTGTATGTTTTTATCGCATGCCAAGGTTATGTGTTAATTCGTTATATAAGCTAAGTATCTATGACAAAGCATGCATTTTTAAGATAAAAGCTATGTTTCTATAAATGCTATGCTAAGAGCTATGATTGAATGATTCTTAATCTATATGTTTTTCTTTAAGCATGATATGCTTAGTAAGCCGAATACTGAAGGTATAGAAGGTATCCAAAAAGTTCCTAAGGTGTTGACGGTACTTAGAAACTCCACATGCACGTAGGTAGTTCTGAATGAAAGGCTGAAGTATGGGTCTCCTAGGCCATATACCAGCAACCTGAGGCCGAAGTATGGGTTTCTTGACCGGATACAGACGTTGGGAGCTAGAGCGATGTATGCTCATTCTCAACTAAGGTTTAACGAGATTTGTTGATTGTCGATGAGTTTTCCTTCATAAAGCATGAGATTATGATTATGTTTATGTTTTATCAGAAGATGCTTGAAACGTTTTCTAGTATGTTTACATGTTTTAAAATAATGTGAAGCATGACATAATATGATTTCTATAGTCACTCACTGAACAACAAGCTCACAGTTTTCCTATGTTTTTCTTTTCCCAGGTAGTGGTCAGATTCCTCAAGGTTGAGCATGCTGCTGCTTGTCACTAAAAGACCCGGCTAGTTAAAATAATTTAGGTTAATGGTCTATAACAATGTACACATGTTGTGAGGGGTGTTAGGCTTTTCTTAGTAAAGTTTCGTCCCAGCTGTAAATATTTTATCTGTAGATATTGTGTTATGGTTTGTTGAGCATGTAATTGTATAAATTAATAATGTTTATCAGATTGGCATTAAAGAAGTTAAGTAAGTAAGTAAGTAAAGGGAGTAATTGCTGGCGATAAGGCTAGTAATTGCTACCGTCACATCTTCTTCCAGGTTAAAAGGGTAATCTAGGAGAGGGTGTGACACATCGTGTAACGGTGACCCCATCATCTAACGCATCACTTCCATCGTCTAGCGCGTTCGCTTATCGTGTAGCGCCATCGTCTAGCACAACGCCCATCGTTTAGTGCTTCGCCTATCATTTAGTGCTCACGTTATCGTGTAGCGCCATCATCTAGTGCTCGTGCCTAATGCATTGACTAGCATCTACACTTATCGTCTTGCGCCCAAGCTCATCGTTTAGCACTATTGTCTAGTGTTGCAAGCAGCTACGCGATCGTCCGCGTACATGCTTCAACGGCCAGCATCTTGCACTCACTGTCTAGCCCTCTCACTCTCGCTCACGCATCCTCTCATCATCCCAACGCATGAGCAACCTTTGGGCAGTGCCTCTTTGCCAATACTTCGGCCAACATGCGTCCATACCTCACAAGCTCAATGCATGGTTGTTCTTGGCCTCAATGCTTAATCTCTTATAACCTCTAAGAACTTAGTTTCACTAGAGCCTCATGCGTTAATGTTTCCTAACACCAAACACATGGTTTCTTTTGACTTCATACGTAGCCAAATTTTACTAGTTAAGGCTCAACTCAAAGCTACTCAACAAACTTATTCAAACACTTAGAAATTTTCCTTCTCTTCAACATAGGATTTAAATTATACTTAGTTAATTTCCTTAATTACCTGCTTATGTAGGGAAATTGAAATCTAGGTTTCATAGAAGAAGCTTAGGTTAAGCTTGTTTGATCTACACATATGTGTTCCAAATCAATTTCATCCTAGCATTCATGGGTTTTTCAAGCAATTAAAGTTTATACTTATGTTTTAAAAGGATTAATGGCATATATTCAGCATGATGTTTGAATGGAAAGGTATTGCAAATTACATGTTTATAATTCGTGAAGCCTGCATGTTGAATTGTGATAATGCTCTTATGGCGAAAGCTACGTAAGTGCTATGCCTAACCTCATAGTACTCAAATCTTCTATGAATGTCACGATTCTAATAATCCAAATACCGAAGGTATAGAAGGTATCAGAGGAAGTACCTAAGGTGTTGACAGTACTTAGTATACTACATGTGCATGTCGGTAGTTCTATATGAGAGGCCGAAGTATATGTCTCCTAGCCACAGTCATTATAATGGGACCGAAGTATGGGTCTCACGGCCATGAATGGATGTTGGGAGCTTGACCAACGAGTGCTCGTTCTTAACTATGGTTTGATGGTATGATTGATTATGATGCATGATACTACATAAGTTGCTTGAGATCATTTCTAGCATTTTTATATGTTTAAATTAATGTGTATGAATCGCTTGAGACGGATTTTATTTCTATGAGTCACTCACTGGGCAACCAACTCACCATTTTCAAATGTTTTCCTTTTTCTCAGGTAGCGGTCAGTTTCCTCGCGATTGAACCCGCTACTGCTTGACACTCAAAGCTCGGTTAGGAAGGAAGAAGCTTAGGTTATGCTTGTTTGATCTACACATATTTTGAGAGAAGTCTGGGACTTGTAAAACTTATTTTGCATATTCATTCTTGTGCTATTTGTTGGACATCTGTTGTTTTCTTTTTTTCTTTTTCTTTTTTTTTTTTGAATTGTATTTAAGTTGTTTTGTTGGTTAAAGTCATAGTTAATTTACTGCTAAGTCGTTTTTGCATATTAAGGTTTTAATCAGGTTTCATTTAACTTAAGCAATAAGTGCTGGCAAGTATGTCGGTAACTGCTACCATCATGTCCCCTTTCGATTTTAGAGGATAAACTGGGAGGGGGTGTGATAAGACCCTTACTCAGAATCAAGAACCGATAATGACAACAATTAACTATTATTATACATAGTAAAAGTTAGTTAGAAGTTTATTCTACTGCTTATTTTGACAGATGCTACGATGTAATAATGATTAACAATTTTCTCCTCGAAAATTGTTGTAAGAATCTTCGACTCCCAAGCCAAACATATGTTCATCCTTTTTCAGGTAAATCAAAACCTATCAACTCAACTTTTTATCTTTTTATAAAAGCGTAAAGTAATAAAAAGTTTCATACATAAAAACCTTGTGGTTACTAAGATACTCGTATGTTAATTAAGTCATGCTCAGTTTCACCGATATGTTTTAATTCAGACAACAGGAAATGGACAAGATTGATAAAAGTGGACGAAATTAATCGATGTCAAAATGTTATTGACCAACGAATACAAATAATCCTAAGTATTGATGTGTTAAATTCATGGGTCTATTAATTACCTACTGATGCATAAAATTATGATGTGTTATGGTGTGAGTTTGCGGTGATGTGTGTTATGCGGTGAACATGCAAGTTTCCCTAACAAGACCCAAGTATAAGCATTATTAGGTTTCCTTGTAAGTCCAGGGTCGAAAATAGCGACTACTAAGTAAATAAGCGACAGACTCTTAGATTCTATAGCGGTGGTAAACAAATGAAGTGGATGTGTGTTGAATGAGATTTTTCCTATGCGATGGAGTTGAATGTAGAGTTGATGAAAACGTAGAGTTATAATGAGTATGCAATGAAAGGGTTCAGAAGGGGGTTTAGCTAACATTTCCTAAGATTATGCACAAGTTAAGCGATCATGCTACACACAAATAACAACACTTCATTTCTCAATACAGAATGCCATGATTCCTATTTCTAGGACACATGCGATGTGTATGTGAAACAATCAATAGGACTTATTTCTAAGCCTCTACTCTTGCCTAAGAGATGATGAATGATGCACATATAAAACAAGGTGACTGCATACAATCATTCCTATCTCTAGGGTGCATGCGATGTGTGAATAGCAATAGAACTTATGTCTAAGTTTCTATTTCTTGCTTATACGATTCTAATCTGACACTCTCGAGCCTAGACTCTAATCTGATTCTTTCAAGCATAGATTCTATCTTTAGACTACTCTCTCAAGTATGTCCAAATGGTGAATGATGCATACATAAGACAAGATGTTCGCATAAAACGTAAATCTTAAGTCATGCTAGCTAAGTACTTCTCAACCCATTCAGAAATTTAGCTACTCATAAATGGTATGGAGAGATTGAACATAGATTGAAATGAGAATTCCATTTTATGTAAATGAAGTACTAAATACAAAACAACAAATGGATTTGAAAGATAAGAAGCCCAGTAAGCAATGTCTTGCTTCCCGTGGCCTTATACACTGCTCTCTTTTTCACTCCAACACTATTCCAGATGTGTATTCTTGCTTTTTCAATTGTTGGCCCTCTCTTCTCTATGTTGCTTTTCGGCAGTCTCTCGATCTGTCCGGGAGCGATTTCTCATAGCTTCTTCCTCAACTCTTTGCTCTTCTCCATTCGCTAAGTATATGTATGAGTATATGCGTGAACAGACTAACTATCTAACTTTTGAACTCGTTAACCCTTTTCTCCATTGGTGATCTTCGGTATTTATAGATTTCAAGGTGAAGCAGCCTTTCTTGCTAATGATTGCAATGATGGGTGGCATTAATTTCCCTACTCTGATGCATCGTTTTATGGTCATTGAAAGTTGAGTGTACTTGCTATAGTGTGGCTTTTAACGGCCTGTCAACTAAATTCGGAATCGACTGTCATTAGCTTTCCATCCCATCATGATTTATTATGGTGTCACCTTGATGCGAGGTCTTTATGCGGCTGTCTTTTGAAGAAACTTCTCACGATCGCATGACTTGCGATCACAATCTTCTAGCTCATTGACGCATTGTGTCTTTGGATCGCAATTTCATATGCGCCATCGCATTGTACCTGCACAAAATAGGTAAATTAACTGTTTTTATGCGATGAGCGCTTGCGATTGCAATTCCTTTCAGTTTAGCGCTTTTGGACATCATATTGCTTATTTTACCATCCCATTCTCTCATTGTTTAACTTATTTCAGCTGTAATAACTTGTATTTTTACCAGTTATCACCTACCAAAGCCTCTCACATATATTAGTAAACTTATCAACAATTTTTTAAATGAAACGACTTTTATTTTTCATCAACCCAAAAAGCTAAGACTAAATTATTAAGGATCCCTTTTGCTACCGTTCTAAATGATTAGAGAGCCTAATTAGGCACTTTCCTCACTAATCATCGTAGAAGTTTCATCCATCTATTTAGACCTATATTGTAAGCCAACAAGACTTAAATTAGGGGCTTATGCTCAAAACTTCTCCAACATCTAAAGATCAATATTCTAGGCATGGGGATGAGTAAAATTTAATAGGATATAATTTGACACATAAATAAAATCTAATATAATATTGACATGGAAACATTCAGTTTAAAACCATACCATTTAAAAGTGTGCAAGAAATAATGGACAAAGATTACGGAAAATAATTCATATTATTTTAGAAGTTTGTGAGGAACATTACACAAAATTAGGAATGCCACAAAATCAATTTTTTGTACCACAATCATAGAAACAATAACAAGCATATATGATTTGTGTAGGGTTAGTTTGGATGCATTGATGTGAAATACTATGATGTTTCTCCCAACATTTCTTTCCGCAGTCATCGAGAGTGCATCCATTATTATATAATATATCTCGACATCTTTGAACAGCTGAGACTCCTTGAGGTACCAAGATCAATACAACTATACAATAACAAAAAGAAAAATAAATAAACAAGCAAATTAACAATATCTTGTCATAACGAACGATGCCACTATCTATGTCAAATAAAAATGTCAAGATTTCAATGTGATGAAAAGGTTGAGATATTCGTCTGAAGGCTCGTGAAAATCATAAAATCATTATCGCGAAATTTCATAATATGCTTAATGGATATTGAATTTTGTTATTCATGACAATATAATATATGTGGAACAAAAAATAGAACCTGCAAAAATAAGAGCAATGAAGATGATAGGGGAAGAAGAAACTAGTTTTGTCATATTCTCAAGAAGAAAATGTCGCAAATATGGTTTTATTAATTTGGGCTGTAAAAATTTTACGATTGAGAAGGTTTAAATACTAAAAATTACATTAAATTCCATCCATAAATTTATTTCATTTTTTATAAATATTGTAAAGTTCAATAAATTCAACGACTCCATGCATGAATCGTTTGAATTTATGTAAAAATAGTAAAGATTTTTTATTTATTATGCACGGTTCGTGAATTAAATTTTGATTTACGTTAAACTTTTGTTAAATTTTCATTGCATACTTTTACTATTCTATATTATAGGATTGTTATTGAAAATTAATTTTGCTTCTATTTGTATTTTGTATAAAATAATTTTAAAATTGTAACCCTACTCCTTCATGATGTTTCGAAGACAATTCTCCATCAACAAAGCCATACATCCTATCTTCTTCTAAGTCCATTTCCTTTTGAAATCCATTTTTTGTAATGTCAATTAATGGGATTAATCAGTGAAATGTTTTCAACCTAAGATAATTGAACATGGACACATTGATGTAAGTCACAAGACAATCGTAAAAGTATAATTCCGCATAGTCTAACTTCTTTTTGTTAGAGAGGTAACTTAGAAACGAACTACGACATATTTTATACTTTATAAAAAATTTTAAATGTGCAATTCATATCTTTATTTCATGTTAATTTTAATATTCTAATGCAGTTAATCTTTTATTTGGTTGAGACCAAGCAATTCAAAGTTGTTTAAAGTATTTTGGATGGATGAAGATCATGAAGGCACTAGTTGGAGGTAAATTGACCAACTGAGTCATCAAAGATAAAATCTAAACAAAAAGGCTCGATATAACAACTCAACTTTCCAAAATCTCTAACTAGGGTCATAATGACATTCATGTAACCTTAAAAAGAAATTTGGTTAATCATTTTAATATAAAATAAAAAATATATTTTTTTAAAAAAATAAAACACCGCTAATATAATTTAGGGAATGCTAAAAAAAATCAATTCGGGATCACTTAAAATGTAATGAGAAAAAAACATATAAATTTAAAACTTCTAACTTGAAGGTTCAAAATAAAACCATCCAAAACAATCTTGAAAACATGAAACTATACCGAAGAAATTCTTCCAATTAACATAACTTTGATCAAGTGTCTAGTACACTCTTTCTCTCACCTTAAAAATAGTATAAGAAAACACAAGATAAGGCTACTAGGATAAGGTTATGTAATCACATGCAAATGAATGTCCATACCTAGACAATCCTATACTTGTGTACTCAAGTTCAACATGTGTGGCCATTTGGGTGAACAAGTAAACCAATCCTACCGTCGGTGATGCATTCAGACAACTTGGTGATTATGAAAAAACACAAACTAGTGGATCCGTGGACACACAAAACTGGTGGACGCAAAGGCATACAAACTGGTGAACCTAAAGACAATCTAGGGTGTACATAGCTACTGGTAGAAGGGTAATTATCACTAAACTGATCTAGTATGCAACATGCAATTAAAAAGTCCCACAATATAGAGTCATATCATAATAACATATGAAATTCATAGTTTGCTTAGGAAATCTCTGTTGGATTGTGTGTTTTAAAACTCACAGTTTGTAAAGTTAAACACACTCTATTATCAATAAAGATGTTATTCAACATTTCCTCAATAAAGTTGTTATTGAATCTTTAAATTTCGTTCATACAGCCAAAATTTAATAAACTAAGATCCATGGCTATTGTATGAATACTTGAACTTTACTTAGAGACATAAAAATGGAACAAGTTCGAGTAAATAGCCAAAATGGTCTATAGTATACAAATAAGGTTGGGTGCCTTATTCTGGTAACATTATTGGATATGGCCTACTCTGTAGCGGTTACAAGTTGTTGTAGAGGTGCTACAAACAAAGTGATATTGATTCGTTCATGTATTGACATGAGGAATAGAGGTGTCCTATACAATGAGTTTGCATAAGATTAGACCAAGAATTAAGTCACTCTTACATTATAAACATTGTTTACTATTTAAGACTGGCTATTTCGTTAATCCTGAGCTAACTATCAAGTCTTGTTTATTCGGGATTATCCTTAGATTTGCATAGGTAAAGGTTGGCTCAATAGCACTAGCTCAATAAGCCTCTCATTTCAGGGATAAGACTGGGTAGATAGTTAGGTGAAGGAGTAATATAACATGCAACGGAATAAATCATAATCAATAAGCACTCTAACTAATCTTAATTTGAGTTTTAAACATGCTATTCAAGTGAAATTCATAGAGGGTTTCAAGCCAACACTACCTTTCAAGACTTAATCCATGAATTCAGCAGTAATATTCCAAGATTGAGCTTGAAACTTCAACAAAACAACCACTAAGATCTTCTCTACAAAGCTCAAGAAGGAATGTGTGGTGGAAACGCTAAAATCAAGCTGAATTTGGGATGATTTTTGATGGTTTGAGAGGGTTTTCAATTATGCAGCAGTAGAAAAATCTATGATTTTTCTCTCAATCAAGCTGCATGGAGGTCTGATTTATACACACAAATCATGCATCAAAGTAGGGCTGCATGGAGAGCAGCTCCTAATAGGAGAATTAATGAGAATTTGAATGGAATTTGATGATTAACCATTAAAAAGGATAGTAGATTTTTCCAAGATTGGAAAATTCCATTATTCTTTTATTAGAACATTGATTTTAATTTTGATTTTTTATTTTAAATAAAACTATTTTATCTAAAAATAGTTTTATAAATTAATTACAAATTAATTCATTTGTATAAAGCTAATTTTATTTTAATTCAACCTTTTTAATTAAAATAATATTAATTTAATATCTTAATATTAAATCAATAAAACATGAATTCCATCATATGACTCAATTTCATATTTAAATCATAATTTAAATATTAATTGATTCTCCAATTTCGTTTGATTTCATCTAAACTAAACGTTTCTAATTGTATCAAATACAATAACTTGAAAACCCTAATAATTGAATTTGAACATTTCAAATTCATAACCCTAATTCCAAAATTCATCCAATTAATACTCAATTTTCTATTCTAGTTTATGAGCCAGTAGAGGGACCTAATGGACCTACAGATCATGAGCTCCAATGATTTGTAATTAATCTGTTAAACTCTTTAAACTGAATTAATTACTATTTGTTAACTATCAAGGCACACCACTATAGCTCGATAGTTGCACTCTCCTCACTGTAGATAATGTTATTAGAACAATTCAGTGAGAGATTAATAACATATACGATACATTATTTCTAGATCTCACATCCCTAAGAATTCAAAATCAAGATTTAAGCGGTACTTCGTGTCACCTTGGGAGTGACCTCCATTTGGAAAGTATTTGCATAAATCAAGATTTAGGTGAATAAGGGAAAGTCATTCAAATAAAAATAAAGTATATGATACATTGATTTCAACATTCACATCCCTACAAAGTTCACAATGTGAGATTCATATGACACTTCGTTTCACCCTGGGAGCGACCTCCATTCGAATAGTGTTTATATGAGTCAAGAGCAAGGTGAATGTGGGAAATAGTTCACAATAAGTGGATGAAGGATATGTGTCAACATATCTTGCGGTCTTTTTCGTTAGTTTGGATCGTGAGATTCCTATGTTGCATCTGCCGGTTTGCTTAGGTGGCCCTTGCTAGTCGTTTAATGATGGCGATCCCTCGAAGGGTTGTAACATAGGATTCGGAACAAATCAAACTCTAGAAATGGATAGGATTTCTTAGGTCCATTCCCAACCTTGACTCTTTATTTCGGTAGCATCATTGGGGCCGACATCTGAGGTCAGAAAATAGAGGGTTACATTTACAGAATTACTAAAGAGTTAGTAATTTATGACCAAAAATGGTAACTAAACAAACTATAGGAATAAGAGTTATTTTGGAGATAGTGTTTGGTCAAACTTGTTTTGCTTTAATGAAGGAGTATTTAACTGCCCCTCGGTAGTACTTATTCTAACTTACTATAGTATCGTTGTAAATAAATAATGTTTATGGGTACATTATTGCTTGTTTTTCTAAAACTTGATTTTTGATTTAGATATAATTTTACTAAATTAGAATTTGTTTAAAATTTTAGCATGTTGAATTCTTCTAGAATACTCATTTCCGATTTAGTAAACGGTAAAATCGAATCAACGTACAAATTACTAGCAGTTGATGGTTCTAAAAGAGTTTTAACAAAGGATTGTCCTCTATCTCCAGACTAATCTAAAGTTTTGAACGGTGTAGATGAGAATGTAAAATTATTAGGTTTCTTTCGAAAATGATGATGTGTTCATTACTTCAAAGAATATCAAAATTTTTTCTGCAAAATTAGAAAATAACTTCTATTTGTTAAAACTGGCTGAGGTAAAGGCCGTTTTGAACATAGAGATGTTTAAAACAGTTGAAACTCATAATAAGAAGAGGAAAGTCTCTCCAAATACCTATCTTTGGCACTTTAGACTAGGTCACATAAATTTCAACAGGATTGAGAGAATGGTTAGGAACGGTCATCTAAATAAGTTAGAAGACAGTTCATTACCGCCATGTGAATCCTATATTGAGGGTAAAATGACTAAAAGATCCTTTTCTAGAAAAAGTTTTAGAGCCAAAGAACCCTCAGAGCTGGTACATTCAGACCTTTGTGGTCCAAATAATGTTAGAGCTAGAGGTGGGTATGAATATTTCATCAGCTCTATTGATGACTATTCAAGGTATGGGCATATTTACCTAATTGTCAAAACTATGAAACATTTGAAAAGTTCAAAGAATATAAGGCTAAGGTTGAGAATCAATTAGGTAAAAAGCTTAAAACACTTTGATCAGATCGAGGTGGTGAGTATATGGACGTGGAATTCCATAACTATTTGATAGTGAAAGGAAACTCAACATGAGGAGTTCCTTGAGCAGAAGTGAATCATCCAAATTTCATTTTCGATTGAAGTATAAATTTACAGTACAAAAAACAGATTATGCAATCGAAGTAAATTACAACATGCTATTTAAATAAAATACATAGTCAAGGGAAATTACCTTTGAAGAATACTTCTTCTTGTATCCCTCGAACAGTCATGAACTCTTCGATCAAACGGCAATAAGAACTTGAAGACCTTCTTCAAGTGAATCATAAACCGAATGGAAGAGAACGTTGGCACTCGGATTCCTCAGTATGCTCAGGGTGAGAACCCAGGTGTGGTGGACTCTCACTATTTTGGTTAAGAGGATATTTGTGAGTTTGGAGGAAGACGATCAAAGAAGAAGCACTATCGCATAGCAAGCTTCTCGATCATTTAGGCTATCGCATAGACAAAGATAGCCTATCGTATATGCTCTGAGTTTGTTGTGTAGGCTATCGTACAGTCTCTCTTTGCGTTCTTGTTGTAATTTGTTTTCTTAGAAATCTTAGTCTTAGAAGTAAAAACTAAAAAACTCTTTTTCATTTTATTCCAATTGCCATAAAATTTCCATAACCACCGACTAAGGTAGTTTTTGAGAAAAAAAGGATTATTGTTCAAATATAAATAAATATGATAACCAACTTATCATATTATATTTATAACCTATAGTTTTAATATTGCATCACATACAATATAAACTATAGTTCTTTTTCTCTATTTTATGACATTTAATATAAATCATATTTATATTAAATTAACAACTATTTGAATCTCATTCAAATATTTATTCCTCCAATTAATGTATCAAAAACATTATATAAATTATATCATATATAATTGAATTAATTGAATTATATCATATATAATTAAATTCCCTCGTGAACAATTCAAATTAACCTAAAAACTGATTCTCAACATAATCATTTTGAGCTATCAAGGGGACCTTATGGACCTGTAGCTTGAAGCTCGAACAGTACGTGAATAATTAATTAAACTCTGTAATTACATTATCCAACATCCGTTAACTATCGGGCACTCTACTAAAGACCGACGGTTTCACTCTTTGAACTACAGATATATTTCTGTGTCCATTGGATAAAACCAATCAACAGTGCAATGACCCTTCACAAATTGCTCGTAAGTACAGTTGGGCCAAATTCATTTTGTCCTTGTAGTTACATTCAACTCTTTAAGTACCACTGATTTCTCTAATGAACAATAAGTCATAGTCCCACTATGATTGAGTACCCTCTAGCCAAGAGAGGGAAGCAAGGTAAAGATAGAGTAGAAGACATCCCTCGAAAAATTGGAGTGAAGCCACCGCAAGGAGTCTTCCATGCAGAAGATTGCTCTCAACTGCTTAGTTCAAGAGGCTCGCCCTGACCATTGGAACTTCCGGTAATTGTTGGGTCGTCACATATTTATAAATGTTGTAGCTCATGCGACTGATTGCCTTTTTATCTCGGGTCAATACTGGCTTTTGGCGCATTGCCTACACTTCAAATATTGTTTGAAACTTGGTCGCACAAGCTACAATACTCCCAAGGTAAAAAGGTTACCTACGAAAACACAAAACACAACAAAGTATTAGCTGCCAAGTCCTCGGCAAGGGCGCCAAAAACTTGATGCGTGGAAAAATGGAGTAAATACATATGCATTCATCGTTCGTTCTCCACGCGTCGCTGGTCATACGTTGGATTAAGAGATATGCAATATGCATCTACGAATTTATGCAATGACCATGCGTTCCTGCCACAAGTTTTCTTGCTCTCTCACAAAGTATAACGAGATCACAAGTTTCTCGTGGTGATCGAGGTCAAACTCAGGGACTTGTAGCTAAATGTTATGAAGTAATGTATTGCGGCGAAGAATAAAAGAATTTGAAGTTTTAGGGTTATGCGCTACTCCTACTCCTAACTAAAAGATTAAGTAGTGGAAGTATGACTATAAGAGTTAGAGACACGACAACTGTTAACGCGTAATAAAATGTAAAGGAAAATAGATAAAATGGCGGGGATGACTTCACCACATCACTAAGCTTGATCGCAAGGGTAACCCCAACAAGCGCAAGCTATGCGATTATGCTACACACACTTGACGAAGACGCATGCAATGAATATGCGATAGTGTCTAGAGGACTTATGTCTAAGTCTCTATTCTCACTCACTTGCTCCCACACATAAACAAGATGACTGCATACCACTGTATCCTACTTATACGGTGCATACATTTTGTAATAACAAACAGAACTTATTCCTAAGCCTCTATTCTTGCTTATGCCATCCAATCTGACTCTCCCAAGCCTGGATTTGGTTTTTTTAGACTACTCTCCCAAGTATGCCTAAATGATGAATGATGCGCTTATAAGACAAGGTAATCACAAAAAGCATGGTTGACATAAGATTATTCCTATCTCTAGGAATACTGCTTACATTGCTTAGTGCGTTCCACCACTTACCCTCCCAGGAAGTTAGTTACCGCTGATCATCTCATAGACAAGCATTGTGTCTGCTTATAGACAAGCGTTGCTTCAGCCTCACACTAAGAAAATAGGATTTTCTCACAACACTCATGCAACGCACACCTCTCGGTGGTTTGCTACATGCTTCATATGTCTATGTCGTACGATTAAGTATGCGATACTCTAGCAATCTTACTTAGTCGTGCAATGAAAGTAAAGGATGATAAGAAGAAATAAATGAAGATGGAGTCGAAGGAAGTAGAGAAATGCATTGGTCACAAAATGTATTAATCTCTTAAGCCACAATGTAATACAATATAGAGATAGAAGAGATATGGAGGGCTAGAAGGGCAATGTCTTGCTTCCATCAGATGTTTGTCAAGGCTGCCGGTGGTGACATGGATGGGTAGTAGAGCAATCTCTCTCGAGATCTATCTCCGGCAAAGCTTCGGTCGTCACTCGAAAGGGTAGAAGGAATGAAGAACTCTCAAGAATATCTCCTCACACTTTCGTCTGGATCACAAGGATCTGCCCGAAGGCAGAATCTCAAATTATTTGAAGTTGTGCTCTAAGGCTTCTATTTATAGAGCTCGATCGCCGAAAGCATTAATGGTCCTTCTCTGAAATTCTGTAGCTAACAGTGTAATAGACCTACTTTGAATCTCTGCTGCTAACGGTGTAGTTGGTGAAATGTCAACATCACCTTTTGATACTCCTGAGGTATGCGTTCATGCTTGGTTTCCAGAGTATTATCGCATTCCACTAACCTTGCGGTCATCCCCCTATTATGGTTATACTCTGTAGCCGCAACCTCTATGCGATGGACGCATGCGGTTAATGGCCGCAACATCAATGCGTCGAACGTATGCGATCGCCTTTTGCGATTGTGAGATTCACCGCATGTGGGACGCAAAAATAAACATTGGGACGCAAAATAATGCATAATAGTGGGTTAGCCGAGATTTTCAATGTCGATCGACGCAAGCTCGTTTTCTCATGTATTCTTAGTATAATTGCCGCATATTCTACTTAATAACCCATATAATTCTAAATAAAAGGCCTATAATAACGTACATTTCTTCTCTTTGTCACACCCCCAATCTTAGAATCATGCTTGTCCCTAAGCATGCCTACTACTCAAGAAATTCATAATTCAGCCTCTGGCTTTCCTTTGCGATGACCAGCCTCTCATAATATAATTTACTCATTCCTCTAACCCTTGTAGCATCGTTCTTCTCCACTTTGGCTACTTCTTCAAAGAGATCTTTTCTAAGCTTAAATCAGGTAAGCCTTTGCTCAAAGACTTTTTACTCATGCCTCGCAACTTTTCTTTTAGCTTTTAACAATGTGTTCGTTTAAAACAATCCAAAGCTTTGCGATTTATTGTTAGAATGCGGCATTGAACCTGGTTACTCTCTTCGTTTTGGCTTGCCCCCAGCGGTGTCATGTAGACAGCCAACTTCGGTTGCGTGCCATATTCAACTCAACTCTTGCCTTGGCTTCATTTGGCTTGCACCAGACAGAGGAGTTGCTCTTATGCATTGATCTTGGTCACTTACTTTCGTTTTGGCTTACCTACACGGGTGTCATGGAAAGTATCTAACTACGGGTAAGTGCCTTTCATAAATTAACTCTTGTCAGCTTGAGTTTCCACTTTGCACTGACAGTGGAGTTCTTATTCCCGAACATTTTTTTTTAAAAGCATCGCAATGTAGTGAATGCATTTTCAAGGACCACTGCCACCCCCAAACTTAGAGAGCAACAACGATCTCGCTGAAAAGCTAAAGATAAACTCATCAAAATGCGTTAACAAATTTTTGAGCAGAGGTTTACACATAACAAAACTTAAGACTGTCAAACCTTGAAGAAGCTATTAGAAGTGAGGTGAGCCTGGTGATTTTTAGTTAGCGGATGTAGTGAATTATACGTACCATCATAGATGCAACGCAAAGGTAGGCAATCAGACAAAAGATAATTTTAAAAGTATAATGTGTACAAGATAACAAGAAAGAACCTTCGAGTAGAATAACACTTCCGACCATGCTTCAGAATTCATGCGGTCAAAGCCATGCATTGAATGATGGAGAGGATTCTTCCGCTGTAACTTCGTACCGAGGAGAATTATTGTCACACCTACAAGGAGCAAATGCACCACATCCAAGAAAGCAGCCGCATATCCAAAACAATGATAATGAAATAAATAAACTAAACTAGGAAAACACAATAAAGATATAGTAGAAGACGTCCCTGGGGAAATTAGAGTGAAGCCACCGCAATGAGTCTTCCATGGAAGAGATTGCTCTCAACTGCTTAGGCCTAGAGGCTCGCTCTGACCATTGGAGCTTCCAGCAATTGTTGGTCGTTACACACTTATAACTGCTGTCAGCTCATGCGACTGATTGCCTTTTTATCTCGGGGTCAATACTGGCTTTCGGTGCATCATCTACACTTCAAATATTGTTTGCAACTTCGTCGCACAAGCTACAATAATCCCAAGGTAAAAAGGTTACCTTTGAAAACACAAAACTCAACAAACTATTAGCTGCCAAGTCCCTGGCAACGACACCAAAAACTTGATGCATGGAAAAATGGAGTAAACAAATATGCGTTCATTGTTCGTTCTCCATGCGTCGCTGGTCATGCGTTGGATTAAGAGATATGCAATATGCGTCTATGAATTCATGCAATGACCATGCGTTCCTGCCACAAGTTTTCTTGCTCTCTCGTAAAGTATAACGAGATCGCAAGTTTCTCGAGGTGATTCGAGGTCGAACTCAGGGACTTGTAGCTAAATGTTATGAAGTAATGTGTTGCGGCGAAGAATAAAAGAATTTGAAGTTTTAGGGTTATGCGCTACTCCTACTCCTAACTAAAAGATTAAGTAGTGGAAGTATGACTATGAGAGTTAGAGACACGACAACTATTAACGCGTAATAAAATGTAAAGGAAAATAGATAAAATGGCGGGGATGACTTCACCACATCACTAAGCTTGATCGCAAGGGTAACCCCAACCAACGCAAGCTATGTGATTCTGCTACACACACTTGACGAAGACGCATGCAATGAATATGTGATAGTGTCTAGAGGACTTATGTCTAAGTCTCTATTCTCACTCACTTGCTCCCACACATAAACAAGATGACCGCATACCACTGTATCCTACTTATAGGGTGCATACATTGTGTAATAGCAAGCAGAGCTTATTCCTAAGTCTCTATTCTTTCTTATGCGATCCAATCTGACTCTCCCAAGCCTAGATTTGGTTTTCTTATACTACTCTCCTAAGTATGACTAAATGATGAATGATACGCTCATAAGACAAGGTAATCATAAAGCATGGTTGGCATAAGATTATTTCTATCTCTAGGAACACTACTTACTTTCCTTAGTGCGTTCCATCACTTACCCTCCCAGGCAGTTAGTTACGGCTGATCAACTCATAGACAAGCATTGCATCTACTCATAAACAAGCGTTGCTTCAGCCTCACACTAAGCAAATAGGATTTTCTCACAACACTCACGCAACGCACACCTCTCGGTAGTTTGCTACATGCTTCATATGTCCATGTCGCATGATTAAGTATTCAATACTCTAGCAATCTTACTTGGTCGTGGAATGAAAGTAAAGGATGATAAGAAGAAATAAATGAAGATGGAGTCGAAGGAAGTAGAAAAATGCATTGGTCACAAAATGTATTAATCTCTTAAGCCACAATGCAATACAATATAGAGATAGAAGAGATATGGAGGGCCAGATGGGCAATGTCTTGCTTCCATCAGATGTGTGTCAAGGCTGCCGTGGGTACCATGGATGGGTGGTGGAGTAGTCTCTCTCGAGATCTGTCTTCAGCGAAGCTCTGGTCGTCACTCGGAATGGTAGAAGGAATGAAGAACTCTAAAGAATATCTCCTCACGCTTTCATTTGGATCACAAGGATCTACCTGAAGGCAGAAGCTCGGATTATTTGAAGTTGTGCTCTAAGGCTTCTATTTATAGAGCTTGATCATCGACAACATTAATGGTCCTTCTCTGAAATTCTTCAGTTAACAGCGTGATTGACCTGCTCTGAATCTCTGCTGCTAACGGCGTGGTAGGTGAAATGTCAGCATCACCTTTTGATACTCCCGAGGTATGCATTCATGCTTGGTTTTCGGAGTATCATCACATTCCACCACCCTCGCGGTCATCCCCCTATTATAGTTATACTCTGTAGCCGCAACCTCTATGCGATGGACGCATGCAGTTAATGGCTGCAACATCCATGCGTCGAACATATACGATTGCCTTTTGCGATGGTGAGATTCACCGCATGCGATCGATTCCTGCGTTAGCTATGAAAATAAACATTTGGACACAAAATAACACATAATAGTGGGTTAGCCAAGATTTTCAATGCCGATCAATGCAAGCTCATTTTCTCACGAATTCTTAGCATAATCGCCGCATATTCTACTTCACAGCCCTCATAATTCTAAATAAGAGGCCTATAATAACGTACATTTCTGCTCGTCATCAGGCCACTATGTTCAAGACCCGGAATCAACCCTTAAAAAAGAAATTTATATACTTACCCCTGTATCGAGGAAGGAGTGAATTTCATCTTGTGTAGTTGAGTTCCCAGCTCCCCAATCATACGAATCCCCAAAATAGTAGGCTTGTTGAGTTGGCGATCAAGGATCGCCTTCATGAGCAAGAGTTCACAACTCACTCAGGATTCAGGTCATGTCATCTATGGTCATCCTACTAAAATGTAAGTCTCTAGTATCAATGGTGTTATATAAAGAAACTAGTCATTTCGTGGTCTGGTCTTATACGCACTCTTTGTCTAGGTTACCCTCGCTCGCATATCTCCAAATGAATGATCAGGATCAAATCATTTGTAGCACTTATTTGTAACACCTACAAAGCGGGCCGTATCCGTAGTGTCATCAGGATAAGGTACCCAACCTTATCCATCTACTACAAACCATTTAGGTTATCATTTAAACAAGATCCACCTGTATGTCTATACATACTTGTTTAAATTTACATAAAATAACCTCAGTTCTTAGTTTATTGAATAGAGTATATGCCTATAAAATAACACTTATTTTATTATTAACAATATGTTTATACAGAGTTTACAAACTACGAGATTACAAGGAGATTTAGGACACTAAACCCAACAGATAGAACATGGAATCCAGTCTCAACTCGCAGCCCTTGGCATACCTCAACAAAATGGTGTGGCAGAAAAGAGAAACAGAACCTTGTTAGACATGGTTCGTTCCATGAAGAATTATGCTTAGTTACCAAATTCTTTATGGCGACATGCAATTGAAATAGCAGTGTAAATTTTGAACATGGTTCCCTCAAAAAGTGTTTTTAAAACACCTTACGAGCTCTGGAGAGGACGTAAAGGAAGTTTACATCACTTTAGAATCTGGGGTTGCCCAACACATGTGTTGGTGCAAAATCCTAACAAGTTGGAACATCGTTCAAAAGTATGCATATTTGTAGGCTATCCTAAAGAAACAAATTGTGGTAACTTTTACGATCCTCAAATGCAAGTTTCGAAAAATGCAACTTTCTTGGAGAAAGACAACATGAAGAATCATCAACCTCGCAGTAAGCTAGTAATAGAAGAAATGTCCAGAGAAACAACAAATGCATCAATAAGAGTTGTTGAAAGAGCAGGTCCATCAACAAGAGTTGTCCATTGCTGCATTTATGATTTTAAAATATGGCAAATGGATGTCAAGACATCCTTTCTGAATGGTGATCTTGAAGTGAGTATCTACATGTCTCAAACAGAAGGGTTCATCGAACAAGGTCGAGAGCAAAAGGTTTGCAGGCTTAATCAATCCATTTATGGGCTGAAACAAGCATCTAGATCCTGGAATATGAGATTTGATACTATGATCAAATCTTACAGCTTTGAACAAAATGTTGATGAATCTTGTGTTTGTAAGAAAATTGTTAACAAAACTGTTGCTTTTCTGGTATTGTATGTTGATGATATTCTACTCATTGGAAATGAAGTAGAATTTCTAGCTGACGTTAAGAGATGGCTGGCTATAAAATTCCAGATGAAAGATTTGGGAGAAGCGCAGTATGTTCTTGGGATCCAAATAGTTCGGAACCGCAAGAATAGAACTTTAGCATTTTCTCAAGCGTCTTATATTGACAAGATGTTGTCTAGATATAAAATACAAAATTCCAAGAAAGGAACATTGCCTTTTAAACATAGAATTCATCTATCTAAGGAACAAAGTCCTAAGATGCCTCAAGATGTTGAGATTATGAAACTAATTCCATATGCATCAGGAGTAGGGAGTTTAATGTATGCCATGTTGTGTACTCGTCTTAGCATATGCTATGCAATTGGAAAGTCAACAGGTTTTAGTCCAATCCTGGATATAATCATTGAACTGCTATTAAGAACATTCTCAAGTATCTCCGGAGAATGAGAAATTAAATGCTCGTTTATGGTGCTAAGGATCTGATCCTTATTGAATACACGGATTCTGACTTCTAGGCCGATATAGATTCGAGAAAATCAACTTTGGTGTTAGTATTCACTTTGTATGGAGAAGCAATAGCATGGAGAAGTGTCAAGCAAAGTTGTATTGCTGACTCCACAATGTAGCTGCAAGTGAAGTAGTAAAAGAAGCAGTATGGCTTAGAAAGTTCCTGAATGATATGGAAATGGTTCCAAATATGCACCTGCCCGTCACCCTATCGGCAAAGTGTTTGATGGTGACCTAGTAGGACTAGGTCTACGAGATATTTGTCACTAGGGAAAGTGAGAGATTTTATGGGTATCTGATGCCCTAGTTTATTGTAATTTATTTTTTTTATTCTCCCATTGTAACTTAACACTGTATATATTTGTATATATATTGATCTACTGGAGTTTCAGTTCAAGTGGGAGTATTGTTGGGTTTTGTGTCCTAAAACTCACAGTTTGTAAAGTTAAGCACATTCTATTATCAATAAAGCTGTAATTAACTATTTCTTCAATAAAGTTATTCTTGAATCTTTAAATTGCTTTCATACAGTCTAAATCCATTAAATTAAGATCCATGGCTATTACATGAATACTTGAACTTTATGTAGAGACGTAAAAATGGATCAAGTTCGTGTAAATAGCTAAAATGATCTATAGTATACAAATAAGGTTGGGTGCATTATTCTAGTAATACTATTAGATGCGGCCTACTCTGTAGCGTTACAAGTTATTGTAGAGGTGCTACAAACGAAGTGATCCTGAATCGTTCATGTATTGACATGAGGAGTGGGGGCATCCTATGCAATGAGTTTGCATAAGATCAGAACAAGAAATAAGTCACTGTTACTTTATAAACTGTTTACTGTTTAAGACTGACTATTTCGCTAAGATGACCACTGACTATTTTGTTTAGATGACCTAGGTAACTTGGTCTTAATCGTGAGCTAACTATGAACTCTCGTTTATTCGAGATTATCCTTAAATTTGCATAGGTGAGGGTTGGCTCATTAGCATCAGCTCAATAAGCCTCCCATTTCAGGGGTAAGACCAGGTAGATAGCTGAAGACATAGGATGTAGGACGAAATTCACGCCTACCCGATTTAAGGATAGAAGAAAGATTGTTCTTTAAAGTATTGAATCCAGGTCTTGAACAAGGGCCCCACCCTCTCACTGGCTTGAGAGTGATCTGGTTTAGTGATTGGATCATAAACCAATTGTTCATCAGAGAATCAGTAGGAACTTAAGGAACAAGACGTATTATCAAGGGAAAACAACATATTAACCCAGCCGTTATTACAAACAACCTGTGAAGGGTCGACTTACTGGTTATGGTTAAATCATGTGGACAGAAATATATCTACAGTGAGGAGAGTACACTTATTGAGCAATAGTGGTATGACTTGATAATTAACGAATACTAATTAATTTGGATTAAAGAGTTTTAGCCAATTAATCTTAAATCGTTGGAGCTCATGATCTGTAGGTCCATAAGATCCCTCTAGTAATTCGTAAAACATGAACACCTTGAATTAATAAATAGAGTGAATTCGGAATGATATCAATTTGAATTGTTCAAATTGAATTTCAATTTGAAAATGTTCAAATCGAAATTAGGGTTTGAATTTGAATAAGTTCAAATTCAAATTAGGGTTTGTATAATTATATTTGATATAATTAATTAAACGTTTAGTTTGTTGAAATTAAACAAAATTGGAGAGTTTATTATATTTAAACAAAGGGTAATTTGGTTGAAATTCACTTCCAACTTTCCAATTCAACACAAATCCAAATTGAACACGAAATTAAGGGGTAAAATCCCAAATTACAAGAAGATAAGTGAATCCAAAGGGTTTTGAAATCTTAATACTTACCAAAAGCATACCAACGTTCTTGAACTTATTGGACAGTACGCCAACGGCCTCCAAAAATGTGAATCAAGGGTTTTAAACATTATGGGTCAATTAAATTTAGTCTACAAAATCCTTACTCATAATTTAAAACCGATAATGACAACAATTAAATGTTATTATACATAGTAAACGTTAGTTAGAACTTTAATCTTCTGCTTATTTTCACGGATGATACGATGTAACTGTGGTTAACAATTTCCTCCTCGAAAATTGTTGTAAAAATCTCTGAAACCCAGACCAAACATATGTTCATCCTTGTTCAGGTAAATCAAAACCTATCAACTCCACTTTTTATAAAAACGTAAAGTAATAAAAAGTTTCATACATAAAAAACACAAGGTTTTTTACTCAATTTACAAACCTTACACTTGTGGTATGGATTGAAACCAAAAACTTCGTGGTTACTAAGATACTCGTATGTTAATTGAGTCATGCTCAGTTTTGCCGATATGTAAGTGGACAAGATTGATAAAAGTGGACGAAATTAATCTATATCAATAATGTTATTGACCAACCAATACATATAATATTAAGTATTGATGTGTTGAATTCATATGTCTGTTAATTATCTAACAATGCCTCTCACATAATTTACGGGCTTATGCTGAAAACTTAAATTATGGGCTTACGCTGAAAACTTCTCCAACATCTAAAGATCAATAATCAAGCCATGGGGATGAGTAAAATTTAATAGGATATAATTTCACACACAAATAAAATCTAATATAATATTGATATGGAAACATTTGTTTTAAAACCATACCACTTAAAAGTGTGCAATAAATAATGGACAAAGATTATGGAAAATGTCTCATATTATTTTAGAAGTTTGTGAGAAACATTACACAAAATTAGGAATGCCACAAGATCAATTTTTGGTACCACAATCAAAGAAACAATAACAAGCATATATGTTTTGCGCAGTCATCAAGAGTGCATCCACAATCAAACAATAACAAACAATTTTTGGTTAGTTGGAATGTATTGATGTGAAATACTATGATGCTTTTCCCAACATTTCTTTCCGCAGTCATCAAGAGTGCATCCACTATTATACAATACATCTTGACATCTTTGGGCAGCTGACACTCCTTCGGACACCAAGATCAATACAACTATACAATAATAAAAAGAAAAATAAATAAACAAACAAATTAGCACTATCTTTTCATGACGAAAGATTTCACTATCTATGTCAATAAAAATGTCAAGATTTCAATGTGATGAAAAGGTTGATATTCGTCTGAAGGCTCGTGAAAATAAAAAAATCATTAACGCGAAATTTCATAATATGCCTAATGGACATTTAATTTTGTTACTCATGACAATATAGTATCTGTGGAACAAAAAAAAGAACCTGCAAAAATAAGAGCAATGAAAATGATAGGGGAGAAGAAACTAGTTTCGTCATATCCTCAAGAAGCAAATGTCGCAAATATGTTTTATTAATTTGGGTTGTAAAAATTTTACGATTGAGAAGGTTTAAATAATAAAAATTACATTAAATTCCATCCATAAATTTATTTCATTTTTATAAATATAGTAAAGTTCAATAAATTCAACGACTCCATGCATGAATTCGTTTGCATTTACGTAAAAATAGTAAAGATTTTTTATTTGTTATGTACAGTTCATGAATTAAATTTGGATTTACGTTAAACTTTTGTTAAATTTTCGTTGCATACTTTTACTATTCTATAATATAGGATAGTTATTGAAAATTAATTGTGCTTCTATTTGTATTTTGTATATAATAATTTTAAAATTGTAACCCATACTCCTTCATGATGTTTCGAAGAGAATTCTCCATCAACAAAGCCATATATCCTATCTTCTTCCATGTCCATTTCTTTTTTAAATCTATTTTTTGTAATGTCAATTAATGTCATTAATTATTTGAAATTTTTTCAACCTAAAATAATTGAACATAGACACATTGATGTAAGTCACAGGACATTCATGAAGGTATAATTCCGCATAATCTAGCTTCTTTTTGTTAGAGAGGTAACTTAGAAAACAAACTACCACATATTTTATACTTTATAAAAAAATTTAAATGTGCAATTTATATCTTTATTTCATGATAATTTCAATATTCTAATTCAAGTAATAATTTATTTTGTTCAGACCAAGCAATTCAGAGTCGTTTAGAGTATTTTGGATGGATGAAGATCATGAAGGCACTAATTGGAGCTAAATTGAGCATCTGAGTCATAAAAGACGAAGTCTAAACCAAAAGACTCGATATAATAACCCAACTTTCCAAAATCTCTAATTGGGTCATAATGACATTCGTGCAATTTTAAAAAGAAGATTGGTTAATCGTTTGAATATAAAATAAAAATATATATTTTTTAAAAAAAATAAAACACCACTAATATAATTTAATGAATGCTAAAAAAATTAATTTGGGATCACTTAAAATGTAATGAGAAAAAAGCATAGAAATTTAAAACTTCTAACTTGAAGGTTCAAAATAAAACCATCCAAAACAATCTTGAAAACATGAAACTTTGCCTAAGGAATTCTTCCAATTAACATAACTTTCATAAAGTGTCTAGTACACTCTTTCTCTCACCTTAAAAACAGTATAAGAAAACACAAGGTAAGACTATTAGGATAAGGTTATGTAATCACATGCAAATGAATGTCCATACCTAGACAATCCTAAACTTGTGTATTTAAGTTCAACATGTATGGCCATTTGAGTGAACAAGTAAACCCGTCCTACCGATGGTGATACATTCATACAACTTATTAATTATGAAGATACACAAACTAGTGGATCCGTGGCCACACAAAATTTCACACCCCGTCCCAGACTACCCTCTGAGCTTAGGAAGGGACATGACTGCAGTAATTATCAACCCTTTTATTGACACTTACTGCCTAATAATTCTTGCAGAAATAACTCTGATACCAACGAACAAATTCAACAACCAACTGATTAAGTCAAGGAGATAACAACAAATGATTAGGTAGGCCCATTTAATATTACAACCATGTAACATTTATACAATTCCAAGACTTAATTACAAAGTTTACAACAACAACTATAAAACCCTCCGGAAGTGTGACTGTGGCTTGTGGCAAGCCTTGAACTTAGTAGCACCCTGGAACTCCTCACCTTTCGCTACCTGGGAAGAAAATATGTGAAAAACATAATGAGCTTCACAATGCTCAGTGAGTGGTAAGCAGCTTGTAGAGTCTATTTTAACTCATAAATAACAAGCATATCATAAATACGAGATTACAGTCAAACCTTAGGTTTAAACGAGTCTGGT
The DNA here is from genome assembly GCF_009727055.1 of Benincasa hispida. Classification (NCBI taxonomy): domain Eukaryota; kingdom Viridiplantae; phylum Streptophyta; class Magnoliopsida; order Cucurbitales; family Cucurbitaceae; genus Benincasa; species Benincasa hispida. The sequence continues at coordinate 64,303,118 of NC_052351.1, read as the reverse complement.
CTCTCTATCTACACGCACAGTAGATAGCTAAACTGATAACTAATTAGAATGAGTATGCTATCTACCTACACACATGGTAGATAGTTAATTATTACTAAACTTAAATGCTTACTCTTTTGCGTTTTCCCTATGTCTCCTATGTGCACATAGCTCCCTGTGCATGGGCTCAGAAACTAGGCCCGTCGGCCCTCTGACCATCCCATACGAGGATCCTCCTATAGGCTTAGGAACTAGACCTCTCGGTCCCCTGACCATCCCGTGAGGTTTTGCTTTTGGGCTCAAGAACTAGTTCTATTGACCCCCTGACCATCCCGATCACCTAATCTCATTCTCATGCTAGGTACCCATTCATAACATAAGCATACGCAATTTACTTTAAAGATATGCTTTAAGACTTAACTGAGAGTGCCACTCACCTTGGTAAGGATAGGAATCTTTCTCTTAAGAAGTTTCTTGATCACCTCGGGCTTCCTTTTTGAACCCTAAGATCCAGATTCAAATTAAAGCTCAGATTACTCATAGTTATATGCTTTATCTTGAGCTACTTCCTTCTAAAAATATTCTCTACAATGTCTCAGGAGGCTTACTTCAAAATCTTAGCTCATAACTCCTCGTGGTTTGGCCGGAAACATAAAAACATCAAGACTGGCTTAGCTTACCCGACAGCTTGACCCCTCTGTGTTGTCCTCATTCTCTAGCCCGACTCCTTGAAGCTTCTTCTTCGGTAGCCCTACCCTGAAAATGAGACTCTCATAGCTTTCAGATGGATTTAGAATCACATCAAACACACGAGTATTCTGGGAGAACTCCTCTTCCCAAGTTGATGCTACTTCCAGACCTTCCTGTCCGACAGCATCTCCTTCTCTTGGAACTTCATGACCGATGCATGGTCTTGCTACCAACGCATGCGTTCCTCCACCAACGCATAGTCTCCTCCCATTTATAGGCGTCCAAGATTTCTCTAAGGCCGACACCTCCTATTTGGTCGCATGTCCAAGTGTCTTTTCCTTACACTATTACCGCAATTTTACATCAGCACAAGCCAAGGTGTTTTATTGCCCTTTTCGCATAGCCCTCAATTTTTCAGGTCTTCTTGTGCATCCACCTCATTTGCTTAAGGTTTAAGATTTCTTCCCAACTAGCCACATGTCTGGATGACGTTCTTGAATGCGTCCATCCTTCATATGCGTTCATCCTTCATATGTGTTCATCTAACCATAAATGTGTCCATCCAAAAGCCATAACATTCCTATGTCTGGACATCATCTGTTGGCGCATTCGTCCATTCAATCTTTCCTTGTGCATCTAATTGACGCAACTTGGTCACATATGCTAGATACTCGCAAGGCTCATCTTTGGCCGCATATCCTTTCCTTTCACATGGCTTACCTTTGCCATATGCGTTCATCTAGGATAATGACCAACACACTTTCAATGCATACTATTAGCTTGTCCTATGCGTCCACCTACCTTCGTATGTCCAACGCATAGCACATGTCCAACGTATAGCACATCACCAACGCATACTGTTGCCACATACCATTGTGTAGCACTGTCGTATCCATCGCATCCATCGCCGCATACCATTGCATCCATCGTGTAGCATCGCCGTATACCATCGCATAGCACTACTGTATCCATCGCCGCATGCCTCCATCTACGCATGCCTCTATTGCCGCATGCCTCCACTGCCGCATGCTTCCAACGCATTCCTTCAGCCGCACACCATCGGTTGCATACCATCGCATCCATCGGCCGCATACACGCATATCAAGGCCATCGCATCCATCGTGTAGCAAGGCCGCCACATCCATCGTGTAGCAAAGCCGTTGCATACTCTCGCGTAGCAAGGCCGCCGCATACCCGATCAATGTGTGCGCGTGTCTCCAGCGCCTTGCGCCCATGTGTGCACAACCTAAGGCTGCCGCATCCATCATGTAGCAAGGCTGCCACATACTCTCGGCCACATCACCACATGCCCTCGCACCGCATGCCCTCACGTAGCATCACCGCATGCCCTTACGTAGTACTGCCGCAACCATCGCATCCATCGCGCCGCATGCATTGTTCTAACCTCTTAAGACATTGGCTACTGCATGCGTCTCTCTTGGCCACACTTTGGCTTCCTTCAACACCCCAAAATTTAACTTCCACCTGCTTAAGTAGGAAAAATGGAAATCCAGGTTTCACACAAAACTGGTGAATGCAAAGGCATACAAACTGGTGAACCCAAACACAATCTAAGGTGTACATATCTACTGGTGGAAGGGTAATTATCACTAAATTGATCTAGCATGCAACATGTAATAAAAAAAAGTCCCATAATATAGAGTCGTATCGAATAACTCATGAAATTCATAGTTTGCTCACGAAATCTCTTCAGTCGTGAGAAAGATAACATGTGAACTTTTCCAATGTTGCTTAGCCAAGCCGATATATAATTTCATGGCATAAGGATATTTTAGTTGCAAGGTCATTTACGATGAAAGGAAGCATAAATAATATAAAAATATAGCAACCTACTTACTTCAAAAAAAAATTGCATCAAATCCTAAAACATAAACCAAATTTCACATTTAACATTTAAGTCTTAATTCCCAAATACTGATTCTCTAAAACTGTATATAAACAATGTACCAAAGGGTATGGGTCAATCAAATTTAGGCTAAAAAATTGTAAACCCCGCACCTTACTTTCCCTTTTTAATTATATTTGTTGTTTTAGTTAAGCAAAGTAATCTGGTTAAATATTTAAGCTAGATTCGAATTGTGGGTTTTGAGGTGAGAATAATTTTGAAGAAGGAAAAATGTCTAAGTTAGGAAACTTAGCTCTCGGATTCTTATTAATCAAGCTTTGTAAAAAGAATTTTTGGCTAAGTGTTAGTGGGGAAGAGTGGTGGCTGAGCATCGAGTAAGCCTAAGGTAGGCACCAAGTAAATGTCATCGAGCATCGAGTATAAACGATCGAGGAAGGGTCGAGCATCGAATGTACACGATTGGGGAAGGGTCGAACGTCGAGTGTTAGCGATTGAGGAAGGGTCGAACGTCGAGTATGGTCAATCAAGGAAAGGTCATGCCTTGAGTACGAGTGATCGAGTAAGGAATGTGCATCGAGAAAGCCATTGAGTATCCTATCGATCGATTCCTTCCCATCGAGTATTCAATAGAGAGCCATTGAAATTTCCATCGAGTAATGACCCTTCTCCATCGAGTTTTTCACAGCGAGGATCGAGTTTTCTCGAAATACTCAATTTTAAAATTTATTTTAGTTATCCAGACAGATGGCTTAATCTGGGCCCTTAATCTCCACTAGTGGGAGAGGTGGCTTAAGAAGATTTCATGCAAAACTGTTGGGTGGTAGTATAAAAAGGGAAGAGAAATTCAAGAGCTCGTTTTAGACGATTCCTTATAGCAAATCAAATGATCTTGGTACCGTTGAAAGATCTATGAGTCTAGTTCCTTAAATCGAGCCTTTGGAAAGGAGTTCTCACCAAAAAGAGGGCCGGATGGGGAAGGAAGAGACGAAATTTCCTTTTCAGGCATTTCCGGACACTCGATAAAGAATCGTAGATCTAGGTTGAACCACTTGAATTTTAAAGCTAAAATTTTAAGGTATTATTGTTAACACCATTTCAAGCGAGTTTGTAGAAGGAACTTTTGTAAGATAAGGTCGGGGGTTCGAGTTACATATTTTGGAATTTAAACCTAGAATCTTTGTTCAAGCAGGAAGTTGCGGTTCAGGTCCATCGGGAGAGATTTAAAGGCCCAGATTAAACCACAAAGAGTTTTACGCTAAAACTTTGATGTAACATTTTTAACAAAATTCTGAGCATGTTTGAAAAAGGAACTTTTTAAAGATGATTTCTGGTTTTCAAGTTACTGATGTTAGAAATTGAATATGGAAATTGTGGGTGAACAGGCAACTTCTTGGTAAGTATGAGCTTGGTTAAAAAGAGTAAGGGAGACCAAAGTAGTAACTAAAATTCTTATTTTTATATGTAGGAGTGACTTCCATTGGAGAGGCCTACCAAGCCTAGGAAAAATCAAGCCTAAAACCCGTAAGTGACTAAATGTTTTAAGAAAATATATATATAAAAGGAACATGCGTTCCAAATGAATTTCATGCTAGCATTCATGGGTTTTCTAAGAAACATAAGTTTATATTTATGGTATAAAAGGATTTATGGAATATCTTAAGCATGATATTTTAAGTTATTTAAATGCTAATCCTAGCACATGTTAAGATTAAATGGAAAGGTATTGTAAACTACATGTTTATAATTCATGAAGCATGCATGTTGAATTGTGATAATGCTCTTATGGCGAAAGCTAGGTAAATGCTATGCCTAAGCCTATGGTACTCAAATCTTCTTTGAATGTTACGATTCTAATAAATCGGATACCGAAGGTATAGAAGGTATCTGAGGAAGTATCTAAGGTGTTGACGGTACTTCGTATACTCCACGTTCATGTATGTAGTTCAATATGAGAGGCCGAAGTATAGGTCTTCTGGCCACAGTCACTATAATAGGACCGAAGTATGGGTCTCACGGCCATGAATGGACGTTGAGAGCTTGAGCTAAGAATGCTCGTTCTCAACTAAGGTTTGATAGTATGTTTGATTATGACGCTATGATTAATGTAGGATACTACGTAAGTTGCTTGAGATTATTTCTTGCATGTTTATATGTTTAAATTAATGTGTATGAAAGGCTTTAGACGAACTGTATTTCTATGAGTCACTCGCTGGGCAACTAGCTCACCGTTTTCAAATGTTTTCCTTTTTCCCAGATAGTGGTCAGTTTCCTCATTGTTGAACCCACTGCTGCTTGCCACTCAAAGCTCGGTTAGGAAGGAAGAAGCTTCGGTTAAGCTTGTTTGATGTACACATATTTTGAGAGAAGTCTGGGACTTGTGAAACTTATTTTGGGACCCATGTTCATTCTTGTGCTATTTGTTGGACATATGTTGTTGTTTTTTTTTTTTTTGGAACTGTATTTAAGTTGTTTTGCTGGTTAAAGTCATAGTTGATTTACTGCTAAGTCGCTTTTGCATATTATGGATTTAAACAAGTTTCATTTAAGTTAGGCAGTAAGTGCTGGCAAGTATGTCGATAACTGTTGCATTCATGTCCCTTTTCGGTTTTAAACGATAAACTGGGAGGGGGTATGACAAATTGGTATCAGAGTATAAGGTTTTAGGAATGAGAGAGAGTTCATGCATATGTCCAGGTCCTAGTGGTAGGAGGCCCTAATATGTGTACTATTTAATTAGGTAAAGATGCTGAGAAGAAGTGGCAGGTGATGCAAGCAGACGGTGGATGGGAATACTGACCCTACCAACCGTGAACCTGTGGTCAAAAGGAACTCTGGGGTGAATAAAAGAAAGACCCAATAACCTATAAATCAAGAGGTGACATATGTGGGAGAGTCGAGTACTCCTCAAGCCAGAGTACATCCTTAGCTAAAGGATAGGGTGTTTGACAAAATTGCTCAAAGGTTGGTGGCCAGTATAAGTTCAGTACAAGCCGACCCAGAAAAAAACTATGACATTGAGAGGCTTAGAGCCCTAAGTGTTGTGGCCTTTCAGGGAATTGCTGATCCCGTAGAGGAAGAAGTATGGTTGGACCAAATAGAGAAATTTTTCAATGTGATAAGTTGTTTAGAAGACCGCAAGGTCGGTTTAGCTATGTTCCTTTTGCAAAAAGGAGGAGAAAAATGGTGAAAGGTGGTATTCATTAGGCGGAATAGTTCAAGGGCTTTGTTTTGGCCTGAATTTAGGAAGGCTTTTTAATTCAAATACTAACCTAGTTCTTTTCGAGAGGCGAAAAGAGATGAGTTTGTTAGGTTGTCTCAAGGAACATTAACAGTGGCAGATTATGAACAAAGTTTCACTGAACTAATGCAGTATGCTCTTCCATTTATAGCAGAAGAAAAGGACCAGCGTAGAAGGTTCAAGAATGGATTGAGAAAGGAGATTAGAACTCCAGTAACTTCTACAACTAACTGGCTGGACTTTAACCAGCTGATAGAGACCGTTATTCGAGTTGATCAGAGTTTTGTGGATGATGAACAAGTACAAAAAGACCGAGCTATGTCTTTGGCACCGAGAGACAGGGGATTCCAACCCCCAGTTTCAGGCCAGTCCAGTATGGGTAAGTCCAGAGGCGTGGATTGGAAGAAGGCCAAACGAGGAGATCTAAACCCTCGACTAGTGCAGCTAGTCAGCCAGGTGTAGCACGTTCTAGTGAGTCAGTTGCCAGCACAGATCGAAAGCCCTTGTGCATGTTTCTGTGGTAAGAGGAACCTTGGGGTATGCTACAGCGAGTGTGGTGTTTGCTTCTAGTGTGGGCATACAGGACATTTCAAGAGGCAATGTTCCCAATTAACTCGAGGGGCTCAGAAAGTGCAGTAGGTGACGTCTCAAACTGTTAATCAACTGAGAGGGGCGTGTGTACGCAGTTAAGCACTAGGAAGCTACAAAAGCTTCAGATGTCCTCACTGGTAATGTGACTTTCTGTAATCAGTCTGCTTATGTTTTAATTGATCCTGATGCCAACCATTCCTTTGTATCTAGCATGTTTGCATCACATTTAGATAGGTCGCCTGAGAGTATGTCAGAAGATTTGTATATCTCTACTCCTATGGGAGATATAGTAGTAGTAAGTGATTGGTATAAAAGTTGTAATGTGTTGATTGAAGGCCAAGATTTCTGTATCGACTTAATTCCCTTAGACTTGCTAGAGTTTGTCGCAATTCTGGGAGTAGATTTTCTGGGTAAGTAGCATGCTATTGTTGATTGATATAAAAGGGAGGTGACCTTCAGGAAACCAGGAAAGCAGGAAGTAGTTCTGGTGGGATGCAGGGGCTTAACTTCAGGTAGCCTTATATTAGCAGTAAAAGCCATGAAGTTGATGGGAAAAGGGTGTGAAGCCTATCTGGCTCATGTAGTGATTTCTCGGGATGAAAAGTTGAAACCTGAAGATGTACCAGCAGTTCAGGAGTTTTTAGACGTATTCCCTAAAGAGTTTTCAGGCTTGCCACTTGATAGGGTAGTAGAATTCGCTATTGACCTAATTCTAGGCACGACCCCTATATCGCAAGCTCCATATAGAATGATGCCTTCTAAATTAAAAAAACTGAAGGTACTATTACAAGAATTTTTTGATAAGGGTTATGTTGGACCCAGCGTATCGCCCTGTGGAGCCCCAGTTCTATTCGTGAAGAAGAAAGATGGATCTTTCAGACTATGTATCGATTATAGGCAGTTAAATAAGGTAACGGTCAGGAACAAATATTTATTACCATGTATTAATGATCTATTTGATCAGTTGAAGGGAGCTGCAATATTTTCGAAAGTAGATTTTAGATCGGGGTACCATCAACTGAAAGTTTAAGAGACGAATGTCCCTAGAGAACCCGGTACGGCCACTTTGAGTTTCTGGTGATGCCTTTTGGCCTAACAAATGCTTTGGCTATGTTTAAGGACTTGATGAACAGGATACTCCACCCTTATTTGGACCAGTTTGTCATAGTCTTTATTGAAGATATCCAACTATATTTAGAAAACAAGGAGGAGCATACTAACTATCTTAGAATAGATTTGCAGACATTGCAAGAAAAGCAGTTGTACACCAAGTTCAACAAATGTGACTTCTAGCTAGATCAGGAAGCATTTTTGGGGCATGTATTTTCTGCAACTGAAGTTAGTGTAGACCTTTAAAAGACAGAAGCCATGGATAATTGGGAAAGACCAACCAATGTTTTCGAAGTACGTAGCTTCTTGGGCCTAGCAGGTTACCATAGGTACTTTGTGGAGTGTTTCTCGAAGATAGCCCTCCCACTAACGAATCTGACTAGGAAGGATATAAAATTTGAATGGACTTCGGACTGTGAACGGAGTTTAAAGGAGTTGAAGCCAAGGCTAGTTACAGTGTCCATACTTATGCTACCCATTCTAGGCGAGGAGTTTGTAATTTACTGTGATGCATCCCGGCAGGGACTAGGTGGTGTCTTAATGCAGAAAGGAAAGGTGGTAGCCTATGCTTCTTGACAGCTAAAGAAGCATGAATGTAACTATCCCACTCATGACTTTCAGTTAGCGTCAATTGAGTTAACCCTAAAGCTCTGAAGGCATTATTTGTTATGGGAGCGTTGCCGTATTTTCACTGATCATAAGAGTTTAAAGTACATTTTCGAGTAGAAGAAGCTAAACTTAAGGCATAGGAGATGGATCGAACTGATCAAAGACTATGACTGTTCGATTGAGTATCACCCTAGTAAGCCTAATATAGTGGCTGATGCCTTAAGTAGGAAGTCGAGTGGGTCTAAAGCTACTTTTTTCTCAGTAAGAGGGATGTTGATCCAAGAATTCAGGAATTCTAGAGTGACTCTAGCAGTAGAACAAACAGGTGGATCGTTAGCCTCATTTCAGGCACGACCCACCCTAATGGATTTGTACGCGAATAGTTGAAGGATCTTAGCCTCCAGAAGCTGGCAAATGATGCAAGTAAAGGACTGAGAACCGGTTTCCATGTAAGGTAGATGGTACCTTTTTGAAGGAAGGTAGATTGTGTGTTTTGGATGCGTTGCAGCTTAAACATGCCATACTAGAGGAGTTGCATAGTTCAGCTTATGCCATGCATCTAGGAAGCACCAAGAAGTACAAGACTTTGAGGAGATCGAATTGGTGGCCTGGGATGAAGAAAGAAATAGCCAAATACGTAAATCGATGTCTAAGTTGTCAACAGGTTAAACCGGAAGACAGAGACCCACATGATTACTCAACCCATTCCCAATACCTGAGTGAAAGTGGGAGCATGTAATGATGGATTTCTTATTTAGTTTGCCTAGTATGCCCTCAGGGTATGATGGAATCTGGGTAATAGTTGACAGGCTAACCAAGACGGACAAGTGTAGTAAAAGTTAGCTTTACCTTGGACCAGTTGGCTAAGATGTACGTGGGCAAGATAGTTAGCCAATTCGGAGCTCCAGTATCGATAATATCAAATCGGGATCTGAGGTTTACCTCGAAGTTCTGGCCTAGTTTGTAGAAGTCCTTGGGTACCAAGCTACATTTTCGCACGGCTTTTCATCCACAGACAGATGGTCAGTTATAACGGACAATACAGACACTGGAAGACATGCTGAGAACATGTGTTATGCAGTTTAAAGGAAGTTGGGATGCACAACTTCCATTGGTCTAGTTTGTGTATAACAACAATTATCACTCGAGCATAAGCATGGCTCCATACGAATCATTATATGGTAGACAATGCAGGACCCCAGTGTTGGAATGAAGTAGGGGAACGGAAACTATTGGGTCCAGAATTAGTGCAGTAAATAGAAAATACTGTGAAGCTTATCAGGTAAAACTTGAAGATAGCACAAGACAAGTAAAAAAGTTACACTGATAAAAGAAGGAGATATTTAGAATTTGAGGTTGGAGACCATATATTCCTTCGATTATCTCCATGGAAAGGAGTACTTAGGTTTGGAAGAAAAGAGAAACTGACTCCTCGACACATCGGACCATACAAGATTATAGAACGAGTTGGCCCAATAGCATATAAATTACATTTACCTCCGGAGCTAACACGTATTCACAACGTGTTCCATATATCGATGCTGAGGAAGTATATACCTGATCCTACGCATGTATTGGTAAAACAATTGTTTCAGCTCAAGGAAAAATTTTCATATGAAGAAGGGTTGGTTCATATTTTAGACAGGAAGGAATAGATGCTCAGGAACAAAACCATACCTTTAGTGAAGGTATTGTGGAACAACCATGGAGTTGAAGAAGCGACGTAGGAATCCAAAGAGCAAGTAAACAAGAAGTATCCTCAACTTTTCAACTGATTTCTACAGGTAAATTTCAAGGACGAAATTTCTTTTAAGGGGTAGTAGGTTGTAAAACCCACAACTTACTTTCCCTTTTTAATTATGTTTGTTGTTTGAGTTCAACAAAGTAATGTGTTTAAATATTTAAGCTAGATTCAAATTATGGGTTTTGAGGTAAGGATAAGTTTGAAGAAGGAAAAATGTCTAAGTTTGGGAACTTAGCTCTTGGATACTAATTAATCTAGCCTTGCAAAAGGAATTTCTGGCTAAGTATTAGTAGTGAAGAGTCGTGGCTGAGCATCGAGTAAGCATAAGGCAGACACCAAGTAAAAGTCATCGAGCGTCGAGTATAAGAAATCGAGGAATGGTCGAGCATCGAGTGTACACGATCGAAAAAGGGTCGAGTGCCGAGTGCGAGCGATCAAGGAAGGATCGAGCATTGAGTATGAGCAATTAAGGAAGGGTCGCACGTCGAGTACGAGCGATCGAGTAAGGAATGTGCATCGAGAAAGCCATCCAGAACTGAGTATCCCATCGAGTATCGAGTCCTTACCATCGAGTATTCAGCAGGGAGCCACTAAAATTTCCATCGAGTAATAACCCTTTTCCATCGAGTGTTTCTCAATGAGAATCGAATTTGCACGAAACGCTCAGTTTTAAACTTTTCGTTTAGTTATATGAACAAATGGCTTAATCTGGGCCCTTAATCTTCACATGTGAAAGAGCTGGGCAATAGTATAAAAAGGGAAGAGAACTTCAAGAGCTCGTTTTGGACGATACTTTTGAGCAAATCAAACGATCTTGGTACCGTTGGAAAGCTCTCTGAGTCTAGTTCCTTAAATCGATCATTTGGAAGGGAGTTCTCACTTGAAAAAGGGTTGGAGAGGGAAGGAAGAGACGAAGATTTGTTTTTGGGCATTTCTGGGCACTCGATGAAGAATCATAGATCTAGGCCGAACCACTAGGATTTTTAAGCTGAAATTTTAAGGTATTATTTTAACACCATTTCAAGCAAGTTTGTAGAAGAAACTTTTTCAAGATAAGGTCTGGGGTTTGAGTTACATATTTTGGAAGTTAAACCTAGAATCTTTGTTCAAGCAGGAAGTTGCAGTTCAGGGCCATCGGGAGAGATTTAAAGGCCCAGGTCAAACCACAATGAGTTTTATGCAGAAACATTGATGTAACATTTTTTCCATAATTCTGAGCATGTTTGAAAAAGGAACTTTCTTAAGATAAGTCCTGGTTTTCAAGTTACTGACGTTAGAATTTGAATCTGGAAATTATGGGTGAACAGGCAACTTCTTGCTAAGTATGAGCTTGGTTAAAAAGAGTAGTCTGATTTTTTATGTGTAGGAGTGATTTCCATTGGAGAGGCCTACCAAACCTAGGAAAAATCAAGCCTAAAGACCTGTGAGTGACTAAATGTTTTAAAAAATATATATAAAAGGAACATGCATTCCAAATAAATTTCATGTGAGCATTCATGGGGTTTCCAAGCAACTAAAGCTTATACTTATGTTTTAAAAGGATTCATGGCATATCTTAAGCATGTTGTTTGAATGAAATGTAATGCAAACTACATGTTTATAATTCGTGAAGTATGCATGTTGAATTGTGATAATTCTCTTACGGCGAAAGCTAGGTAAGTGCTATGCCTAAGCTTATGGTACTCAAATCTTCTATGAATGTTACGATTTTAATAAATCGGATACTGAAGGTATAGAAGGTATCCAAGGAAGTACCTAAGGTGTTGACAATACTTAGTATACTCTATGTGCACGTAGGTAGTTTTATATGAGAGGTCGAAGTATGCGTCTCCTAACCAAAGGCATTATAATGGGACCGAAGTATGGGTCTCACGGCCATGAATGATCATTGGGAGCTTGATCTACAAGCGCTCGTTCTCAACTAAGGTTTGATAGTATGATTGATTATGACGCATGATACTACGTAAGTTACTTGAGATTATTTCTAGCTTGTTAATATGTTTAAATTAATGTGTATGAAAAGCTTGAGACAAATTGTATTTCTATGAGTCACTCACTGGGCAACCAGCTTACCGTTTTCAAATTTTCCCTTTTTTCAGATAGCGGTCAGCTTCCTCGCAGTTGAACCCTCTGCTGCTTGACACTCAAAGCTTGGTTAAGAAGAAAGAAGCTTAGGTTAAGCTTGTTTGATCTACACATATTTTGAGAGAAGTCTAGGACTTGTAAACTTATTTTGGGACCTATGTTCATTCTTGTGCTATTTGTTAGACATATGTTTTTTTTTTTTTTTTTTTTTGGAATTGTATTTAAATTTTTTTGCTAGTTAAAGTCATAGTTGATTTATTGATAAGTTGTTGCATATTTAGGTTTTAAGTAGGTTTCATTTAAGTTAGGCAGTAAGTGTTGGGAAGTACGTCGGTAACTATTGTTGTCATGTCCCCTTTCGGTTTTAGAGGATAAACTGGGAGGGGGTGTGACAAAAATCCTTGGAATCGATAATGTCAACAATTAAGTGTTATTATACATAGTAAAAGTTGGTTAGAACTTTATACTACTGCTTATTTTCACGGATGCTACGAAGTAATTATGGTTAACAATTTCCTCCTCGAAAATTGTTGTAAAAATCTTCAACTCCCAAGCCAAACATATGGTCATCCTTGTTCAGGTAAATTGAAACCTATCAACTCCACTTTTTATCATTTTATAAAAGCGTAAAGTAATAAAAAGTTTCATACATAAAAAATACAAGGTATTTTACTCAATTTAAAAACCTTACACTTATGGTATGGATTCAAACCAAAAACCTTGTGGTTACTAAGATACTCGTATGTTAATTGAGTCATGCTGAGTTTCACCGATATGTTTTAATTTAGACAATAGGAAGTGGACAAGATTAATAAAAGTGGACGAAATTAATCAATGTCAATAATGTTGTTGACCAACCAATACATATAACTTAAATATTGATGTGTTAAATTCAAGTGTCTATTCATTACCTACCAAAGCCTCTCGCATATATTAGGTAGTTCTATATGAGAAGTTTCATCCATTTATTTTGACCAATTTTGTATTCCAACAAGACTTAAATTACAGGCTTAAGCTGAAAACTTCTCCAACATCTAAAGATCAATGTTCTAGGCATGGGGATGAGTAAAATTTAATAGGATATAATTTGACACATAAAAAAATCTAATAAAATATTGACATGGAAACATTTGTTTTAAAACCATACCACTTAAAAGTGTGCAAAAAATAATGGACAAATATTATGGAAAAATTCTCATATTATTTTAGAAGTTTGTGAGAAACATTACACAAAATTAGGAATGCCACAAGATCAATTTTTGGTACCACAATCATAGAAACAATAACAAGCATATATGGTTTGCGCAGGGTTAGTTGGAATGCATTGATGTGAAATACTATGATGTTTCTCCCAACATTTCTTTCCGCAGTCATCAAGAGTGCATCCACTGTTATACAATATATCTTGACATCTTTGGGCAGCTGACACTCTTCCAGGCACCAAGATCAATACAACTATACAATAACAAAAAGAAAAATAAATAAACAAACAAATTAGCAAAATCTTGCATTAACGAAACATTTCACTATCTATGTCAAATAAAATCATAAAATCATCAACGCGAAATTTCATAATATGCCTAATGAATATTTAATTTTATTACTCATGACAATATAGTATCTGTGGAATAAAAAAGAGAACCTGCAAAAATAAGAGCAATGAAGATGATAGGGGAAGAAGAAACTAGTTTCGTCATATACACAAGAAGCAAATATCGCAAATATGGTTTTATTAATTTGGGCTGTAAAAATTTTACGATTGAGAAGGTTTAAATACTAAAAGTTACATTAAATTCCATCCATAAATTTATTTCATTTTTATAAATATAGTAAAGTTCAATAAATTCAATGACTCCATGCATGAATCCGTTTGAATTTATGTAAAAATAGTAAAGATTTTTTATTTATTATGCACGTTTCATGAATTAAATGAGTTGTTTAGATCAAAACTGGTGGACGCAAAGGCATACAAACTGGTGAACCTAAAGACAATCTAGGGTGTACATAGCTACTGGTAGAAGGGTAATTATCACTAAATTGATCTAGCATGCAACATGCAATAAAAAAGTCCTATAATATAGAGTCGTATCATAATAACTCATGAAATTCATAGTTTGCTCAGGAAATCACTGTTGGTTTGTGTATCCTAAAACTCGCAGTTTGTAAAATTCAATACATTCTATTATCATTAAAGATGTTATTCGATATTTCTTCAATAAAGTTGTTATTGAATCTTTAAATTGCTTTCATATAGTCTAAATCCAATAAACTAAAATCCATGACTATTATATGAATACTTGAACTTTATCTAGAGACATAAAAATGGATCAAGTTCGAGTAAATTGCCAAAATGGTCTATAGTATATAAATAAGGTTGGGTGCCTTATTTTGTTAACATTATTAGATGCAGCCTACTCTATACCGGTTTGTAGAGATGCTACAAATGAAGCTTAGATTTGCATCGGTGAGGGTTGGCTCAACAACACCGACTCAATAAGTTCAGGGGTAAGACCGGGTAGATAGCTGGGTGAAGGAGTAATATAACATGCAACGGAACAAATCATAATCAATAAGCACTCTAACTATTCTTAATTTGAGTTTTAAACATGCTATTCATGTGAAATTCATAGAGGGTTTGAAGCAAACATTATCTTTGAAGACTTAATCCATGAATTCAGCAGTAATACTCCAAGATTAAGCTTGAAACTTCAACAAGACAACCACCAAGATCTTCTTTACAAAGCTAAAGAAGAAATATGTGGTGGAAACACTAAAATCAAGCTGAATTTGGGATTACTTTTGATGGTTTGAGAGGGTTTTCAACTATTCAGCAGTTCAATAGAAAAATCTCTGATTTTTCTCTCAATCAAACTATATGGAGGTCTAATTTATATACACAAACCATGCATCAAAGTAGGGTTGCATGGAGGGCAGCTCCTACTTGGAGAATTAATGAGAATTTAAATGGAATTTGATGATTAACCATTTAAAAGGATTATGGATTTTTCCAAGATTCATTTTAATTTTGATTTTTTATTTTAAATAAAACTATTTTATCTAAAATTAGTTTTATAAATTAATTCAAAATTAATTAAATTATATAAAACTAATTTTATTTTAATTAAACCTTTTTAATTAAAATAATATAAATTTAATATCTTAATATTAAACCAATAAAACATTTTTAATTGTACCAATATGACTCAATTTTATATTTAAATCATAATTTAAATATTAATCGATTATCCAATTTTGTTTAATTAATCTAAATTAAACGTTTTTAATTGTATCAAATATAGTAAATTGAAAACCCTAATAATTGAATTTGAACATTTCAAATCCATAACCCACATTCCAAAATTCATCCAATTAATACTCAATTTTTTTTTTTCAATTTATGAGCCAGTAGAGGGACCTAATGAACCTACAGATCATGAGCTTCAATAATTTGTAATTAATTGGTTAAACTCTGTAAACCAAATCAATTACTATTCGTTACCCATCAAGGCACACCACTATAGCTCGATAGTTGCACTCTTCTCATTATAGATATATTTCTGAACATTTTGACCATAATCAGTAAGTCAATCCTTCACGGGTTGTTCGTATTTACAACTGGGTCAAAATTACCATTTTATCTTTGCAAATACATCTTGCCCCTTAAGCTTCCATTGACCCTCTATGGATAACTTATTTGTAGTACCTTTTATAAATCATATCCCTCTCTACCAAGAGAGGGCGGGGCCCCATTATTCAAGACTAGGCATCAACACTTAAGAGAACAACCTATTTGCTAATCCTGAGTCAAGTAGAAGTGAATTCCATCTTGCATAACTATGTCCCAGCTATCTACCCGGCCTTATCCCCAAAATGGAAAGCTTATTGAGCAGTGTTGTTGGACTACTCTCACCTATGCATATCAAAGGA
This sequence comes from Benincasa hispida, assembly GCF_009727055.1. Lineage (NCBI taxonomy): Eukaryota > Viridiplantae > Streptophyta > Magnoliopsida > Cucurbitales > Cucurbitaceae > Benincasa > Benincasa hispida. The sequence goes on along the minus strand of NC_052351.1, from coordinate 64,287,278 downwards.
TGATCCTGAAATAAACAAAATTCATAGTTAGCTCAGGATTAAGATCATGTTATCCTAGGTCATTTTAGTTTAAAATAGTCAGTTTTAACAGTAAACGATCGTTATAAAGAAAAGTGACTATTTCGAGGTCCAGTCTTTTGCAAACTCATTGCACAAGATGCTCCCACTCACATGTCTCTACATGAATGATTTGTGGATCACATCATTTGTATCTTTATACGAAATGGGTTGCATTCAATAGTGTTACCAAGATGAAATACCCAACTTCATCCATATACTTATGGACCATTTAGGCTATATACTATATAACTTGATCCTATTTATGTCACCACATAAAGTTAAAGTATTCATACTACATCTATGGATTTCTTTATTGGATCATTATAAAATGCAATATCAATAGCTTTATTGAATAAAATACTTAATAATATTTTATTGATAAATAGAATGTTTAATACAAAATTTACGAACGGTGAGTTCTAGGACATTCCCAACAATCTCCCACTTGGACTAAAACTACAGTAAGAATAAATATATACAATATAATGTTGAGAAACATAGAGGAAAGTACAATAAACTAGGACATCACTAATACCATAGACATTCTCCCGCTTGCCCTAGATTATGTTGCTCAGAGTCCTAGTCCAACTACATGGCCCTCGAACGCTTTATCCGAGAGGGCCTTCATAAATGGATAAGCAAGGTTGTCTTCAATGGCTATCTTCGTGATGATCACGTCTCCTCAATATACTATCTCTCTGATGAGGTGGTACTTTCTCTCAATATGTTTTACACGTTTGTGATTCCTTGGTTCTTTTGAGTTGGCAATAGCACCACTATTGTCACAATGTAGTGTGATGGGTAGGTGCATATCTGGAAATACTTCCAAGTCAGCCAAGAATTTGCATACCAGTACTGCTTCTTTAGCGACTTCACATGCAGCTATGTATTTTGCTTCCATTGTGGAGTCAACGATACAACTCTGTTTAATGCTTCTCCAAACTATAACTCCTCTATAGAGAGTGAAAACTGATACTGAATAGATTTCCTTGAATCTACACCAGTCTGGAAATCAGAATCAATGTATCCAGTAAGGATCAAATCCTTAGGACCATACACAAGCATATAGTCCCTCGTTCTCCTTAGATACTTGAGGATGTTTTTTTACAGTAGTCCAATGATTGTGTCTTGGGTCGGATTGGAACCTGCTGACGATTCCAACAGTAAAGCATATGTCAAGACGTGTACATAACATTGCATACATCAAACTCCCAACTATAGATGCATATGAAATTCTTTTCATTTCCTCAACATCTTGAGGCGTCTTAGGACACTGTTCCTTTGACAAATGAATTCCATGTCTAAAAGGCAACATACCCTTTTTGGAATTTTGTATATTATATCTTGACAACATCTTGTCAGTATAAGATGCTTGAGATAGTGCTAGGGTTCTATTCTTTCAATTTTGAAAAATTTGTATCCCTAGAGCATATTGAGCATCACCCATATAACCTCGGATCTTAGTTTATTGGATTGAGTAAATGATATAAAATAGTACTTATTTTATTAATAACAATATGTTTATACAGAGATTACAAACTACGAGATTACAAGGAGATTTAGGACACCAATCCTAATAGATAGAACATGGAATCCAGTCTCAACTTACAACCTCTGGCACATCTCAACAAATTGGTGTGGTAGAAAGGAGAAACGGAACCTTGTTGGACATGGTTCGTTCCATGATGAGTTATGCTTAGTTACCAAATTCTTTCTGGGCACACACAGAAATTGCAGTGTACATTTTGAACATGGTTCCCCTGAAAAGTGTTTCTAAAACACCTTACAAGCTCTGGAGACGATGTAAAGGAAGTTTACATCACTTTAGAATATGGGGTTGCCCAGCACATGTGTTGGTGCAAAATCCTAAAAAGTTGGAACGTCGTTCAAAAGTATGTCTATTTGTAGGCTACCCTAAAGAAACAAAAGGTGGTTATGTCTATTTGTAGGCTACCCTAAAGAAACAAAAGGTGGTAACTTTTACGATTTTCAGGAAGATAAAGTGTTTGTGTAGAAAAATGCAACTTTCTTGGACGAGGACCACATGAAGAATCATCAACCTCGTAGTAAACTAGTAATAGAAGAAATGTCAAGGGAAACGACAAATGCATCAACAAGAGTTATTGATAGAGCAGGTCCATCAACAAGATTTGTTGATGAAGCTGGTGCTTCACATCTTTATCAAGAGTTGAGAATGCCTCGTCGTAGTGGGAGGGTTATGCAACAGTCTGACCGGTACATGGGTTTAATTAAAACTCAAGTTATAATACCAAATGATGGCTTAGAGGATCCAGTGACTTTCAAACAAGCAATGAATGATGTGGATAAAGACCAATGAATTAAAGCCATGGACCTTGAAATGGAGTCTATGTACTTCAATATTGTCTGGAATCACGTAAATCAACCTGAAGGGGTAAAATCCATCGGTTGCAAATTGATCAACAAGAGAAAACGAGACCAAGCTAGTAAGGTACATACCTACAAAGCAAGACTTATGGCAAAAGGGTTTACCCAAAGAGAGGGGGTAAAACCCATTGTTGTATTTTATGATTATGAAATATGGCAAATGGATGTCAAGACAACATTTATGAATGGCTATCTTGAAGAGAGTATCTGCACGTCTCAACCATAAGGGTTCATCAAACAGGGTCGAAAGCAAAAGGTTTGCAGGCTTAATCGATCTATTTGTGGGTTAAAACAAGCATCTAGATCCTGGAATAGGAGATTTTATACTACGATCAAATCTTACGGCTTTGAACAAAATGTTGACAAACCTTGTGTTTACAAGAAAATCGTTAACAAAACTGTTGCTTTTCTGGTGTTATATGTTGATGATATTCTACTCATTGGAAATGAAGTATAATTTCTAGCTGATATTAAGAGATGGCTGGCTACGCAATTTTAGATGAAAGATTTAGGAGATGCAAAGTATGTTCTTGGGATCCATATAGTTCGAAACCGCTAGAACATAACTTTAGCATTTTCTCAACAATCTTATATTGAAATACAAAATTCTAAGAAAGGAACGTTGCCTTTCAAACATGGACTTCATCTGAGGAACAAAGTCCTAAGACGCCTCAAGATGTTGAGATTATGAAACGAATTCCATATGCATCGGGAGTAGGGAGTTTAATGTATGCCATGTTGTGTACTCGTCTTAGCATATGCTATGTAGTTGGAATATTTAGTAGGTTTTAGTCCAATCTTGGATATGATCATTTGACTACCGTTAAGAACATTCTCAAGTATCTCCAAAGAACGAGAAATTATATGCTCGTGTATGGTGCTATGTCACACCCCGCCCCAAACCACCCTCTTAGCCTAGAGAAGGGCGTGACTGCAGCAGTTATCAACCCTTTGGTTGACACTTACTGCCTAATAACTCTTGTGAAATAATTGATACCAAAATATAACTTATATACAGCAGAATGTCTTTAGGCCAAAATTTATTAATTCATAAACATAACATATTTAGAGTCATTACAACACTAGATTTACAAGTCTCCAAAACCCAAAAATCCTAGTCCCTATATGAACAACAGTAACATGTGTACAATATTAACAGTAACCACCTAAACCGACGGGTTACAAATCTCTTATTCCTTTAGTGGCAGAGCAGATGCAAAGTTATCTTCAGAGGATTTGACCGCTACATGTGGGGGGGAAAGAGAAAACATTTGAAAACAGGGTGAGCTTACGCCCATTAAGAAAGATAATTGATTCTCATGCAAATCTCAATAAAGAGTTTAACTGGAATATAAACTTTTACAGTACTTGTATTGCAGTATAAACATTTTCCAAGCATAAAACATATAAAGCTGTTTTAATCATAAAATAGTATAACTATTTCTCAGTTGAGAATAACCCTTACTGTGGATAAAACAATCCCAACACCAACTACTAGTCAAGAGAGAACCCTTTTGCTCAATCTCTGACTCTACCTACATGCACATGGTCATACTAAGTACCGTCATACCTTAGGTACTTCTGTTCAGATACCTTCTCAAACGTCCTTCAGTATCTAGTTTGTTTGGTATCTTCTCAAACGTCCTTCAGTATCTTGTTGGTTTGGTACCTTCTCAAACGTCTTTCAATACCAATAGATACCTACTCAAATGTTCTTCAGTATCTAGTTGGGCGGATACCTTCTCAAAATTTCCTTCGATATCGCGTTTTAAGTAAAACTAGTCATAAATGACTTTCTCTCTTTAAAGCATGTAAAGTATAACACATATAAAAACATGGCTTTAAAGGAAATAACACATGCTGAGTATATTTAACACATATAAATCGATTTTCAACAATTTCTCACACATGCATGCGTTTAAAACATAACTCATGATTTGCTTGGAATTGACTCTGTAAAACTAGCTGGTATGAGAATAATCTTCTTTAAAACATGCTTTCTATAACACATTGTAATCAAACATTTTAAGCAAATGTTTTAGTCAAAATTTTTTAGCTACTCACCTTGATGGCTTAGGAGCTTTTCACTCTAGTAGCTCCCTTTTCTACCTCGGGCTCCCTTTTCACCCCTAGAATTTAGATTCAATTTACAGGTCAAATTACTCACAGTTCTAAATCTTATTTTGAGATGCTTTCTTCTACAAACATATTCTAAAATATCTCAGAAATCTTACCCTAAAATTTGATCTCAAAACGCCTTGTGGTTTTTCCGAAATCACAAAATCTTCAAGACTGGCCCAAACTGATCTGACAGCCCGACCCTTCTACCTTTTTCTCAGTTTCCAGCCCGATCCCTTCAAGCTTTTATTCCGGCAGCCCTACCCTGAAAACTATTCTTTCAGAGCTTTCATGTGGATTTGAAATCACTCCAAATGCAGGAGTAAATTGGGAGAACTCCTCGTCCCAATTTGATGTGTCCTCTTCAGACTTCACTGTCCAATGCATCCTTTATGACTAACGCATGGATTTGGCTCCAACGCAAGATTTGCTCAACTCTTCCACTCTTTTTACGGTATTTTTGAATTTTGATCTAAAACTGAAGTGTCATGGCTCTATTTATATGCGTCCTCTATGACTAATGCATGGATTTGGCTCTAACGCAAGGTTTGCTCAACTCTCCCACTCTTTTTACGGTATTTTTGAATTGTGATCTAAAAATGAAGTCTCATGGCTCTATTTATAGGCATCCAAACCTTCTCCGGAGTTGACACCACCTACTTGGCTGCATGGCCAAGTGTCTCCTCTCATCTCATCCAATGCAATTGCTGTGATCATCGCAAGCTAAGTGTCTTAATCCCATGTTGCCAACGCATGAGCCTCCAATCTGATGCCACCACCTCAAATTCTTAAGGCTTAAGGATTTCCTCCCAAGAAGACAACATGGTTTTGATGACGTTTTCTATTGTGACCTCACCCTTTATTGTCGTCAACTCTTGGTGCTTAATGCCTAGTCCATCAACAATTGCATAGCCTCTACTCAACGCATAGCAAGCCAATTCACTATCATTACAATTCAACTTAGCCATCGACAGGAGCTAACCATCACCAACACATAGGGTGACCGTCCATCCCCGATTGCATGGCTCACTCGCACGGCTTGCTTGGCATGGGGACATGGTGCTGGCCACCAACGCATAGGTGCGCTGCATGGGTTAGCCGCTCGACGCATGGCATGCTGGCGCTCGATGCATAGGCGTGCTTAGCCGCATGGGCTGCGCGCGATGCCTTGATGCTTGGCTAGGTGCTTAGGCGCATGGGCGTGCTACTTCGATGCATGGGCGTGTAGTGTGTGCTCGCCAACGCTCACTCGCTTTGCTGTATGGGCGCATGGCATGGTTGCGCGCTTGGCTACATGGCAGGGCACCTCGACACATGGCATGGCTGCTCGGCAGGGCGCTCACCGCTGGGCGCTCGATACATGGTAGAGGGCGTCTGGCCAGGCTGCTCGACGCATTGCATGGGCACTGGCCAAGGCTGCTCGATGCATGGCTGGGCATTCGGTCGAGGTTGCTCGATGCATGCCACCCTCCAGCCCTCATGCCATCCCATTACCTCACTTCCATTTCTTTCCTTTACCAACGAATCCAATGCATCCAATGCATCCATCATTCAACGTATCCAACGTATCCATCATCCAACGCATCCCACACAAAATTCTATACTTAGCCAAATTTTTCCAAAATTTCCCCAAAAGTCAACCTTCCAAATTTCCTCTTTTCTCCTAATTTCCATTCTTTTCTCTACCATTCAACATTAGTTTTCACATCAACCGACTCATCACACTAATCTCAATGGGGAACATACTCAAGTAGAGAAATTAAGATTCGGGTTCACATGCTAAGGATCTGATCCTTATTGGATACACTGATTCTGACTTCCAGACTGATATAAGATTCGAGAAAATCAACTTTGGGGTCAGTATTCACTCTTTATGGAGGAGCAATAGCGTGGAGAAGTGTGAAGCAAAATTTTTTTGATGACTCCACAATGGAAGCTGATTATGTAGCTACAAGTGAAGCAGCAAAAGAAGAAGTATGGCTTAGAAAGTTCCTGACTGATTTGGAAATGGTTTCAAATATGCACCTGCCCGTCACACATTATTGTGATAATAGTGGAGCAGTTGCAAATTCAAAGGAACCTCAAAGCTATAAAACGTGGAAAGCACATTGAGCGAAGAGTACCATCTCATCAGGGAGATTGTACACACAAGAGACGTGATCGTCAAGCAGGATAGCCTCACAAGACAACTTAGCTGATCCATTTACGAAGGCCCTCTCGACTAAAGTATTCGAGGGTCACCTAGTAGGACTAGGTCTACGAGATATTTGTCACTAGGGAAAGTGGAAGATTTTATGTGTATCCGATTCCCTAGTTTATTGCATTTATTCTTTTTATTCTCTCATTGTAACTTAACATTGTATATATTTGTATATACATTGATCCACTAGAGTTTCAGTCCAAGTGGGAATATTGTTGGGTTGTGTGTCCTAAAACTCACAGCTTGTAAAGTTAAACACATTCTATTATCAATAAAGATGTTATTAACCATTTCTTCAATAAAGTTGTTATTGAATCTTTAAATTGCTTTCATACAGTATAAATCCAATAAACTAAGATCCATGGCTATTACATGAGTACATGAACTTTATGTAGAGACATAAAAATGGATCAAGTTCGAGTAAATAACCAAAAAGGTCTATTGTATACGAATAAGGTTGGGTGCCTTATTTTGGTAACGCTATTGGATGTGGCCTACTCTGTAGCGGTTACATGTTGTTGTAGAGGTTCTACAAACGAAGTGATCTTGATTTGTTCATGTATTGACATGAGGAGTGGGGACATCTTATGCAATGAGTTTGCATAAGATCGGACCAAGAAATAAGTCACTCTTACTTTATAAAAACTATTTACTGTTTAAGACTGGCTATTTCACTTAGATGACCACTGACTATTTCGCTTAGATGACCTAGGTAACTCGATCTTAATCCTGAGCTAATTATGAATTCCCATTTATTCAGGATTATTCTTAGATTTGCACAGGTGAGGGTTGGCTCAATAGTGCTGGCTTAATAAGCCTCATATTTCAGGGATAAGACTGGGTAGATAGCTGGAGACATAAGGTGCAACACAAAATTCACGCATACCCGATTTAGGGATAGAAGAAAGGTTGTTCTCTAAAGTACTGAATCCAGGTCTTGAACAAGGGGCCCCACCCTCTCACTGTCTTGAGAAGGATCTAGTTTAGTGATTGGATCATAAACCAATTGTTCATTAGAAGATCAGTAGGAACTTAAGGAACAAGACGTAATATTGGGGGTAAAACAACATATTGACCCAACCATTATTATGAACAACTTGTGAAGAATTGACTTACTGGTTATGGTTAAATCATGTGAACAAAAATATACCTACAGTGAGGAGACTACAACTATAGAGCTATTGTGGTATGACTTGATATGTAACGAGTACTAATTAATTTGGATTAAAGAGTTTTAGCCAATTAATCTTAAATCGTTGGAGCCATGATCTGCGGGTCCATAAGGTCCCTATACTAGCTCGTAAAACATGAACACCTTGGATTAATAAATTAAGTGAATTTGGAATGATGTCAATTTGTATTGTTCAAATTGAATTTCAATTTGAAAATGTTCATATTGAAATTAGGGTTTGAATTTGAACAAGTTCAAATTCAAATTAGGGTTTTTATAATTATATTTTATGTAATTAATTAAATGTTTAATTTGTTGAAATTAAACAAAATTGGATAGTTTATTATATTTAAACAAAGGGTAATTTGGTCGAAATTCACTTCCAACTTTCCATTTCAACACGAATCAAAATTGAACACGAAATTAAGGGGTAAAATCCAAAATTACAAGAAGATAAGTGAATCCAAAGGGTTATGAAACCTTAATACTTACCAAAAGCATACCAACGTTCTTGAACTTACTGAACAGTATGCCAACGACCTCCAATAATGTAAATCAAGGATTTTAAACATTATGGGTCAATTAAATTTAGGCTACGAAATCCTTTCTCAAAATCAAAAACCGATAATGACAACAATTAAATGTTATTATACATTGTAAGAGTTAGTTAGAACTTATTCTACTAACTTTAATCTTTAAGTATTGATGTGTTGAATTCATGTGTCTGTTAATTACTCACCAAAGCCTCTCACATATATTAGTAAACTTATAAACAATTTTTTAAATGAAACAACTTATATTTTTCATCAACCCAAAAAGCTGAGACTAAATTCTGAAGTATCCTTTTTGCTACCGTTCTAAATGATTGGAGAGCATAATAGGGCACTTTCCTCACTAATAATCGTAGAAGTTTCATCCATTTATTTAGACCAATTTTGTAAGCCAACAAGACTTAAAATACGGGTTTAAGCTGAAAACTTCTCTAACATCTAAAGATCAATGGTCTAGGCATGGGGATGAGTAAAATTTAATAGGATATAATTTGACACATAAATAAAATCTAATATAATATTGATATGGAAACATTTGTTTTAAAACCATACCATTTAAAAGTGTGCAAGAAATAATGGACAAAGATTACGGAAAATGTCTCATATTATTTTAGAAGTTTGTGAGAAACATTACACAAAATCAATTTCTGGTACCACAATCATAGAAACAATAACAAGCATATGTGGTTTGCGCAGGGTTAGTTGGAAGACATTGATGTGAAATACTATGATGTTTCTCTCAACATTTCTTTCCGCAGTCATCAAGAGTGCATCCACTGTTATACAATATATCATGACATCTTTGGGCAGTTGAGACTCCTTCAGGCACCAAGATCAATACAACTATACAATAACAAAAAGAAAAAGAAATAAACAAACAAATTAGCAATATCTTGTCATAACGAAACATTTCACTATCTATGTCAAATAAAAATGTCAAGATTTCAATGTGATGAAAAGGTTGAGATATTCGTCTGAAGGCTCATGAAATTCATAAAATCATTATGCAAAATTTCATAATATGCCTAATGGATATTTAATTTTGTTACTCATGACAATATAGTATCGATGGAACCAAAAAGAGAACTTGCAAAAATAAGAGCAATGAAGATGATAGGGGAAGAAGAAACTAGTTTCGTCATATTCTCAAGAAGCGAGTGTCGCAAATATGGTTTTATTAATTTGGGCTGTAAAAATTTTACGATTGAGAAGGTTTAAATACTAAAAATTACATTAAATTTCATCCATAAATTTATTTCATTTTTCTAAATATAGTAAAGTTCAATAAATTCAATGACTTCATGTATGAATCCGTTTGCATTTATGTAAAAATAGTAAAGATTTTTTATTTGTTATGTACGGTTCGTGAATTAAATTTAGATTTACATTAAACTTTTGTAAAATTTTCGTTGCATACTTTTACTATTCTATAATATAGGATAGTTATTGAAAATTAATTTTGCTTTTATTTGTATTTTGTATAAAATAATTTTAAAATTGTAACCCTACTCCTTCATGATGTTTCGAAGACAATTCTCCATCAACAAAACCATATATCCTATCTTCTTCCATGTCCATTTCCTTTTTAAATCATTTTTTGTAATGTCAATTAATGTCATTCATCAATTGAAATTTTTTCAACCTAAAATAATTGAATATGGACACATTGATGTAAGTCACAGGACGATCATAAAAGTATAATTCTTCATAGTCTAGCTTCTTTTTTATTGAGAAGCAACTTAGAAAACAAACTACCACCTATTTTCTACTTTATAAAAAACTTTAAATGGTATAAAAAACTTTAAATGTGCAATTTAAATCTTTATTTCATGTTAATTTCAATATTCTAATACAGATAATCTTCTATTTTGTTGAGACCAAGCAATTCCAAGTTGTTTAGAGTATTTTAGATGAATGAAGATCATGAAGGCACTAATTGGAGGTAAATTGAGCAACTGAGTCATAAAAGATGAAGTCTAAACCAAAAGACTCGACATAAGCACTCTAACTACTCTTAATTTGAGTTTGAAACATGCTATTCAAGTGAAATTCATAAAGGGTTTGAAGCAAACATTATGTTTGAAGACTTAATCTTTTTAGTAGTAATACTCCAAGACTGAGCTTGAAACTTCAACAAGACCATCACCAAGATCTTCTCTACAAAGCTCAAGAAGGATTTTGTGGTGGAAACACAAAAATCAAGGTGAATTTGGGATTACTTTTGATGGTTTGAGAGGGTTTTCAACTATGCAGCAATGCAGTAGAAAAATCTCTGATTTTTCTCTCAATCAAGCTGCATGGAAGTCTGATTTATACACACAAACCATACATCAAAGTAGGATTGCATGGAGGGCAGCTCCTACTTGGAGAATTAATGAGAATTTGAATGGAATTTGATGATTAACCACTAAAAAGGATAGTGGATTTTTCCAAGATATTGGAAAAATCCACTATTCTTTTATTTTAAGATAAAATTTCTCAAAATTGATTTTAATTTTAATTTTTTATTTTAAATAAAACTATTTTATCTAAAATTAGTTTTGTAAATTAATTGAAAATTAATTAATTTATATAAAACTAATTTTATTTTAATTAAAATAATATTAATTTAATATCTTAATATTAAATGAATAAAACATCAATTACACAAATATGACTCAATTTTATATTTAAATCATAATTTAAATATTAATTCATTCTCAAATTTCGTTTAATTTCATCTAAATTAAACGTTTTTAATTGTATTAAATACAATCAATTGAAAACCCTAATAATTAAATTTGAACATTTCAAATTCATAACCCTAATTCCAAAATTCATCCAATTAATACTCAATTTGCTATTCCAATTTATGAGCCAGTAGAGGGACCTAATGAACCTACAGATCATGAGCTCCAACGATTTGTAATTAATCAGTTAGATTCTTTAAACCGAATTAATTACTATTTGTTAACTATTAAGGCACGTCACTATAGCTCGATAGTTGCACTCTCCTCACTGTAGATATATTTATGTCCATTTTGACCATAATTAGTAAGTTGATCCTTTACAGGTTGTTCGTATTTACAGTTGTGTCAAAATTATTGTTTTACCCTTGCAAATACATCTTGTACCTTATTATTGAGTATCTTATTCAATAAAGTTGTTGATTTTGCATTCTATTATGAAAATCCAATAAACATATCTATGGCTATAGTATGAATACTTTAACTTTCTGTGGTGACATAAATAGGATCAAGTTAATAGTATATAGACTAAATGATCTATAAGTATATGGATGAAATTGGGTATCTCATCCTGGTAACACTATTGGATGTAGCCCATTTTGTATAGGTAATACAAATGATGTGATCCACAGATAATTTATGTAGGACATATTGGTGGAGGCATCCTATGCATGAGTTTGCATATAGACTAGTCCACGAAATAGTCACTTTTCTTTATAACGACCATTTACTGTTAAAACTGACTATGTCATACTAAAGTAACATAGGATAAGACCGGATAGATAGCTGGGGACATAGCCCTACAAAATAGAATTCACTCGTACCTATTTTAGGGTTAGTAGATAGGTTGATCTCTTAAGTGTTGCTTCTAGGTATTGAATAATTGGGGTCCTGCTTTCTCATGATAGAGAGGGACATGATTCATAAGTAGTATTATGAATCAAATTTTTCATTAGAGGGTCAATGAGAACTTAAGGAACAAAATGTATTTACAGGGGTAAAAGGGTAATTTTGATCCAGCTATAATTACGAGCGACTTGTGAAGGATCGACTTACTGATTATGGTTTACATGAACAAAAATATATCTACAGTGAGGAGAGCGCAACTATCGAGCTATAGTGGTGTGTCTTGATGGTTAACGAATAGTAATCGATTCAATTAAAGAGTTTAAACGAATTAATTACATATCGTTTGAGCTCATGATCTGTAGGTCCATTATGTCCCTCTACTAGCTCTTAAATTGGAATAACAATTTCAGTATTGATGTATGAATTAGGGTTATGAATTGGAAATGTTAAAATTCAATTTTAGGGTTTTCGATTGATTGTAAATGATACAATTAAAAACGTTTAATTTAATTGAAATTAAACGAAAATGGAAAATCAACTAATATTTAAATTATAATTTAAATATAAAATTGATTTAGTGGTGAATTTGATATTTTTATTGATTTAATATTAAGATATTAAATGAATATTACTTTAATTAAAAATTAATAAAATTAGTTTTATTTAAATTAATTCTATAAAACTAATTTAAATGAAAAATAAAATCATTTTTGAAATCATTTTAAGTTAATGGGTTTCCCCATTTTTTGGGAAAACCCCACTAACTTCTTTTGATGGATCATCACCAAAATCCAATTAAAATTTGTAATGATCTTCAAGGAGGAGCTACACTACATGCAACCCTATATATTTGCATGATTTCTATCTATATAAAGAAGCTCCATGCATTAAGATTATAAAGTAATCTGAGTTTTACTTGCTGAAATGAAAACCTGAAAACCCTACTCATCTCTCACTTGTTCATCCTCAATTCAACTTGATTTAAGTGTTTTCACCACACATTCCAGCTTGAGCATAGTGGAGAAGAACTGATGGTGGTCTTCTTGAAGGTTCAAGCTCTATCTTGGTGAATTTTAGCTAGATTCATGGAAGAAATCATCAAAGGTAATATGTATGTGAACCCTGAACCCTAATTTCTCTACTGGAGTATGTTCCCTACTGAGACCAATGTGGTGAGTAGGTTGATGTGGAAACTAATGTGTAATTGTAGAGAAAAGGGTGAAAAATTAGAAAAAAAAGTGTGAACTTGAAAGCTTGATTTTTTGGGAAAACTTGGAAAATTTGGCTATGTATAACCCATGCGTTGGAAGCAAGAAAATTGACTAAGTGTTGTCAATGCGTTGGCCTTGATCATTTAGAGGTTATTTGGGGCGTTGAAGGAAGCTAAAATGTGGCCAAGAACAATGCATGCGGCAGCCAAATGTATTGAGAGGTTAGAACAACATATGCGGCAGCCTCAAGTTGCGCATCCAAGGGCGATGGACGTTGGACGCGATGGATGTGATGGATACAATGGATGCGATGGATAGAGGCATGCGGCGATGTAGGCAGGCGCGATGGATGCGTTGGACGCGAGAATATGTGGCCGATGGTTTGCAGCCGAAGGGATGCGCTGGTAGGATGCGTGGATGGATGGCATGCAGTGCAAGGGTATGCGTCGATGCTACAATGCGGCAATGCTATGCAGCGAGGGTATCGTCGATGCGGTATATGGTGATGTTGCACGATGGATGCGATGGCATGTAGCGATGGATGCGATGGATGCAGCAGTGCTATGCAATGGTAAGTAGCAATGGATGCGATGGATGCAGCAGTACTATGCAATGGTAAGCAGCGATGGATGCGATGAATATTCGTTGATCATGCCAGCGCTTGGTGCGCTCTTTGTAAATCTTCACATTTTCATATGCATTATTCCTCCATTCTTCTAGCTCGACCAGTTGCATTTTCCGTGCTTTCCCTGCCTTCTTCAAATCAAAATTCAGCTTCTTTACCACCCACAGTACCTTATATTTCAGCTCCAAAGGTAAATGACACGCCTTACTAAATACCAGCGTCTAGGGGGACATACCAATGGGTGTTTTAAATGTGGTCTGATATGCCCACAACGCCTCATCAAGCTTTGTTGCCCAGTCTTTTCGCGATGGCTTTACTACCTTCTCAAGTATCAATTTAATTTCACGATTGGACACTTCAGCTTGGCCATTTGTTTTCGGATGGTATGTAGTGGCCACCTTGTAGAGGATATTGTACTTGCGCAGTAGCTTCTTTATATTGTGGTTGATAAAGTGTGATCCTTCATCACTTATGATGGCACGGGGAGTGCCAAAACGAGTGAAAATATTTTTCTTCAAGAACTGGGAGACAACTGCTGCATCACTTGCGGCGCATGCAATTGCCTTCAACCACTTGGAGACACAGTTGATGGCTAATAGGAAATCTGTCTCTTATACACATCTAGATGTGTATAAGTTTACCGTTCGAAGGAGGGAATGGTCCCATGAAATCAATCCCCCATACGTCAAATAATTCCAGCTCCAAGATAGTGTTCATTGGCATTGCGTTCTTCCATAAAATGTTGCCTGTGCGTTGACCTGTCTCTTATACACATCTAGATGTGTATAAGAGACAGGCTATTGCCTCTACCCACTTGGAGACATAATCGACGGCTAATAAAATATAGTGTTTACCGTTCGAAGGAGGGAATGGTCCATGAAATAAATCCCCCATACGTCAAATAGTTCCAGCTCTAAGATAGTGTTCATTGGCATTGCGTTCTTCCATAAAATGTTGCCTGTGCGTTGACACCGATCACATTTCATTGCGTAGTCGGAAAGATCCTTAAACAATGAAGGCTTATATCATACCTGTCTCTTATACACATCTAGATGTGTATAAGAGACAGCACTTGTGGCGCATGCTATTGCCTCTACCCACTTGGAGACATAGTCGACAGCTAATAAAATATAGTGCTTACCGTTCGAAGGAGGGAATGGTCCCATGAAATCAATCCCCCATACGTCGAATAATTCCAGCTCCAAGATAGTGTTCCTGTCTCTTATACACATCTAGATGTGTATAAGAGACGAGTTCTTTTTCAGTTGTGGTATAATTGATTTCAGCAGGGTTCATAGTTTTACTTGCATATGCAATGGGGTGCAAAATAGTTTTCTTCTTTTGCACAAATGCGGCTTCCATCGCATATTCACTTGTGTGGCACATGATTTCGAACGGCAGTGTCCAATCTAGCGTAATCAAGACGGGTGCGATAATCAGCGCATCTTTTAAAACTCGGAATGCGTTGAGGCAATTGTTGTCAAATTCAAACTTTCTGTCCACCTCTAACAATGCACTCAGTGGTCGTGCAATCTTAAAAAAGTCTTTAACAAATCGTCTATAGAATCCAGCATGCCCCAAGAAGCTTCGCAC
The DNA here is from genome assembly GCF_009727055.1 of Benincasa hispida. Lineage (NCBI taxonomy): Eukaryota > Viridiplantae > Streptophyta > Magnoliopsida > Cucurbitales > Cucurbitaceae > Benincasa > Benincasa hispida. The sequence goes on along the minus strand of NC_052351.1, from coordinate 64,271,768 downwards.
AGCTTTCACGCTGGTTGGAGGTGGAAGCTTTTCAATTGCGTCGATCTTTGCCTTGTCCACCTCCAACCCTTCTCAAGAGACCTTGTGGCCCAACACTATACCCTCTTTCACCATGAAGTGACATTTTTCCCAATTGAGCACCAGGTTCGTCTCTTTACATCTTTTCAGAATTTTCTCCAAATTGGCTAGGTAGACTTCATAAGTGTTCCCATAAATGAAGAAGTCATCCATAAATATTTCCACTGAGTCTTCGAGAAATTCTGAAAAGATCGCCATCATGCACCTCTGAAATGTGCTCGACGCATTACAGAGGCCAAACGACATGCAAAAAAAAGCAAATGTCCCATATGGGCAGGTGAATGTGGTCTTGTCTCGGTCTTCAGAAGCTATCATGATTTGATTATACCCTGCATATCCATCCAAGAAGCAATAAAAATCATTCCCTGCTAATCTGTCCATCATTTGATCGATGTATGGCAAAGGGAAGTGATCTTTCTTTGTGGCCGCATTCAATTTTCGGTAGTCCATGCAGATGCGCCATCCAGTGATAGTTCTTTGCAGTATTAATTCATTGTTTTCATTTGGGACTACCGTCATTCTTCCCTTCTTCGGCACACATTGCACGGGGCTGACCCACATGCTTTCTGCAATGGGATAGATAATGTCCACATCCAACCACTTGATAATCTCCTTTTTGACAGCCTTCTTCATCACAGGGTTAAGTCTGCGTTGATTTTCAATAGTTGCTTTGTGGTAGTCCTCGAGAAGAATGTGATGCATGCAGTACGCGGGGCTAATTTCTCTGATGTCAGCGAGCGTCCAGCCAATTTCTCGCACATGTTTCTTGAGAATACTTATCAACGCATTCTCTTGATTTTCGTTGAGCACAGAGGAAATTATCACTAGTAGCTTCTCATTCTGCCCCATAAATGCGTACTTCAAATGTGTTGGTAGGGTCTTCAGTACAAGTGTTGGTGGTTCCACGAAGGAAGGTTGCGTTGTTTTTCTTCCTTCTTTTGGTTCTTCTTCTTGCGTTGCGATCGTTCCTTCTTTTTTGTTTGTTTTTGCTACAATCGCATTGCAGGCAGCTACGGATGCATTGGCATCCTCTTCTTCACACTCTTCATCAGACTTTTCTTCTTCAGAATCTTGTAGGTCTTCCTCATCTGGGAATTTCATGGCACGAATTATATTAAATTTGAGCTTCTATCCGTTTATGCTCAAAGTGATTTCTCCCTTGTGCACATCAATTTGAGTACGACCCATTGATAGGAACGGTCGCCCCAAAATGATGGGCACATCTTTGTCGGCCTCATAATCTAGGATGATGAAGTCAACTGGCAAAATGAATTTATCAATCGTGATCAGCACATTCTTCAACTTACCTTCTGGATGAACCAGAGATCTGTCAGCCAATTGGAGAGTCACGGATGTGCGTTTAAGTTGCTCCACATTTAATTGTCAAATGATTGACAGCGGCATCAAATTTATGTTGGCCCTCAAGTTACACAGGGCTTGCCCAATATAGAGTCCTCCTATGGAGCAAGGAATAGTGAAGCTCCCAAGATTGCTCATCTTCGGTGGAATAATAGATTTGGAACATTGCGTTAATGCCACCGTGGAAAATTTTCCAACGCCTCTCTTCTTAGTTACCATGTTCTTCAGAAACTTGGCATAGGCAGGCATTTCCTCAATCGCTTCATTGAAAGGGATGTTAACATGTAGTTGCTTTAACATAGATGAGAAGCGTTGGTACTGTACCTCTTCGTTTTTCTTCTTTCTTAACCTCTGAGGGAAAGGTGGTAACTGGACTTTCACGGTTCCTGTTTCATTTGATTTGAGGTTGACACAACCTCAGGTTCCACTACTTCATTATCTCTTTCTTCTTCTTGCATTACCGCAATCTTGGGCTCAATTGCGATGGAAATTGTTTTCTCTGATCCTTCTTTTCTCCCTCCTCAGTCTTTCCACTATGCAATGTCACAACCTGACATTGCTCCTTACCTGATCCCCTTGGGTTGCGTGGAAGCTCGGTTGAACTTGGCAATGCCCCTTACAGTCTGCTTTTTAGCTCATTCGCAATCTAGCCCATTTGCAATTCAAGGTCGCGGATAGACGTAGCCTGACTTTGAAGCACTGTCTCATTTTCTCCATATATTACTTCAATAGGCTCTTTAGAGAAGAAGATTGCGTTGTTTGTTGTGAGCTACTTGCTTGGTTGCTTTGTTGACCGTTGTTGTGTTGGAAGAATCCTGGTGGCCCTTCTTTTTGTGCCACAGATTGAAAATTTTGTTGTTGATTCTTCCAAGCAAAATTGGGGTGGTTTCTCCACCTGGGGTTGTAAATGTTTGAAAAGGGATTATTCTTTACAAAATATATAGACTTTGGATTTTGCGGGCAATCTTCCATTACATGCCCATCACCGCAAGTCGCACACCTTCCGGTGTTTTGACTTTTTGCATTAATTTGCCCACTTTGCGGTGTTAGGCTGTTGATTGCCATTCCTTGAATCAAATTCATCACTGCGGTCATTTGGTTTTGTAATGAAACAATGGCACTGTTATTTGCATCAGAATCTTTGAGTCTCAATCTCTGGTCACTCTCCCGCCAGTCTTCATGGTTCTTGGAGATGCGGACCAGAATATTCTTCGCCTCCTCATAAGTTTTGTCAAGCAGACCACCAGCGGCTACCGCATTGGCAGCGATCTGCAAAGCAGGATTCAAAGCGTGGTAGAAAATTTTCATTTGAAGGTAGTATGGCAACCCATTATACGGACAATCTCGGACAAACCTTTTAAACCTCGCCCAGGCATCACTGAGCGATTCATCGATATCTTGTTCAAAATTAGTAATAAGCTTTCTTCGTCTTGCGTTTTCGGTAGGTGGAAAATACTTTTTCATGAATTTCTCCACTACTTGCTCCCAAGAAGTAATCTCTCCTGGTTTGAGCGAATAAGCCCATTTCCTAGCCTGATCACAGAGAGAAAATGGGAACAACGTTAGTTGAACTTCTTCAGCAGAGATGTTCGAGAACACAAAAGTATTGCAGATTTCAATAAAACTTCGGAGGTGGGCATGCGGATCCTCGCCACGCCTTCCTCCGAATTGACCTGCAGTCTGGAACATCTGCAGCATCACCGGTTTCATCTTGAATCTGCTTCCATCAAGGGCAAGCCTCATGATTCCTGGAGAGAAATCATAGGGGTTTGGTGATGCATAGTCCTTAATGGGCCTATTGCGATCATTTGCCAATAGAATCGGATTTGCCATGATATTATTATCATTTGGTGCTCCACCTCCAGGCTGCTCTGCCATCTCTTCTTTGTCGGATTGTGGTTTCTGTTGGCGGTCTCGTAGTCTCCTTCGAAATGTTCTCTCAATCTCTGGGTCGTAGTTCGCCAGAGATTGAGAGTTCTACAAAGAAATCACAAAAATTACCATTAACAACTATTTTCCCAAAGTCCTCGACAACGGTGCCAAAAACTTGATGCATAATTTTTATGAATGAAAATATGGATGATATGCGTTGGTGGATTGCGTTGGTGGATTGCGTTGTGCACTCAAGTTTCCCCAGCGGAATTCAAATGTAAATTCCTCTGAGTTTCCTGGTAAGTCCAGGGTCGAACACAGGTACTTGTGAAAATAGTTGCGTTGGTGATTTTTATGAAAACTTGCAATAACCAGTTAAATAAATAAATTGTTGGGTTTGTTGTTTGTGTTGATGAAAATAAATAACGAATGCGGTAGAGTTTGTAAAGAGTTAGTAAATGGGAAATACGATGAATATGCGGTGAATGGGTTGAGAAAAGTTTTGGCTAACACTCCCTAGAATGCGTCCATGCTTTGAGATTATGCAACATGCATACAATAGTAAACCACCTATTGGCGTGAATGCTACGGCTTCTAAGGCTAGAATGCATGCGATAAATATGCGATAAGTCTACAGGGTTTACACATAACCCTCTATCTCTATTTATGCGATGACAACATGACATTCACACAAATATGCGACCACATAATATCATTCTCATTCCTAGGATGCATACAATGCAAGTTGACAAATAGAGCTTATCTCTAAGTCCCTATCTCTTGTTTATGCAAGCCTAATCTTGCTCTTTTGAGTCCAGATTCTAACCTAGCTCTCTCGAGACATTAGGTTCTTTCTTTAGATTCCCTCTCGAGTAACTCTAAAGAGTATTTTGCACAACATAAAACAAGACAATCGCAAGCAATGAACTTCCTAGGTCATGTTAGCTTAGTTCTTCTCAACCCATTCAACTAGTTTAGCTACTCATGCATATTAAGAGAGTGAGTAGATGTAGAAATAGAACTTCCATTTAATAGATATGAGATGAAGTACAACTAACAATGCACGTATAGTAAAGAGCCTGGAGAAATTTCTTACTGCTAGGCGTTTACACTGTTTCTACTCGTGCTCTAAAGATATTCTCGCTCTCGCGAGAGTCGGCCTGCTCTCTACTCTTACGCCCCAAGGTTCTCTCTCGAGCTGCCCTGGGTGATCTCCGACGTCACCACTCTTCTCTTGCTCCACCGTAAAATGGAAAAGAAAACTATGAACAAAAGCACTAAGGAATTCGTTAATTGATCAACCCCATTTCTAAAGATTGTACTTGGTATTTATAGGGCATTAAAGGTGAAAGGCGGCTTCTCTCTCCCGGTTGTACAAATGGGATAGTTTTAATTCCTGATTGACGTGTCGGATGATTGTTACCGAAAAAGTTGAATGTACTTTGTGACCGTTATCAACTGTCAACTTAATTTGGATCCGACTGTAATCAACTTTCTGTCCCATCGTTCTTAATTATCCTTTCACCTGGATGCGCCCACCATGTTCCGCTGACCAAGTTGCGGTGATTCTTCTTTGGCGAATGTTTGCAAGCACGATCAACGCAAAGTCTTGCAGTGAAGTTGTGCTCGACCAATGTATTCCTGTGATCACACTCTCTACATTGCGTTAACATATATTCTGCACAAAAATGTAAAGATCAACTACACTAATGCATTGGACGCATGCAACCGCAATATTATAGAATTTATGCTTAATGGATGCAATTTAACATATTTCATCAACGCAATCCAATATTGTTTAAGAACTTAGTACTATGATAACGTGCATTTCTGTCTATTATCAGTGATGTACTATACATTGGTGATGTGCTATGCACTGGACATGTGCTATGCGTTGAACATCCAAGGGTTTTTGGGCGCATTTGTGGTTAACGCATATGAGGTTGGATAGACGCATGCAAAGTCGTCATCCGGACATGTGGCTTGTTGAGAAGAAATCTTAAGCCTTAAGAAAATGAGGTGGTTGCACAAGAGGACATGCAAAATTAAGCATTTTGTGTTGGCTAAGGATGAAGAAGACACCTTAGATTGCGTTGATTGAAGGTTGCGTTGATAGTGTGAGGAAGAAACACTTGGACATGCGGCCAAGTAGAAGGTGTCGACCTTGGAGAGTTTTTGGACGCCTATAAATAGGGTCAAGGACTTCTTTTCAGACCAAAGTTCAAAAGACATTAAGAAGAGTGGGAAAGCTGAGTAAACTTTGCGTTGATAGCAAATCTTTGCGTTGATCATAAAGCTTCCAGAGGAAACGCAGTTAGACAGTGAAGTCTGGAAACAACATCAACTTGGGACGAGGAGTTCTCCCAGAATACTCGTGCGTTTGGAGTGGTTCCAAATCCATCTAAAACCTAAACGAGTCTAGTTTTTAGGGTACAGCTGCCAGAGAATAATTGCCAAGGAATCGGGCTGGAGAATGAGAAAAAGACAGAGGGGTCGAGCTGACGGGTAAGCTAGGCCAGTCTTGATGTTTTGATGTTTCCGTCCAAACCAGAAGAATTTATGAGCTAAGGGTTTGAGGTAAGCTTCCTGAGACATTTTAGAGAATATTTGTAGAAGGAAGTATCTTGAGATAAAGCCTAGAACTATGAGTAATCTGAGCTTTTATTTGAATCTGAAATTTAGGGTTCAAGAGGAGCCCGAGAAGATCAAGGAACTTCTAGAGAGAAAGGTTCCTAAACGACCAAGGTGAGTGGTACTTTCCTTTAAGTCTTAAGCATATGTTTTAGATTAAATTGTATATGCTTATGTGATGAATGAGTACCTAGCATGAGAATGAGATTATGTGATCGGGATGGTCAGGGGGTCAATAGACCTAGTTCCTGAGCCCGAAAGCAAAAACTCACGGGATGGTCAGGGGACTGAGAGGTCTAGTTCCTAGGCCTGTGGGAGGATCCTCATATGGGATGGTCAGAGGGCCGACGCGCCTAGCTTCTGAGCCCATGCGCGGAGAGCTATGTGCACATAGGAGACAATGGAAATGTAAAGAGTAAGCGTTGTATTTAGTAACAGTTATCTATCTACCGCATGTGTAGGTAGACAACATACTCATTCTAAGTAGTTATCAGTTTAGCTATCTACCGTGCGCGTAGATAGAGTTGAGACCAGACTCACTCAAGGCGGAGGTTTGAATGTAACCTCGTATTTATGATATGCTTGTTTTTATGAGTAGAAATAGACTCTAGAAGTTGTTTACCACTCACTGAACTTAGTGAAGCTCATTCTGTTATTTCATGTTTTTTCCCAGGTAGCGAAAAGTGAGGACTTCCAGGGTGCTACTAAGGTCAAGGTCTGCCACATGCCATAGTTACACTTCCGGAGGGTTTTAAAGTTGATTGTTGTAAACTTTGTAGTTAAGTCTTGGAGTTGTATAAACGTTATATTGTTGTAATATAAGATACGCCTACTTAATCCGTTGTTGTTTGCCTCCTTGACTTAATCAATTGGTTTTCGAATTTGTTCATTGGTATTAGAGTTATTTTCGCAAGAGTTATTAAGCAGTAAGTGTCAACAAAAGGGTTGATAACTATTGTCAGTCACGCCTCTCCTGGGCTCAGAGGGTAGTCTGGGGTGGGGTGTGACAATGTGTTTCAAAGCCTCTTATGAATATCATGTGAACAACATGCTTAAAACTCAAATGAAATGTAGTTTAAGTGCTTATTGATTCTAAAGTCTCCCGTTCCATATTTTATTACTCCTTCACCTTAAGCTCCCACTAACCCTTTATTGAACAACTGATTTGTAATACCTTTTATAAATCATATGCCTTTCTACCAAGAAAGGGCAGGGCCCCATTGTTCAAGACTAGGCATCAGCACTTAAGAAAACAACCTATCTGCTAACCCTGAGTCGGGTAGGAGTGAATTCCATCTTGCATAGCTATGTCTCCAACTATCTACCCGATCTTATCCCCAAAATGGAAGCCTTATTGAGCAGTACTGTTGGATTACTCTCATCTATACAGATCAAAGGATAATCCCAAAAAAAAAATAGGAGTTCATATTTAGCTAAGGATTAAGACCGTGTTATCCTAGGTCATTTTAGTTTGAAATAGTCAGTTTTAATAGTAAACGGTCGTTATAAAGAAAAGTGACTATTTTGAGGTCTAGTCTTATGTAAACTCATTGCATAGGATGCTTCACTCACATGTCTCTAAAGAATGATTTGTGGATCACATCATTTGTATCTTTATACGAAATGGGCTGCATCCAATAGTGTTCCCAAGATGAAATACTCAACTTCATCCATATACTTATAAACCATTTAGGCTATATACTATAATTTGATCCTATTTATGTCACCACATAAAGTTAAAGTATTCATACTATAGCCATGGATTTGTTTATTGGATTTTCATTATAAAATGCAATATAAATAGCTTTATTGAATAAAATACTTAATAATATTTTATTGATAAATATAATGTTTAATATAAAAATTACGAACTGTGAGTTCTAGGACATTCCCAACAGTCTCCCACTTGGACTAAAACTCTAGTGAGAATAAATATATACAATACAATGTTGAGAAACATAGAGGAAAATACAATAAACTAGGGCAACATTAATACCATAGACATTCTCCTACTTGCCCTAGATTACATTGTTTAGAGTCCTAGTCTAACCAGGTGGCCCTCGAAAACCTTAGCCAAGAGGGCCTTCGTAAATGGATCAGCAAGGTTGTCTTTAGAGGCTATCTTCATGATGATCACGTCTCCTTGGTGTACTATCTTTCTGATGAGATGGTACTTTCTCTCAATATGTTTTTCACATTTGTGACTCTTGGTTCTTTCGAGTTGGCAATAGCACCACTATTGTCACAATGTAGTGTGATGGGTTGGTGCATATCTGGAAATACTTCCAAGTCAGCCAAGAATTTGCATACCAATACTGCTTCTTTAGCGGCTTCACATGCAGCAACGTATTTTGCTTCCATTGTGAAGTCAGCGATAAAAGTTTGTTTAATGCTTCTCTAAACTTTAGCTCCTCCATAGAGAGTGAAATCAGAATCAGTGTATCCAGTAAGGATCAAATCCTTAGGACTATACACGAGCATATAGTCCATCGTTCTCCTTAGATACTTGAGGATGTTTTTGACAGCAGTCCAATGACCGTCTCCTAGATTGAATTGGAACCTGCTGACAATTCTAACTGCAAAGTATATGTCAGGACGCGTACATCACATTGCATACATCAAACTCCGAACTACAAATGCATATGGAATTCTTCTCATTTCCTTAACATCTTGAGGTGTTTTATGACACTGTTCCTTTGACAAATGAATTCCATGTCTAAAAAGCAACATACCTTTTATGGAATTTTGCATATTATATCTTGACAACAACTTGTCAATATAAGATGCTTGAGATAGTGCTAGGGTTCAATTCTTTCGATTTCGAAAAAACTATATCCCTAGAACATATTGAGCATCACCCAAATCTTTCATTTGGAACTGTGTTTCTAACCATCTCTTTATGTAAGCAAGGAAGCTTGTCTCATTCCCAATGAGCAAGATATCATCAACATAAAGTACTAAGAATGATACAGTCTTGTTGACTATTTTCTTGTAAACACAAGGTTCGTCAACATTCTATTCAAATCCATAAATTTGATCGCAGTATCAAATCTTATATTCCAGGATCTTGATGCTTGCTTAACCTATAAATGGATCGTTTAAACTTACAGAATTTCTGTTCTTGTCCTTATTCGATGAACCCTTCTGGTTGAGACATGAAAATACCTTTATTAAGATGGTTGTTTAGAAAAGCTTTCTTGACATCCATTTTCCATATTTCATAGTCATAATATGTGGTAATGGATAGAAGTATTCTTATGATTTTATCATGGCAACAGGATAAAAGGTTTCTTCATAATCAACCCTTTCTCTTTGGGTAAAACCTTTTGCCACGAGTCTGGCTTTGTAGGTTTCCACCTTGCCAGTTTGGTCTCATTTTCTTTTGTAGATCCATTTGCAACCTATAGGTTTCACCCCATATGGTTGATCTACACGTTCCCAGACAGATTTGAAGTACATTGACTTCATTTCTATGTCCATGGCTTTTATCCACTGTTCCCTATCAACATCTTCCATTGCCTTTTTAAGGGATAATGGATCCTCTAAACCATCATCTTGTATGGTGTTTTGAGATTCAGTTAAACCTATATAGCATTCAGGTTGCTAAATAACCCTCCCACTACGTCGAGGCATTCTCTACTCTTGAGAAGGACGTGACGGGGCAACAACAGTTGTTGATGGACCAGCTTGATCAATAACTCTTGTTAATTTTTCTGTATCATCTTTGGTCATTTCTTGTAATATTAGTTTACTGTGAGGTTGATGATTTTTAACATGATCTTCTTCCAAGAATGTAGCATTTTTCGATACAAACACTTTGTCTTCTTAAGGATCATAGAATAGTTCTCCTTTTGTTTCTTTAGGATATCCTACAAAGAGGTATAAACTAAATTTAAGAGTTTATTATATTTAAATATTAAATTACATGAATAGGATTCATGTATTAAATCTAGGTTTGTGATTAATTTGATATTTGATATTAAATTATTTAATTAATTAAAAATCAAATTAATTTCCATTTTAGATTCAATTTAAGAAATTGGATATTGGGATTTAGATTTGATTAATTGAAAACTAATTAAATCAAATTTTAATTAATTATAGAATTAATTAAAACAAAGAAATTGGAAACTTTGAAATTGAGAATTTAGTGGGGTTTTCCCACTTTTCTCAAGCTTGAGGTGTTTCTCATGAAAATTGACACAAATCCCACTTGGATTCTTCAACTAGCTATTGGCATTCATGGCTGGTGATGTGCTTGCATGTTGATGGTAATTAAAACCTCATGAATGCTGAAGAAGAAATAGGTTCTCAAGCTGAAGAAAAGGGTTTTTGAAGTTCATTTTGTTCCCCACAAAACCCACATTTTCTAACTTCAAAAATTCACTCAAATTCCAGTTCCACCACTCAAATTCAAGGCTAAGAATAGTAGAGAAGATCTCTTGATGGTTCACTAACAATTTGGAGCTGAATTAACATGAAGAGTAACTTGGATTTGGGAGAATTCATCAAAGGTATATAATCAGAAACCCTCTTGTGTTTTTCTTGCAAAAACATACTTGTATAACTCAAATTAAATGTAATTAGAGTACTTATTGATTTTTTTTCTTCCGTTGCTAGCCTGTGTATCGCATCAATTGGTATCAGAGAGTGATTTAAGCACTCAATTAACGTTAATTTGAGTTTTGGTGGGTGAATTTTTGAAATTGCATGTTTATGGACTAATATGGATGTTTTTTAAGCTTTGGTATTAGATTTCTCTTTGATTTCCAAGTTAAATTTACAATTGGCTCTTGTTTGATGAGCTTAAATGTGTGCTCTAGAGTCTATAATTTATTTGGAGTTATTAGAGTCTGAATTAGGTTGTAATTTGGGTTTAAAGCAAACGAGGTCGTGGAGCAGATTCTGGAGAATAACTTTCTGTCCAGAGCGCATTGCAACGCTGCTCAAATTGTTGAGTGAGTTTGAGCCATCTGGACGATCGAACAAGTAAGTTTTTCAATCGAGCATCGAGCATCGAGCGTCGTGCAACGAGTTCGATCAACCAAGTAGCAAGGATCAATGACTGAACTGGTTTGATGAGCGAGGACGAACGAAGAAGGCTGGTTCGACTGGTTTTCTTCAGTTTTGATCTAATTTAGACCCAATTCGGTCCGATTCAACCATCTTTGGACTGGTTCAACCCATTTTGTTGCCTTGGAGGTCCGATTCGAGCAGTTTGGGTCCAGTTTGGGTAGGTTTGAGTAGTTCTACACCAATTTGAAGCTGTTTTTGGACCGATTTTGTAATAATTTAGTTATCATGCTTGCTTAGGATGTCAAAGTTGAACCATATCAGTATTATTTAAATAATTATGCATGTGATGTATGTTGTATTTAAATTTAAACATGTTTGTGCATATCGTATGCCATTTAGATTTAAAATCCCACCATAGGAAGCATGTTACATGCATTATATATATGTTATAAATTGTTATAATGTATAGATTGCATGTTTAGGATTTCAGTTATTTGATATAACTGAAATGTATGTTGTGGATATAATAGCATGTCTAATTTTTATAAGTTCTTATAAAATTGAATTAGACATTAAAATCCATAACAAAGATAAGCTACATGCTCACGTAAGCTAATCACCCGTTTTAATAAGTTAAAATAGCCCGACATCTTGTAAAACGTGGTTACAAACTCAACCGATATATAATCCTGTCTAAGGCTGAAGGTACTAAAGTTGGCGGTCTACGAAACACCTCCTACCTGGAGATTATGACCGAATAATTGAGCATTGTTAACCCATTTTATAAGCGTACGTGAGCGATGTGAGGTAATAAAAAGGTTTATCACCCAGACATCGTAGGTTTAAATCCATTTATAAGTGTTATACTTGGATAAACCACATAGACTTAGGGTTTTTTAATTAGCCGAAATGAACCTAAGTATAAATATGCCCAATTTAGTAGTAGAACACTTCAATGGGAGTTTAATAACTTATATGATAATGTTATTAGAATACTCCAGTGGGAGATTAATATCATATACAATACATTATTTCTAGCTCTCACGTCCCTAAGAGTTCACAATTAAGATTTAAGTGGTACTTCTTGTCACCCTAGGAGTGACCTCCATTCGGAAAGTATTTGCATAAATCAAGATTTAGGTGAATAAGGGGAAGTCATTCAAATAAAAATAAAGTATATGATACATTGATTTCAACTTTCACGTCCCCACAAAGTTCACACCATGAGATTCATATGACGCTTCATGTCACCCTGGGAGTGACCTCCATTCGGAAAGTGTTTGTATGAGTAAAGAGCAAGGTAAATAGAGGAAGTAGTTCATAGTAAGTGGGTGAAGGATATGTGTCAGCATGTCCTGCGTTCTCTTCCATTAGTTTGGATTGTGAGATTCTTATGTTGTGCCTGCTGGTTTGCTTTAGGCGGTGCTTGCTAGTTATTTAACGATGGCTATCCCCTCAGAGGGTTGTAACATAGGATTCTGAACAAATCAATCTCCAGAAATGGATAGGATTTCTTAGGTCCATTCCCAACCTTGACTCTCCATTTCAGTAGCATCATTGAGGCCGACCTCTAAGGTCTGAAAATGGAGGGTTACACTTACAAAATTACTAAAGAGTTAGTAATTTCTGACTGAAAATGGTAACTAAATGACTATAGGAATAAGAGTTATTCTGGAGATAGTGTTTGGTCAAAATTTTTTTGCTTTAGTGAAGGAGTATTTGACTACCCCTTGGTAGCACTTATTCTGACTCACTATAGTATCGTTGCAAATAAATAATGATTATTGGTACATTATTGCTTGTTTTGCTAAAATTTGATTTTGATTTAGATGCAATTTTACTAAATTAGAATTTGTTTAAAATTTCAGCATGTCGAATTCTTCTAGAATACTCACTTCGAAATTAGTTAACGGTAAAATCGAATCAACGTACAAATTACTAGCAGTTGATGGTTCTAAAAGTGTTTTAACAAAGGATTGTCCTTTATCTCCTGATTCATCTAAAGTTTTGAATGGTGTAGATGAGAATGTAAAATTCGAACAATAAGATAAATATGATTTACTTGTTATTGAAGCGTGTTTAGTGGAAAACGATAAAACCTAGATAATAGATTTAGGTGCCGCTAATCATATCTGTACTTTCTCATAGGAAAAGAGTTCCTGGAGACAGTTGACAGAAGGCAAAGCAATCTTTAAGGTAGGGAACGGGGTGGTTGTTTCAGCTAAAGCAGTGGGAGATATGAAGTTATTTATAGAAGATAGATACATTTTACTTTAAAATGTTCATTATTTTCCTTCTATGAAAAAAAATCTAATATCTGTCTCTTGTTTGCTGGAACAACATTGTAAGGTTTCTTTTGAAAATGATGAAGTGTTCATTACTTCAAAGAATATCAAAATTTGTTCTGTAAAATTAGAAAATAACTTGTATTTGTTAAAACCAACTGAGGTAGAGGTTGTTTTGAACATAGAGATGTTTAAAACAACTGAAACTGGTAATAAAAAAAGGAACGTATCTCCAAATGCCTATCTTTGGCACTTGAGACTGGGTCACATAAATCTCAACAGGATTGAGAGATTGGTTAGGAATTGTCATCTAAATAAGTTAGAAGACAGTTCATTACCGCCATGTGAATCCTGTCTTGAGGGTAAAATGACTAAAATATCTTTTTCTGGAAAAGGTCTTAGAGCCAAAGAACCCTTAGAGCTGGTATATTCAGACCTTTGTGGTCCTATGAATGTTAGAGCTAGAGGAGGGTATGAATATTTCATAAGCGATGTTGATGACTATTCAAGGTATGGGCATATTTACCTAATTCGTCAAAAGTTTGAAACATTTGAAAAGTTCAAAGAATATAAGGCTAAGGTTGAGAACCAATTAGGTAAAAAAGCTTAAAACACTTCGATTAGATCAAGGTGGTGAGTATATGGACGTGGAATTCCAGAACTATTTGATAGTGAAAGGAAACGCAACATGAGGAGTTCCTTAAGTGGAAGCGGATCGTCCAAATTCCATTTTCGATTGAAGTATAAATTTACAGTACAACAAACGGATTATGCAATCGAAGTAAATTACAACATGCTTTTTAAATAAAATACATAGTTCAAGGGAAATTACCATTGAAGAACACTTCTTCTCATCGAACGATCACGAAGTCTTCGATCAAATAGCAACAAGAACTTGAAGACCTTCTTCAAGTGAATCACGACCAAATGGAAGAGAACACTACCACTCGAATTCCTCAGTATGCTTAGGGTGAGAAGCCAGGAGTGGTTAGTTCTGACTATTTTGGTTAAGAGGATATTTGTGAGTTTGGAGGAGGAAGACGATCGTCGAAGAAGCACTATCACATAGCAAGCTTCTCGATCATTTAGGCTATCGCATAGACAAAGAGAACCTATCGTATATGCTCTGAATTTTTCATGTAGACTATCGTATAGTCTCTCTTTGCGTTCTTATTGTAATTTGTTTTCTTGGAAATCTTAGTCTTAGAAGTAAAAAATGAAAAAATCTTTTTCATTTTATTCCAATTGCCATAAAATTTTCATAACCACCCACTAAGGTAGTTTTTGAGAAAAAGGGATTATTGTTCAAAATAATAAATAATATAAATAATTATGATAAACAACTTATCATATTATATTTAAAACCTTTAATTTTAATATTGCATCACACACAATATAAACTATAGTTGTTTCTCTCTATTTTATGGCATTGAATATAAATCATATTTATATTAAATTAACAACTATTTGAATATCATTCAAATATTTATTCCTCCAAATAATGTATCAAATACCATATATCAATTGAATCATATATAATTGAATTAATTTAATTATATCATATATAATTAAATTCCCTCATGAAAAATTCAAATTAACCCAAAAACTAATTCTTAACATAATCTTTTTGAGCTACCAATGGGACCTTATGGACCTGTAGCTTGAAGCTCCAATGGTACGTGAATAATTAATTAAACTCTTTAATTACAATATCCAACCTCCGTTAACTGTCGGGCACTCCACTAAAGACCGACAGTTTCACTCTTTGGATTACAGATATATTTTTGTGTCCATTGGATATAACCAATCAACAGTGCACTGACCCTTAACAAATTGCTTGTAAGTACAGCTAGGCCAAATTCGTTTTGCCCCTATAGTTACATCTAACTCCTTAAGTACCACCGATTCATCTAACAAACAATAAGTCATAGTACCACTATGACTAAGTCCTCTCTGGCCAAAAGAGAGTGTGGCCACTATGTTCAAGACCCGGAATCAGCCCTTAAGGGAGAAATTTATCTACTTACCCATGCATCGGGAAAGGAATGAATTTCATCTTGTGTAGCAGAGTTCCCAGCTCCCTAATCATACGAATCCCCAAAATTGTAGGCTTGTTGAGTTAGCAATCTGGCCACTCTCACCCATTCAAATCAAAGAACCGCCTTCATGAGCAGAAGTTTGAAGGAAATTGTTCACGAGGATTTCCATGGGCAGCGGAAAGATCATTCCAAATTACAATCATATATGAACTTTAAAATTACAGTCGTAAACGGAACAAACGATTATGTATTCATTACAGAAATTACAGCATGATAATACAAAGAATCAAGGAGAAACTCTACACACATTTGTAGACTCATCGCCAAGCCACGAATGCTCGAACACAGCAACCTCAAATGCTCGTCCAATACGACGGCTACACAGCACGAACACCGCACACCTGAACTCAGCGATCGCCTTGGTCACGAACACCCCAACAGCACGAACAACCTCCAAATAACCTCGACGACGTTGAGTTGAGTATGACACCACCAAGAAGGCTACCTTGGTATCTAGGTGTGAGAATCCAGAGAGTGGGCTCTGTGTGGACTTGGTTTGAGGTAGAAGATAGAGGAAACAACAATCTTGTAAACGATTGAGCAAGTGGGAGATGGCTGAAATCTATCGTATAAGTCGATGCCCAATCGTTTAGCAAAAGTTAAGCGATTGTCTAGCAAACACTAAGCGATCGTTTAGCTCATCGCTTAGTTGCATGTCTGTCGACTACAAATACTATACGATCGTTTAGCTGGTTCCAAGTTGTCGCCTAGTAAATCCTATTTACTTGACAACTTCCGTAAGATTACGAGAGAGAAAAAAATCTCAAAATCAAAATTTCAAAAACTTACTAAAATTAGGAAAAAAATATTCCTTTTATCTCACAGTTACCATGAAATCACCAATAACCTTCCACTCAATTGGTTATTAGACATAAAGATTTAATTATCCAATAGTTAATATTATTATAAATATAAATGATAACTAACTTACCATAATATATTTATAACCTATAGTTTTAATATTTCATCTCATGAAACATATAAACCATATATCTTTTTCTTTTCTATGGTATTTAATGTAAATCTCATTTATATTAATCCTCCACTAGATGTATCTCATACACCATATCGATCATATCATATATAATCAAATTACCTCCTGTCAATTTGAACATTTCAAATCAACACCAAGAACTGATCCTCAGCTGAATCCATTGAGCTACCAAGAGCCTTATAGACCTATAGCTCGAAGCTCCAGCGGTACGTAAATAACTGACTAAACTCTTTCGTCACGGGATCCACCATTTGTTAACTGCCAGGAACTCCACTAAAGATCGACAGTTAAACTCTCCTTATCTCAAATATATCATGTGTCCATCTTAACCAATCAGTAGTGCGACAAGCTTTCATAGATTGCTCGTAAGTACAACTGGGCCAATAAACGTTATGCCCCTGTAGTTACATCTATCTTCTTAAGTACCATTGATCCCTCTAATGAACATAAGTCATAGTCCTACTATGAATGATTCCTCTCTTCCAAAGAGAAGTCGCGGCCACTATGTTCAAGCCCTGGAATCAGCTCTTAAGGGAGCAATCTCTCTACTTATCCCTGCTTTGGGAAAGGAGTGAATTCCATTTTGTGGATTGAGTTCCCAGCTCCCAAATCAGACAAGACCCCAAAAAGGTAGGCATGTTCAGTTGGCAATCTGGCCACTCTCACCCATACTAATTAAAGGACCACTCTCGAAGACAGGAGTTCCCAAAACACTTAGGATTGAGGTCGTGTCACCTATGGTCATTTAGGTGAGATGTAGGTCTCTAGTATCAACGACATTATATAAAGATTCTAGTCATCTCGTGGTTCGATCTTATACAAACCCCTGCTTACACGTCTCCACATGAATGGTCAGGATCTACCATCTGTAGTAGTTTACAACACTTGCAAACCTCTACAAAGCGGACCGTATCCGTAGTGTCACTAGGATCAGGTATCCCACCTTAATCCTTATACTACAGACCTAATTACATTATCACTTAAGGCTGATCCACTTGAATATCACATATATATGCTTAAGTTAACATAAGATATTTGCAATGACGTTTGACACTTCAATCCGTATTCGCAATGACAATTCAAACCTCTTAATTGAGAAGTTCTCAACCAGCCATTAATACCAGAAAAACACTTGCTCCTATAACGACTAGACATCATTGATTTGACCAAGAGATCATTAACTTACTTAACAATCTCCCTAAGTGGGACCCACCATTTTAGGCCCCAGAGATCCGCCCTAAAAAGCCAATCCGAAGGGAAAAAAATCCGATTAGGGGAAAACCTAAAGCGACCCTATCCATTTCTGGAGTCCACATTGATCTTGACCAACTACACAAAACCCATCCGAAGGGGGACGCTCCCAGGGTGCCACGAGGGAGTACAGAATGATCTCATGGTGTGAACCAATGACAGAGACCATAGGATATGTTAACACACACCCTTCACCCACTTACTATAAACACTCTCTTCGTTCACCTTAATATTGACTCATGCAAACACCATCTAAAGGGGGATGCTCCCAGGGAACCACGAGGCCAAGCATGAATCTCACGGTGTGAACATACAGGGAGAAACGTGATTGGAATCATAGACATATCATATACATCTCTTCCACCCACTGAGTATTTTATAACCTAGGGTTTAGCTTACTTAGAAAAAACACGGCTAAGGATTTTAACTAAGTGACTTTTAGGTTTGCCCAAGACTAATTTTTACCTTGGATAGTTAAACAACTTTTTGATCATTATCCATTAAACTCTTAATGGATTCTTTGACCAAATTGTCGCATGCTTGTTGAAAATCTATCTAATTCACCTTTCCAGATAGGTTCCCAGGTAGGGGTGTTATGTTTCTGTCAACTTGAGAACCCCAGCCTAGCCAGAACCCACGTTAGACAAAAGGTCCCTTATAGATAGATTTAAAACAAAATTAATCTTTTATTCCATACAATTTAATACTATTAAACCGATTTTAAAAAGATTAATCTAAGTTACTAAATTCTTTAGAACCACTTGAACTTAGGTCTATCTCAATCCAATTTTAAAACCCTTTTAGAAAACTTGAGTTCACCCTAAGTCCGCATGCAACTCTTTCTTATTGATTTTAGGTCTAATTTCCTTGATAAAACTTATAAACAGAAACCTTAACCACAATGCTAAGCTAACACATGCAAGGCATTCATAATGCTTATAAACAGCCTAAGTGTCATGGTCAATGCATTGTCCATTCATTGCTACTTCTTTTATATAATACTTATACAAAACAACAATGAAACAAGCAAAATATGCTTCCATTCACCCTTAGACTATAACATTTATAATAAAAGGATGATGCATGATAATGCTCTTTGCATGCAATATAACTCTTATATTTCATGATGCATACGCATGCTTTCATGTAATTTCTTCATGCTCAATTATAACAATTATAATACATGATGCATGAATAATTGCACAACCTAAGGTGGGTTTTAAACTATATGTCAAACATTGTGGCATATATGCACCATACATCACATGTATAAAAAAAATGTTGATGAACCGGGTAAAATTGCCTTAAAAACACTGAATTAAAGCTAACTATTACAAAACCAAGGAGTCTCCAGTTCAAACAGGCGAACTGGGTCTTGAACCATCCGGGTGAAGCAACGCATCTCAAACCATCGTGTACTAAACTCTCCACCATCTTCAACATGATAAAACAAACGCTTTTCTCTATCGCTTACCAATGCTCCCAGAGATAATTGTTTAGCAAATACTACACGATCGTGTACCTTTTACTAAGCGACAAAGCCTGAGGTATGTGATCGCTTAGCGTACTCCGCACAACGCCCGCCTTCCGCAATCGCCTAAACGACTACATTGCGACAAAGCACCATCGCCTAAACGATCGCTTAGCTAGCATCTTTGTATCGTATATGTGCGATCGTGTAGGTAGTAACTGAGCGATAAGGCTTGCTAACTACATGATCGTCTAGCACGCGTCTTTTACTAAACGATGAGCATCACATGCTCCCATTACGATCGTCTATCTCTAGCACCTACGTGATCAGACAACCAATACTACGCGATAGAGTAAACGATTTACCCCATCGCTTAGCATTAGTTAAACGATCATTTAGTAAATACTACACGATCGTATTGAAAAATCTACACGACCTCTTAGTTAAATCTCAAAGATCGTTTACCTTAGGCTACACGATACGACCAATGCTTAGTCTTCTTCCTCATTGAGAACCACATCTCCATGCTTTGAAACTTCATCATGGACGACTCAACTAACTCAAACTCTTTGAATTATAGACTCGATTGCAAGTTAATTATGCCCAAAAACATAGGGGCCCTTACAAATTAACACTTTATAATTAAAGAAATCTCTAACTAAAGGCAATTAAACCTGAAACATTCATCAACTCCAACCACAAATGCAATTAACAATTAAACACAAATGCAAAAACCCACCGAGGCTGTAAAATAAAGTTCAAAACAGACTTGTAATTTGGAATATCAGAACAACCTGGCTCTAATACCAATTGAAAGAAATCGATCACGAGGATTTCCATGAGCAGCGGAAAGATCATTCCAAATTACAATCATATATGAACTTTACAAATTACAATCGTAAATGAAAACAAACGGTTATACATTCATTACAGAAATTACAGCATGAGAATACAAAGAATCAAGGAGAAACTCTACACACATTTGTAGACTCATTGCCAAGCTCCTTGATCACGAATGCTCGAACACAGAAACCTCAAACGCTTATCAAATACGATCGCTACACAGCATGAACAACGCGTACCCAAACTCACTGATCGCCTCGATCACAAACACCCAACAGCACGAACAACCTCCACAAAACCTCAACAGCATCAAGTTCAGTATGACACCACCAAGAAGGCTACCTTGGTATTCTCGGTGTGAGAATCCAGAGGGTGGGCTTTGTGTGGACTTGGTTTGAGGCAGACGAAGGAGGAAACACCGATCGTGTACACGCTGTCTCTTATACACATCTAGATGTGTATAAGAGACAGGTTTAGCTCATCGCTCAGCTGCGTGTCTGTCGCCTAAAAAAACTACACGATCATTTAGCTAGCTCCAAGTTGTCGCTTAGTAAATCCTATTTACTTGACAACTTTCGTTAGATTACGAGAGAGAAAAAAAATCTCAAAGTCAAATTTTCCAAAACTTACTAAAATTAGGAAAAAAAAATTCCTTTTATCTCACGGTTACCATGAAACCACCAATAACCTCCTACTCAATTGGTTATTAGAGAAAAAGATTTAATTATCAAATAATTAATATTATTATAAATATAAATGATAACTAACTTACCGTAATATATTTATAACAATAGTTCTTTTTCTTTTCCATGGTATTAATGTAAAACTCATTTACATTAATCCTCCACTAGATGTATCTCATTCACCATACCGATCATATCATAAATAATCGAATTACCTCCTGTCAATTTGAACATTTCAAATCAACACCAAGAACTGATCCTCATCTAAATCCATTGAGCTACCAAGGGGACCTTATGGACCTGTAGCTCGAAACTTCAATGGTATGTGAATAACTGACTAAACTCTTTAGTCACAGGATCCACCATCCGTTAACTGCGAGGCACTCAACTATAGATCGACTGCTGAACTCTTCTTACCACAGATATATTATGTGTCCATCTTAACCAATCAGCAGTGCGACAACCCTTCACATATCGCTCATAAGTACAGTTGGGCCAATAACCGTTATGCCCCTATAGTTACATCTAACCTTTAAGTACCACTGATCACTCTAATGAACATAAGTCATAGTCCTACCATGAATGAGTCCTATCTTCCAAAGAGAAGCTTTGGCCATTATGTTCAAGCCCCGTAATCAGGCCTTAATGGAGCAATCTCTCTACTTATCCCTGCTTTGGGAAAGAAATGAATTCCATCTTGTGGATAGAGTTCCCAATTCCCAAATCAGACAAGTCCCTAAAAATGTAGACATGTTGAGTTGGCAATCTGGCCACTCTCACCCATACTAATCAAAGGACCGCCCTCAAAGGCAAGAGATCTCAAAACACTCAGGATTAAGGTCGTGTCACCTATAACGCTGAATTTATGCGATGATATACACGCACGATTCAAGTCCAATGATATGCAATAATGACCTGCCTTAACTCAATTCATGCAATACTACTTCTAGAAATGTGTTATTAATTAATGTTCTTGTAGTATGTTGTGCGTTGTCACAAGTTTCCTTACGTTGGAACCAAGTATAATTCCACCGCAAGTTTCTCGGTGTGATCCGAGGTCGAACACAAGAACTGTTTGAGATTATTGCGTTATGTTTATGATACATGCGACCAGGTTTTTCAATTTTATAAAAGAATGGTTTGTACAAGTATTAAAAATGCGTTAAAGTAAAATAAAGCAGTAAAAATGCGATAATAAAATAAAGTGCAATAAACCTAAGCTAAGATGGTACAAGATACAAGTCTCATGATATGGGTTACTGAAGTCAAGGTTGGTTGTGAAGATTATACAAAGATCGTGTGATGTGTTGAAAGTCTTATGTGTGAAGCAGGAAAGCAAAGATAACTAATATAAACATCGCAAGTTACTTAATTGCGTTAATGACATAAGTATGGTTCCGCTTTCCCTTGGCGTACACCTCTCGGTGATCGGCCGCGTTCCCACATGTCTGTGGTGAAACAGAGACGAACCTAATGAACGCAAGGTTTCTTCCATCTCTGGAAGTACTACTCGCTTTAGTTAACGCATTATTCTAACCTTCTCTCGATAGATCAGAATAGCTTCTTCACTTCTACTCTCACGGGTGAAAATGCTGCCTAGCATGCCTTAGCTAAACGCATTTATCTCTTTAACACATATTAAGAACTCGTTTAATTCATATTAACTACAAAGGGATTAAAAATACTTTATGGAGAAAACGATAAACAGAGGAAAGGAAATAGACAGAGAAGTGGTGATGAAAACGATCGAGACATTCAATATATCTATTAAGCGTCTGATACATGGTGTGTGAATGGAGAGATAAAGAAGATGAAATACAATGATGAAAAGAGATAGAAACAAATACAAACAAGCGCCAATGTCTCGGCACCGATTTGGATGGAGGTTTGCTTGCCGATATGGATGGATTGTGTAGGAGGATGAGCTTCCCTCTCAGGCTTGCTCAACCGGTAGTAGGGATCTGAGTATAGAGCTTCGCGGCGGGGATCTGGCAGAATAGTACTGAGACTCACCTCTCGGCCTTGTCTCTTCTTCTTCCCAGATTTCTTCCGTTTAGCACTCAGCTCAGCCTTTCTCTCAATAACCTAATATCAATTTTCCCCGTATCAAGTAGCATATTTTTCTCTGAATTCTATGGGGTATTTATAGGTGAAGATATTTGACTCCGGCCTTGTGGACCCCAATTTTGTTATGGAAATTCCGAAGATGAAGTGATATTTATCTATTATACAATCAGACCATCAAATCTGCACAACTGTTAGTCGTACATGTGTCACAATCCTCCACTTTTGTGTTGCTCAGCTGCATTTTTCGATCAGAAGTTCGCATGCGGTGTTGTTTTTACTACCCCATGCGGTTGAAAGTTAGCTCTGGATCGACTGTCGCATTGCGCCGTCATTGCGTTGATCGTCTCTTCATTGTGATTAGCGGCTGCAATGTGACAGAGATGCGTTGGTCAGTTCGTCTTGAACTTTGATCGCAAGTGGTGACTTGATTTCCTGCAAAACAGAGTAGAAATCTCATTTTCTTCCATCTTAATGATGTTAGTGGATGTAATTGCGATAATTCATAATTATTATATTTCTAAGCTAATTTTTATACAATTGGCGCATATTTATTGTTCTTTTGCCGCAATATCTAGATAAGGTAGCATAAATAACTTGTATTCCTACAAGTTATCACACCCCCAAATTTAGATATATGCTTGTCCTCAAGCATATCTTCTACTAAGGCAATAATACTCAATTCCTATCCTATATTTTTGCATCAATTGGTTGCTCCGAATGTTACACTTAGGCACATTATTGAACATCGCAATTTCCTCTTATCCTTGCTAATTCTTAACAAGCCCTACTTTATTTTTCTATAAAACAAAATTATGCTCAAAGATGCTTTTCTAGTTTTCAAAATAGAATGTTTATCTCTTTTTTGTCAAAACAACTTGATATATCTAAATACAATGATCAAAACTTTTGCGTCATTTACTAGAGACAGTTAATCATGGTTACACTCTTCATTTTGGCCTATTCTCACGAGTGTCATGCGAACATCCAACTACGATTGTGTGTCAATCTCAACTTTAACTCATGATATTCAGAGGAGTTGTCTCTTGCATTCTTTTATTATATTTTTCTTTCTTTTTCTTTTATACTGCGTTAATCTTGGAAACCCACCTTCGTTTTGGCTTGCTCCTACAGGTGTCATATGAACATCCAACTACGAGCAGGCTCCTTTCACAACTAAACTCTTATCAGGTTGGGAACATTTTTAAGAATTTCCCTTGCGCTGACATTGGAGTTTTGCATAATTTTTTTTTTTTTTGAAAACGATCAGAAAATGAATGCATTTTATTCAATACTGCATATTCTTGATCTTATCTACTCAGACCTTCCCCACCCTCAAATTTAAATATGAGCAAAGTCCTCATTGTGTTGTTTGGATAGACTAGACAAACACTTAGAAGAAAAATTTTAAAAAGAAGGTTTGAGCAGAACTTTGAAAGATAAAAGGTAAAGTGCTGCTAAAATAAGAATTAACTAAGTGTTAGTCAAAATTTACAAAGTATGGGAAATGTTTCTAAGTATAGACATATAATACATCATAGCAACGCAATGAAGAACACAAAAGTAAAAGATTAAGAAAATCACAAGTATTGACAAAGGATGATAAAGAGAAAGGCACAGGCAAAACGTGGAGTGAATATGTACTCATTGTATTGAATATTAACAAAGTATACAAATAATTACAAATGAACGCAATAAAAAATTTTGTTTGCCTATGCAAGAATCAAAGAATTCGATTAACTTATAAAAGAATAAATTAATTGAAAAGAATACATAATGGTCGCATAAAAAATATATATATGGGAGGATTATTGCTGAGGGGCTGGAGGGTCTGGAGGAGGATTTTGAGGTGGTGCAGGAAGAGCTTCTTCAAAATTTAACTGCTACCGGAGATGTGGGGGCACCATTGGACCATGAAGATATGTAGTGAGAAAGTTGAAGTACTCTTGATTACACTCCGCAATCAGTCTCTTGTGCATATGGACTTTATAAATGTTGCGCTGCATATTGATTAGCACCTCTCTTGATGTGGCAGCACTGCGCTGAATATCATCAATTCGCTCCATTATCACTTCAAACTCTGGTTGAATAAGTGTTGTTGTTGAGAGAAAAGTTGTTGTTGCTAAGAGAAGAGGGATCTCATTTCTGCTAACTCAGCGGCCATAGAGGTAATGGAGGGTTGTGCCTACGATGTCTCGCCAGCATCGTTTTTGGGTTGGGCAGAGATGCCTTCACCAAAATCGTGTGGGTCATCAACTTGCAGTGGTGGGATGGAAGGTTGCGGTGATGATGTTGCTGGTGAGTAGACTGGTGGGAATGCGGTGGGAGAGTTTGGAGTTAGGAGAAGGTTGGTGAAATGCTCATGGAGTGGAGAAGAAGGTTGTGTGGGTGGGCTTGGAGGGCTTGGAGGGCGAATGACTAAGGGTAAAGGGTCCAAGGGTTCTGGATCATGTGCTGTCTCTTATACACATCTAGATGTGTATAAGAGACAGGTCTTTGGTGGGTATGTGGTTGGAGAATTGAAGTGAGGAGGAGGTTGGTGAAATGCTCATGGAGTGGAGAAGAAGGTTGTGCGGGTGGGCTTAGAGGACGAATGACTAAGGGAAGAGGATTCATAGGTTCTGAATTTTTCGTTGGTGACTCTTGAACCTTTTCTTTTCCTTTGCCTTCACTACGCTATCTTTTGGGCCTGGGTTCTTGCGGCGCATTCAAAACAATTGTGGGCCTCTTTGTAGGAAGCTTGGGATAGTGTGGGGAGTCCTTGAGGAGCAGCCTCAAGATCTTGATGTTGATGAAGCCATGGACTTTAGGCATGGGCTCCTCATCAATGTAGTACTGCCCTCGGATATACCCCACCAGTGATCTGATTTGCCTTGCGATCAGCTACCCTATGTCGATTAGAATGCTGCGTTCTATGCAGTATATGGCCATGACCCGATCCCATGATATAGTTCTGTCATGCGTCGTTGGGATCAACAGCTTCTTGACCAAGTAAACCCAGAGCCTTCCCTCTGGAAGCAAGGACTTGGATCCCAGGGTGCGGATGCCCTTGAGTCAAACCGACCATTTCATGCCTGGTTGCTTTAATACCCTCAGTGCGTCTTCCATCTATTGTTCTGTGGGATCATCAATAATTTTATTCCCTGGTGCATCAAGGTTGTCCTTCATTTGATATATCTTGTTAATGTCCCGTGTGCTGAAAGATACTGTTTCTCCTTTGAAGCTCACCACATCCCTGTTCCTATGTAGACGTCCGCGGTAGAAGTCCCACACTACCTGAGGCCAAATGATGGATAGGCACTGGCAGAATGTGTCCCAGCCATGTTCCACAATCACACTTGTGATGAGGTCAGGTAGTGGCGTCGGTGCAAGAAAGAAGCCCATCTCAATCAACATGTCATCATTCTCCTTTCTCTTTGATGAACACTTCCTGGCCGATGTGGGCTCGCTACTTTCAGCGATTGCCTTGCCTTTTTCTTTGGTCAACACAAGGTGGCTTTGTCTCTTCTCCCACTCCTTGCGTTGCTCCTCCATCTCGCGCTCTGCTAGTTCTTTGCCCTTCTTCTTATATAAGCGCTGCAAATTAGCTTCACGCTTCTTCTCCTTCTCTTCCAACAATCCTCTCTCCTCTTCCTCCTTCTTTTTCTCTTCCTCTTCTTTTTTTTTTCTTTCCTTTTCTTCCAATGTGATGATTAGTCTTTAAGGGTCAATAGTAAACCCTTGCGGCACATTCTCCCTACGATGCCGTATCAAGGGGGTTCCTTCTCCTTCTTCTCTTTCATCGGCCGCAACCATTTTCTTTGTTTCGGGTTGTGCCGGTTCCATCAACTGTGCTATTTCCCCCCTATCCTCCCTCATGGAGGTTGATTCTCCATCCTTTTCTGGGCTCGCAGCCCTCTACTTCTTTTCTTCTTCTTTTCTTAGGCGCCTTTCTTCACGCCGGCGCATTTTTCTTTCTTTATTCTCTTTCTTCTTCCTCTCCTTCTTGGTCTCCTCATCTTCGTCATCATTCTATTTCACTTTGTTCTTTTTCTCCTTGCGATGATGTGAAGATTCAGCCTTTCTCCCTTTGTTTTTCTTCTTCTTCTTTTTTCCTTCAGCCACTTTTGGTTACGTCTCCCTTGCAACCTCCTCCATCGCAACTTCAGGGGTTTCCACAGTAACTTCAGCCTCATTAGTCTCCTCCATCGCAATCTCTTCCTCTGCAATTCTGGAGGGTCCGTCATAGGTTTCTGCATTGGCAGTCACCTCAGGAGTCTCTAGGGCCAGAATGCCTCTTCTTATTTCTTCTTTAGCCACCACTGCCTCCATCACCACTACTCCTTCCGCCACCACCACCGTCTTCTCTTCCGTGGTCAGTGGTTGATTTACAACCCTGCCTCGGGTAGTCCACCTCCTAGCTTCAGGTGACTCAGAATGTTGCCGAACACTTCCTTGTCATCACGCCTCTTCTTCTCGCTCTCCGTTGAGACGGTTGGGGTTGGAATAGGTGTGCTCTCAGTGCTTCCCTCTCTTTTGAAAAGAGGAGGTCTAACGGCCAAGGGGTTTCTCCGGGCTCTCCCGGCGAGTCTGGGGACAGTATGGGCTTGGGCGGCGAGCCTGCAGCTGGAAGCAAGGAATGCTGCCTCTCGCATCTCAACTTGGTCAGAGGAAGGGGTGGATGGTGAAGCAGATTGGTTGGAAGCCTTGTCAGCCATGGATAAGAGCTCGGGAGAACTGGTAAATCGCTGGGATGCTGGGGAAGAAGGAAGTCTGTATGCTAAAGGCGCTAGGGTTTTTTATTGCAAAAATGAGGTAAAGATTTCAAAAAAAGGTAAGGGTCCTATTTATAGGTTGGGTTGTAGTGGGCCCAACGCAAATTTTGCGGCGACAGGTCTCGAGACACTCAAAAGGCATGTCGTTCGACTTCCCTCATTTATGGAATTTTAGTGAAATGTCCTTTCGTTTGCCGATTCATCATTGCTTTGGGATACGGAACGATTGGACTTCCCCAAATTACAAAAAGAATTTTCTTTAATATTTTATTCGAATGGATGCAAGATAAAGATTACCGCAATGTGCTTACCAACACAAATGCATCTTCGTAGAGGACGGGCAACAACGCATACATCCCCGCAACACACCCCTTAACCAAACACATTTCTAAAGGATACCTCAAAATAGTGTGTTTAGCTAAGGATGGGCAAAGGACATATACGCGCACAACACACCCCTCAGCTCAATACAGTCAAGTTGGGTGAATGCAAAACGTATCTTGTTGGTTCAAGATGCGTCCATTATCCCCTTGCATACTTTTTTTTAATTATATAGTTTAATTATTTTTTTTTCATCAACGCAAGTTGCCAAGACTTGTGGCAATAACTTTCTCTTTATTACTCATTCATTCACCATTTAAAGGCCAACCCATTAATTACAGAAAAGCTCAAAGAATTAAAGATGATACAAAAATAAATGCAAAGGAAATAAATGAAGGATCAATTCATAAATTCATGAAAAGAATTAAATGCAGAAGTAAAGAAAAAATTCAAGAATTCAAACAGACAGGAATTTAAGAAAGCTTAAACATAGTGGTGAGATATTGACCAACAGCTGCGTTTCTTTGAATGGGCGCAATCCACCTCTCCGCAGGTGGTCCTGCTTGCCTACTCAATGTCCTAGGGATATTGCTCCTTTCCAGTAGATCCCGAGGCTTCTGAATTTCTGGGCAACATTCCTGGTGTTCTGGTTTTCAGCTCAGATGCCAGTTGGCCCACTTGGATCTCCAAATTTCTAATTAAAGACGCTTGCGCTTGCATCACTGCGTCAATTTTATCCATATATTGTTTCAGCAATGTCTCCAATGAGCTTCCAGAAGTGTTAAAAGATGAGGGTTGTTGGTAATGCGATTGCCTTGATTGCCCTTGATTTGAATTATGGTGAAAAGGAGGATTCCCTCGCCTGCCACCTTGATTGTTGATTGGCCCCCCTTGGTTGGGATTACCTCCCCAGCCAAAGTTATGATGGCTCCTCTAGCCAGGATTATAGGTGTTGCTGAAAGGGTTGTTCTGAATGGCGCATACTTGCTAGATGTTCAATAGGCATATTTCCGCTACGTGAGCCCCTCCACAATTAACACAACTTATTGCAGCCACTTGAGCTGGCGCAGCAGGTTGTGCTGATTGTTGAGAGATGGCTCCTTGATTAATTGCCATCGATCGAAGGATGGAGGTCATCGTGGCCATCTGGGCGGCCAACGTGGTCATTGTCTCCGTAGGGACAATGGCAGTTTCGATCTTTCTTCTTTTGGTGCCTTGGCCTCCATAACCATCATCTATCCAATCATCCATGTTCTGCGATATGCTGTCAAGGATGACTTTCACCTTTATATACGTTTTATCCATAAAACCTCCTACCGCGGAGGCGTCAACAACAGCCTGTGTTGATCTGTTCAGGCCGTTATAAAAGGTTTCCATCAAGACACAATTGGGGATCTCGATATGCGGGCAGTTTTTCACCAATCTTCTAAACCGCACCCAGGCGGTGCTCAGGGTCTCATTCTCCATCTGCTCGAAGTTCAGCACACCCTTTCGTCGCCTTGTGTTGACGGTCGATGAGAACTTCTTCATAAATCGCTCCACCAGTTGGTCCCATGATGTAATTTCATTTGGCTCCAGTGAGTGAGCCCACTTCTTGGCCTCGTCCCTCAAGGTGTAAGGGAACAAATAGAATCTTATGCTCACCGGGGTTATGCTAGGTAGCGAGAAGTTGCCGCACATTTCGAAAAAGCTGGTCAGGTGGGCATGCGGGTCTTCACCTTGCAGACCCCCAAATTGCCCTGCATTTTGGATCATTTGAAGCATGACTGGCTTAATTTTGAATCTTGCGTTCTCCTCAACAGTAGGCATCGAAATCCTAGGCGAAAAGTCATACAGGTTGGGTGCCGCATAATACCTCATTGGAGTCTTGCGATCAGCAGCCAGGAAAACAGGATCCTATGCTGGTCGAACAGCCCCTTGATTCACTACCAGTATCGCATTGTCATTGTTATCGGCCATACTTACTGCCTTTTTTTGCCTAATCCAATTTTGACGTGCTCGTGCGTGAAAGGTATGCTCGATCTCAAGGTCAACTTCGAATTTTGGTTCAGCATTAGTACTCATAAACTGTCAAGTTGCTCTCCGCGTTGAACAACCAGTACAACGAGATATATCCTGCAAAATATCACAAATACACTCAAACAATAAACCGTTAACCAATCCCCGGCAACAGCGCCATAAACTTGTAACGCTGAATTTATGCGATGATATGCATGCATAATTCAAGTCCAATGATATGCAATAATGACCTGTCTTGACTCAATTCATGCAATACTACTTCTAGATATGCGTTATTAATGAATGTTCTTGTAGTATGTTGTGTGTTGTCACAAGTTTCCTTACGTTGGAACCAAGTATAATTCCACCACAAGTTTCTCGGTGTGATCCGAGGTCGAACACAGGCACTGTTTGAGGTTATTGCATTATGTTTATGATACACGCGACCAGGTTTTTCAATTTTATAAAAGAATGGTTTGTACAAGTATTAAAAATGTGTTAAAGTAAAGTAAAGCAGTAAAAATGCGATAATAAAATAAAGTGCAATAAACCTAAGCTAAGATGGTACAAGATACAAGTCTCATGATACGAGTTACTGAGGTCAAGGTTGGCTGTGAAGATTATACAAAGATCGTGTGATATGTTGACAAGTCTTATGTGTGAAGCAGAAAAGAAAAGATAACTAATATAAACATCACAAGTTATTTAATTGCATTAATGACATAAGTACGATTCTGCTCACCTCTCGGTGATTGATCGCGTTCCCATATGTCTGTGGTGAAACAAAGACGAATGTAATGAACACAAGGTTGCTTCCATCTCTGGAAGTACTACTCATTTTAGTTAACGCATTCTTCTAACCTTCTGTCGATATATTAGAATGGCATCTTCACTTCTACTCTCACAGATGAAGATACCGCCTTGCATGCCTTAGCTAAACGCCTTTATCTCTTTACACAAATTAAGTACTCGTTTAATTCATATTAACTACCAAGGGATTAAAAAGACTTTATGGAGAAAACGATAAACAGAGGAACGGAAATAGACAAAGAAGTGGTGATGAAAACGATCGAGACATTCAATATATCTATTAAGCGTTTGATACATGGTGTGTGAATAAAGAGATAAAGAAGATGAAATACAATGATGAAAAGAGATAGAAACAAATACAAACAAGCGCTAACGTTTTGGCACTGATTTGGATGGAGGTTTGCTTGCCAATATGGATAAATCGTGCGGGAGGATGAACTTCCCTCTTAGGCTTGCTCAACCGGTAGCAAGGATCTGAGTATAGAGCTTCGCGACGGGGATCTAGCAGAATAGTACTGAGACTCACCTCTAGACCTTGTCTCTTCTTCTTCTCAGATTTCTTCCGTTTAGCACTCAGCTCAGCCTTTCTCTCAATAACCTAATATCAATTTGCCCCGTATCAAGTAACATATTTTTCTCTGAATTTTATGGGGTATTTATAGGTGAAGATCTTGGACTTCGGCCTTGTGGACCCCACTTTTGTTATGGAAATTCCGAAGATGGAGGGATATTTATTCCTTCTGTTATGCAATCAGACCGTCAAATCTGCACAACTGTTAGTCGTACATGTGTCACAATCATCAGCTTTTGCATTGCTCAGCTGCATCTTTCGATCAGGAGTTCGCATGCGGTGTTGTTTTTACTACCGCATACAGTTGAAAGTCAGCTCTGGATCGACTGTCGCATTGCGCCGTCATTGCATTGATCATCTCTTCATTGTGATTGGCGACCGCAATGTGACAGAGATGCATTGGTCAGTTCGTCTTGAGCCTTGATCGCAAGCGGAGACTTGGTTTCCTACAAAACAGAGTAGAAATTTCCTTTTCTTCCATCTTAATGATGTTAGTGGGTGTAATTGCGATAATTCATAATTACTTTATTTTTAAGCTAATTTTCATACAATTGGCACATATTTATTCTCTTTTGGCCGCAATATCTAGATAAGATAGAATGAATAACTTGTATTCCTACAAGTTATCATCACCTATGGTCGTTTAGGTGAGATGTAGGTCTCTAGTATCAACGGCGTTATATACAGAGTCTAGTTATCTCGTGGTCCAGTCTTATACAAACTCTTTGTATAGGACACCCCGCTTGCACATCTCCACATGAATGGTCAGGATCTACCATCTATAGTAGTTTACAACACTTGCAAACCTCTACAAAGTAGGTCGTATCCATAGTGTCATCAGGATCAAGTATCCCTCCTTAATCCTTATACGACAGACCTAATTACGTTATCACTTAAGGCATGATCCACTTGTATATCACATATACATGCTTAAGTTCACATAAGATAACCATGGAGCTTTGTTTATTGGATATGAGTAAATGCCAGAATGAAATAACAATTATTTTAATCATCAAACAATGTGTATCATTACAAACAACGAGACTTCGGGAGAATTAGGACACCAATCCCAATAGAGTTCACAACTCACTCAAGATTCAGGTCATGTCACCTATGGTCATCCTAGTGAAAGATATGTGTTGAATATAAAAATAATGTTATGCTTATGCCTATGTTGCACTACTGATGAATGATTGATTCAAGTTCTTGTCCCTGACAACGGCGACAAAAACTTGATAGAAGAAATTTGTTTTTCTTTATCTAAGTTTTATTCTGCGCTAATGAATGAAAATGATGATGCTCTATGCGCTCAAGTTGCTTTGCGATAAAGATATGTTGCGATACTACGTTCTAGATGTATGCGTTGATGATGATATGCTTCGTAGTATGCGATGATGTAGTGCGTGTCACAAGTTTTCTTGCGAGAACCAAGTATAATTCCAATGCAAGTATCTCAAATTCACCTGAGGTCGAACACGGGGATTGTTGTTGTTAATCCGATACTAATGTGGTATATGCGACCAGTTTAAAATAAAGAATAATGAATTGGTTTGTGCAGAAAAGTAAATTGCGATGAAAAGTAAATTGCGTTGTAAATAAAATGTCTGAGCTATTAATGATACAGGTTGAGGACTGGCTATGAACTTGTGCAAAAGTGTCTGGTGAATGCGGTGGCAAGTCTTGTGAATGAATCAGAAGGGGAATGGGTTGAGGGGAAGGACATCGCAAGTTCGTCAATCTCGTTGAGGACGCAACTCAGGTTCCGCTTTCCCTTGGCTTACACCTTTCAGTGATCAGCCGCGTTCCCATATGTCTATGGTGAAACAGGGATGAACGTAATGAACACAAGGTTGTTTCCATCTCTGGAAATACTTCTCACTTTAGTTAACGCATTCTTCCAACCTTCTCTCAATAGGTGGAATAATGTCTTGACATATATCCCGATTGGAGATGTTGTGCTTACCGGCGTGTGGATGAAATGGAGTGGAAAGCTTTCCTCTCAGTCTTGCTTTCCAGTTAGAAGTGACCTCTCGCACAGAGCTTCTTCTTCGGCAATGGAAAGAATTTCTTGCTCAGAGACATACCTTTCACCCTTGTCTCGTCGTTCTCCTAGATTTTCTCTGGATTGTCTCTTCAGACCATCCTCCTTTACATTGAATTTAAGGAAGCTATTTATAGACCTTGGCTCTTGTATTGGTGGTCCCACTTTTAAATTTTGATAATTCCTACCATGGCGAATGGAAATGTCCTCACTACCGCAGGAATAACAATGAAGGGACATTGGCAGAAAGTTTCCCACCCATGTTCCAACACAACACTCGTGATCAGATCTGGTAGTGGCATCAACGCAGGGAAGAAACCCATTTCCATCATCATATCATCATTTTCTTTCTTTGTTGATGGGCGCCTCCTAGTCAATGCAAGCTCGCTTCTTTCTTCTTCTACCGCTCTTGCATTGTCATAGCGCACGTCCTCATTGTGCAGTTTTCTGGCCAAATCGTCTGATGCGATGATTTGGCGCACATGTGAAATATTTTCTTTCTTCTCCTCTTCTTCTACTATGTGTTGAAAGAATAATGGGTCACTTGTACACCCTTACGACGCATTCTCCTTGCGACGCCGCATAAGAGGGGTAATATTAGGATATTCTCTATCTTTAGTCGCAACCATTCTGATATGCGGGGATGAAACTTGTGGTTGCGCTGATGCTTTGGCTTGCATTGACATCCCCTCTTCCACCCTTACGGTGGTTGATTCTCCGTCAAAATCTGGGCTCTCCACTCTCTTTCTTTTCTCCTTCTTCTTTAGGCGCTTCTCTTCTCGCCTGCGTTGTTTCTTTACACTCTCCTTCTTTTCTTTCTTCTCCTTCTTCAACCAGGCAGCTTCATCTCCTTCCACCCGTTTTTCTTTACTTTTTCTCTTCTTCTTCCCTTCGGCCATTCCCGGCTGCTTCTTTACTCCTACAACCTCCAAAACGGCCCTGATAGGTCCCTCATTGGAGTCTGTTGGAATAGTCTCCTTAGGATCCGCAGTGGCCAAGGCCATTCTCCACAAAGCTTTCGCCATTTCCTCCTCTGAAGGCAGGGGCTGGTTCACAACTCCAGCTTTCGGTAGCCCCCCCTTTCCAATATACTCAAAATACTCCCAAATACCTCTTTGTCATCCCTTTTCTTCAGTTTGCTTTCAGTCAAAGGTACTAGGAGCGCCACCCCAGGTCTGGTGGCAGGGGCACTCTTCGTACTTGGCCCCTCTCAAATAGTGAGTGGTTTAGCTATAGAGGTCTGATTCTTGAGGAAGGCTTGGGCTAGGCGGCGAGCGGACGGCTAGCAGCAAGGAATGCCGCCTCCCGTGCAGTGATGGGGGCTTGGAAGGGACGATGGTAAGGAGGATGAGTGTGAAGATTTTCCAGCCATTTGCTTGGTTGAGTGAAAGAGTTAGGAAAATTTTGGTCTGAGGAAGGAAATCGAAAGGGTATGGTATGCAGAGAAAATTCTTAGGGTCTCTCTATATATCTATATATATTCCTCGGAATTAAAGGGGGTGAGATTTATAGGTTGAGCCTTGATGGACCCAACGCAATCTCTGCGTGGCAGGCTTCGATATTCTCAAAAAGCCTACCCCACGCTCCTCCCATTATGATTTAGCAGAAAGGACGTCCTTTCGTCTGCTAAGTCATAATTTCCTTGGATGCTGAAGCGATTCGACTCCTCTCTCACGAATATTTTAACATTTTTTTCCATTTATCTTTAATCGAATAGGCACAATGTTCAGGATTAATGCAATGCATCCATTACTACAAATGCATGTTTGCAGAGGACGGGCACAACGTATGAATTAACGCAACATACCCCTCAACGCAATGCATTTCTTGAGGACGGGCGCACTGTATTTCTACCAGCGCAACACTACCTTCGCCATAGTGCATTTTTGCTAAGGACGGGCGAAGTGTACATACGCGCACAACTCATCTGTCAACGCAATGCATTTGTGGAAGACGAGCACAAAGTGTATCTATCGTCGCAAGATACAACCGCTGTCGCAATGCATACCGGATGTTATTAAAGTTTCTTTTATTTTTTTTTCATCAACATCGCAAAACCAA
Organism: Benincasa hispida; assembly: GCF_009727055.1. NCBI lineage: Eukaryota > Viridiplantae > Streptophyta > Magnoliopsida > Cucurbitales > Cucurbitaceae > Benincasa > Benincasa hispida. The sequence goes on along the minus strand of NC_052351.1, from coordinate 64,236,566 downwards.
GTTGATAAGATGTTACGGTGTTCATTTTCTTTTTAATATTCATTCACAGAAATTAGGTTCAATGCAATACTGAGACAAGAATGTAAATAAATTCAACAAAGCATGAAATTAAACTAATGCAAGTAATAAACTAAGTTGAATAACACAATACTAAAGCAATAAACTAAGTTATGACAGTAAGAAAGCGATAAAGATAGATGTAGGGATGTTGATTGAAAAAGGGTCTTCAGGGTTACCGCAATAGCATCCCTACAAGCGGTCAATCCTGCTTGCTTAAGTCGATGGTCTCCATGCGTCGTTCCACATTGCCCCCATAGTAGGGCTTAATTCTTTGACCATTTACTTTGATTGCACTATTTCCATCCTCGGTGGTTAGCTCCACTATGCCATGGGGAAAGATAGTCTTGATGCGGGATGGCCCATACCAGCGGGACTTCAACTTTCCTAGAAACAATCGCAAACGTGCGTTAAATAAAAGTACCTATTGACCCACGAAGAATGTCCTTTTGCTTATGCGGTTATCATGCCACTTCTTGGTTCGCTCTTTATAGATCTTGGAATTTTCGTAGGCATTCATTCGCCACTCGACCAACTCGTTCAACTGTAACTTTTGGACTTCCCCCGCACTTGTCAGATCAAAATTCAGCTTTTTACTCACCCACATTGCTTTGTGTTCCAACTCGAAAGGCAAATGGCAAGTTTTTCAAAAGACCAGGGAATATGGGGACAACCGAATCGAGTTTTGAAGGCAGTCCTGTATGCCTATAGTGCTTCGTCAAGCTTGGGTGACCAATCTTTCCTGGAGGTACTAACTACCTTCTCCAAGTTGGTCTTGATTTCTTTGTTGGAGATTTCTGCCTGCCCATTAGTTTGTGGGTGATATGCAGTTGCAACTCTATGGCTGACATTAAATTTGATCAACAGGTTGGTGATGATGCGGTTGATGAAATGTGTGCCTTCATTGCGAATTAAGGCACGGGGCATTCCATATCGGATGAAGATATTTTTCTTGAGAAATTTCATCACCGTGGCCGCATCATTTTTAGCGCATGCAATGGCCTCAACCCACTTTGAAACATAATCAACCGCAACCAGAATATATTGATAACCCTCCAAAGGTTGAAATGGGCCCATGAAGTCAATTCCCCATACATCAAACAATTCAATTTCTAAGATCGAAGTTAAAGGCATTTCATCCCGTCTGGACATGTTCCCTATTCTCTGGCATCTGTCGCATTGCACAACATGGGCATCGGCGTCCTTGAATAGCGTTGGCCAAAAATAGCTGCTCTGTAGGACTTTTGTGGCAATCCACTGCCCCCCAAAATGTCCTCCATAAGGGGACTCATGACAGAGTTCTAAAATGTTCTTGGTCTCATGCTCAGGAACGCATCAACGCATAATATGATCAGGTCCGAGTCGATACAAGAATGGGTCATCCCAGAAATAAAACTTGACTTCGTGTCTTAACTTCTTCTTCTACTAGTATGAATAGTCTTCTAGTACTTGGCCACAAACTATGAAGTTTACAATATCCGCATACCATGGAACATTAACGCATACCTTCATAAGTTGCTCGTCAGGGAATCTTTCTTGAATTTCTTTCTCTTTCTTTTGAACCTCACAATTTTCTAACCGTGATAAATGATCTGCGACTTGGTTCTCAATGCCCTTCCGATCTTTGATCTCTAGGTCAAATTCTTGTAGGACTAATACCCACCTTATCAGTCTTGGTTTTGCATACCTTTTCGTCATGAGGTATTTGACCGCAGAATGATCAGAATACACCACTACATTTGATCCAATCAGGTACTGCCAAAATTTCTCCAGGGAAAACACCACTACGAGCATTTCTTTCTCTGTGGTTGTATAATTTTCTTGTGAATCATTCAGCGTCTTGCTGGCCTAATAGATAGGATGCAAAATCTTGTCTTTGCGCTGACTCAAGACTGCGCCCACTGCATATCCACTGGCGTCACACATCAACGCATATGGTTGAATCCAATCGGGTGCAACCAGAATAGGTGCAGTGATGAGTGCATTTTTCACTGTGTGAAATACTTCAGCGCATGCGTCATCAAAATCATATTCACAGTCAATCTCGAGGAGCGCACTTAGGGGTCTTGTGATCTGAGAAAAGTTGCTGATGAATTTTCAATAGAACCCTGCATGTCCCAGAAAACTCCTAAGTGTTTTCACATTAAATGGTGGTGGTAACTTGGATATTGCGTCAATTTTTGCTTGATCAACATCCAACCCTGCCTTTGATATCTTGTGACCTAGCACTATTCCTTCTTCTACCAAGAAATGGCATTTCTCCCAGTTCAGAACCAAATTTGTTTCAACGCATCTCTTCAAAAGTTTTTCCAAATTTGATAAACAAGAGTCATAGGTGTTGCCAAAAACCAAAAAGTCATCCATGAACACCTCCACTGACTCCTCTAGAAAATCTGAAAATATGGCCATCATACACCTTTGGAAGGTGCCTGGTGCGTTACAGAGTCCATATGGCATGCGACAGAATGTAAATGTGCCAAAGGGGCACTTGAAAGTTGTTTTGTTCTGATCTTCCGGCGCCATCGCGATTATGTTATACCCTGAATAGCCGTCAAGAAAGCAAAAGAATTCATTCCCCACAAGCCAATTTAACATTTGATCAATAAACAAGAGTGGAAAATTGTCCTTCTTTGCAAATTTAACTTGCGGTAATCCATGCATATTCTCCACCCCGTGGTTGTTCTGGTAGGAATTAATTCATTTTTGCTGTTGGTGATGATTGTCATGCCTCCTTTCTTTGGAACGCACTGCACTGGGCTTACCCAAATGCTATCAGATATGGGGTAAATGACGCCTGCATCAAGCCACTTCACAATCTCTTTCTTTACAACCTCCCTCATGGCAGGGTTCAAACGGCGCTGCCTCTCTATGGATCCTATTTTTCCTTCTTCAAGATGGATCTTGTGCATGCAATACGAGGGACTGCTCCCTTGAATGTCCACTAGAGTCCATCCCAAGGCTTTCGTGTATTTCTTGAGGATCTGAATAAGTGCTTCCTTCTTCTCTTTGCTCAATGACGCAAAGATTATAACTGGTAGAGTGTTGTTGCCTCCTAAATAAACATATTTGAGGTGCACTGGTAGCGCCTTCAACTCCAACATTGGTGGTTCTTCCAAAGATGGCTTAGTTCATTGTCTTGCTCGTTCAGATAACTTTATTGTTTCAAAATCTGGTCCAGTTTGTATTGCGGCGCAATTCTCCTTCAGCATTGCGCCAATCTCAAAGTCTTCTTCCTCTGATAGTTCTCGAAACTCGTGCCAATGTTTTCATGCAGTTCTCCAACATACTGGCAGTTTTTCCATATCACCTGGGTACTTCAACGCATTGAAAACGTTGAACTTTACTTGCTAATTATCGACTCTTATGGTAAGTTCTCTTTTCTACACGTTGATCAGCGCTTGCTTTGTTGCAAGAATCGGGCGACCCAAGATGATCAGTACCTCAGTGTTAGCTTCGTAATCCAATATAATAAAGTCAGCAGGAAAGATGAATTTATCCATTTGGACAAGTATGTCTTCTATCTTGCTTTCTAGATGCGTTATTGATCTGTCAGCCAACTGCAACGTAAATGTGGTGGGTCTTACGTTGTCGATGTTTAACTTCTTGAAGATTGACAAGGACATCAGGTTTATACTTGCCCCTAAGTAACACAGTGCATTTCCGACTTCTTTACCCCCTTATTGAGCATGGCAACGTGAAACTCCGTAGATCTTTCATTTTAGTGGGGATGTTATTCTAAAAGAGCGCACTACACCCATACGTAAGTGCGGTCATTTCATTTTCCCCGATCTTCCTCTTGTTGGCGAGTATGTCCTTGAGGAACTTCACATAGCTAGGCATCTGTTCCAGTGCTTCTACTAAAGGAATGTTGATATGTAGCTGTCGGAGGACATCCAGGAACCTCTTGAATTGTTTACTATCATCTTTCTTTTACATCCTAGATGGGAAAGGTGGAGGATCCCACCTTACTTCCTGATCATTTTATTGTTCATTGAGGCCCCTTGCTTGCTGTGTGTTAGGGGCTGGAGATTGCGATGGCTTTGATTCTGAGTCTTGTTGAGATTCATTCTTTGTAGAGGTAATTGCTTCTGAACTGGTAGATCTATTGTTTTTTATTGAGTGGTCATTGTTGGTGATTGAGGCTTCTGGCCGTTTTACTGATTCTGGAACTGGTGGCATGGGGACCATCTTCTTACCACTTCTCAATGTCATTGCTTGACATTGTTCCTTGCCGCTTGGTCCTAGTGCTTCCGAGCTGCTAAGTAGCATACCAGGCACTCTATTCTCAAGCCCGTTCGATTTGCACCTACAAATTTCTAGTGGAGGAAGCTTGCGACTACATGATTGCATCGTTCTTCTCAATAATTGTTTCAATAATGTTTCCAAAGACGAGGTACTAGAAGAGGTGTTAGAAGAGGATGGTTGGTCGTGTGGTTGTCTACTCTGAAAATTACCTTGGGTTTGATTCTGATGATGGAAAACTGGAGGATTACCTCGATTCTCGAGATGACTGTTCTGATGATTCCTTTGGCCCCCCTGGTTGTGATTCCCTACCCAACTAAAGTTGGAGTGATTCTTCCAACCAGGGTTGTAGGTGTTGCTAAATGGGTCATTGTGAATAGAGTATACGAATTGTGGATTTGACGGACAGACTTCCACCGAGTGCCTCTCTCTGCATTGGATGCAGCTTATTGCTGCCACTTACATCAGCGCATTGGCTTGCACTGCACTTTGAGAGAGATGTTCTTGATTAATAGCCATAGTCTGGAGGAGTGAGGTTACTATTTCCATCTGGATGGCCAGGGTGGTCATTGTATCAGCTGGTACAATGGCACTTTCTGCTCTTCTTCGTTCCGGGCCTCTTTGCCCATACCCGTTATCCATCCAATCATCTGTATTTCGTGAAATGTGATCTAGGATGATCTTTGCTTCCGTATACGTCTTGTCCATGAACCTCCTGCCACGGAGGCATCAGCAACTACTTGCATTGATTGATCCAAGCCATTATAAAAAGTTTCCATCAAAACGCAATCGGGAATCCCGATGTGCGGACAGTTCTTCACTAATCGTCTGAATCGCACCCAAGTGGCGCTCAGAGTTTCATTTTCCATCTGTTCAAAATTTAACGCATCCCACCGTCTTCTTGCATTGACGGCGAGCGGGAAAAATTTCTTCATGAACCTCTCAGCCAACTGGTCCCATGAGTTGATTTCATTTGGCTCAAGTGAATGAGCCCACCTCTTAGCCTCATCCAGCAGTGTATACGGGAAGAGATTTGGCTCGAGTGTATACTACCAGGAAAACTGGATCTTGCATCGGCTGATTAACCCCTTGATTCCCCTGGGGCTTATCGTTGTTATTCATGCTTCTCCTTCGCCGTATACGATCCTGACATGCTTGTGCGCGATAAGTACGCTCGATCTCTTGGTCGGCTTCGAATTCTGGATCAGTCCAAATACTTATAAACCGTCAGTCTGCTCTATGTGATAAATAAACAATACAGCAGAGATCTGTCCTGCAAAATACCACAAAAATATTCAACACTAACCGTTACCAATCCCCGACAATGGCAACAAAAACTTGTTGAATATAAAAATAATGTTATGCTTATGCTTATGTTGCACTACTGATGAATGATTGATTCAAGTTCTTGTCCTCGGCAACGGCACCAAAAACTTGATAGACAAAATATGTTTTTCTTTATCTAGGTTTTATTCTGCGCTAATGAATGAAAATGATGATGCTCTATGCTCTCACGTTGCTTTGCGATAAAGATATGTTGCGATACTACGTTCTAAATGTATGTGTTGATGATGATATGCTTCATAGTATGCGATGATGTAGTGCGTGTCACAAGTTTTCTTGCACTGGAACCAAGTATAATTCCAACACAAGTTTCTCATATTGACCTGAGGTTGAACACGGGGATTGTTGTTGTTAATGTGATACTAATGTGGTATATGCGGCCAGTTTAAAATAAAGAATAATGAATTGGTTTGTGCAGAAAAGTAAATTGTGATGAAAAGTAAATTGCGTTGTAAATAAAATGTCTAAGTTATTATTGATACAGGTTGAGGACTGGCTGTGAAGTTGTGCAAAAGTGTCTGGTAAATGCGATGGCAAGTCTTGTGAATGAATAAGAAAGAGAATGGTTGAGGGAAAGGACATCGTAAGTTCATCAATCTTGTTAAGGAAGCAACTCAGGTTCCGCCTTCTCTTGGCTTACACCTTTCAGTGATCGGTCGCATTTCCATATGTCTATGGTGAAATAGGGATGAACGTAATGAACGCAAGGTTGTTTCCATCTCTAGAAATACTTGTCCGTTTAGTTAACGCATTCTTCCAACCTTCTCTTGATAGGCGGAATAACATCTTCACTTCTGCTCTCACAGGTGAAGATATCGTTGAGCATGCTTTAGCTAAACTCAGCCGATTTCCTTAACAATGATTAACTCACTCGCTTAATCCTTCCCCTTCTCCCAGGGGATTAGTGACACATGATGGATAAAATGGATGATGAATGTGTGGAAAAGATCAAATAGATGATAATGATTATGATAATGATATTTGAAATATAGAGATTAAGCATTTGATACAGATTGTGAATGAAAGATTAAAGAATGATGAACACAATAGATGAATAAAAGAATGGAAACAAATACGGAAAGGGTGTCAATGTCTTGAAACAGATCCCGATTAGAGACATTATGCTTGCCGATGTGTGGATAAAATGGAGTGGAAAGCGTCCCTCTCAGGCTTGCTTTCCAGGTAGAAGTGACCTCTCGCACAGAGCTTCTTTTTCGGCAATGGAAAGAATTTCTTGATCAGAGACTTACCTTTGAGCCTTGTCTCGTCGTTCTCTTGGATTTTCTCTGGATTGTCTCTTCAGACCAGCCTCCTTTACATTGAATTCAAGGAAGCTATTTATAGACCTTGGCACTTGTATTGGTGGTCCCACTTTTAAATTTTGATAATTCCTGCCATGCCATAATGGAAATGTCCGCTCTATTCCACGATCAATTTTTCAGAATCGTACAACAAAAACGCTATACACTTGTCAGAATCTCCTGCAAATGCGTTGCTCTTCACATCTTCGATCGATCACCGCATGCAATGTAGTTGTTTTGATCTCTTGTTGATTGCCGCATGCAGTGGACATGCGTTGATCGCCTGAATCCGTGATCAATCATCGCATGCGCAGCAATTAAGTTGATCTTTTTTGTTCTTGATCAATTGTCGCATGCTGTATGGATGCGCTGTTCATTTTTGTCCTCGAGCAATTAACGCATGTGGTGACCTATTTCCTGCAAAACAAAGACTTGAAAATTTCATTTCGCCATCGCAATGGGGTTAGTGGGTGTGTTCACGACACTTTACAATTTTCGTATTTCTAAGCCAATTTCTATATTGTCAACGCAATTTTTCATTCTTTTTGCCGCATAATCTAAATAAAACAGCATAAATAACTTGTATTTCTACAAGTTATCAGTGAGTTTTTATTATCAACTGTGTTATATAAAGAGACTAATCATTTCGTGGTCCAGTCTTATACAAACTATTTGTATACGATACCCCCACTCACATGTCTCATCTTGAGCTAGTAGAGGAACCTAATGGACCTATTATTCTATCATATTATTCTAATTTTATTCCATATGAGCTAGTAGGAGAACCTAATTGACCTATAGATCATGGGCTCCAACGATCTGAGATTAGCTGGCTAAACTCTTTAGACAGAGCTAATCAACATTTGTTAACTAACGGGTCATTCTACTATAGTCCCGTAGTTGTACTCCCCTCACTATAGATATATTTGTGTCCATTTGATATAACCATGATTAGTAACCTAATCCTTCACAGGTTGTTCGTAATCTCGGCTAGGTCATAAAAACCGTTTTACCTCCAATACTACATCTTGTTCCTTAAGTTCCACTGATCCTCTAATGAACAATTGGTTTAAGGTCCAACCTATAAACCGAATCCCTCTAGGGATAAAAAGAGGGTGGGGCCCCTTGTTCAAGACTTGGATTCAGTACTAAAGCGAACAACCTATCTACTATCCCTATAATGGGTAGGAGTGAATTCCGTCTTGCACCCTATGTTCCCAGCTATCCACCCGATCTTACCCCTGAAATGGGAGGCTTATTGGGCCAGCGATGATGAGCTACCTTCACCTATTCAAATCTAAGGATAATTCCAAGTGAACAGGAGTTCATAGTTAGCTCAGGATTAAGATTAAGTTACCTAGGTCATCAATTAATGAAATAGTCAGTTTTATACATAAAACGGCATTTAGAACGTAAAAAGTGACTATTTCATGGTTCAGTCTTATACAAACTCATTGCATAGGATGCCCCCACTCACATATCTCTATATGAACGATTCAAAAGCACATCGTTTGTACTAACTACAAAGTGGGCCACATCCATAGTGTCCCCAAAATAAGGTGCCCAACCTTATTCATATACTATAGACCATTTTGGCTATAATTTGAACTTGATCCACATTTATGTCACTACATAAAGTTCAAACTACATTAAATTTCCCTAGGACCTTAGTTTATTCAATTCAAGATTACAATTTCAATAATAACTTTATCGAAAAAAAAACAGAATATGTTTATTAATTTACAAACTACGAGTTTTAGGACATAATATCCAACAAACTCCCACTTGGACTAAAACTCCTAGTGGAGTATCACAAGGATGAATTTAAGTGAGAAACATATGAGTACAATAAACATATGAATATAATAAACTAGGGCATATACCCAATAGTTCTCCCACTTGTCCTAGTTTACAAACTTCGTAGACCTAGACTCTGTAGGTGACCTTCAAACACTTTAATCATGAGGGCCTTTGTAAAAGGATCAACAATGTTTTGTTCAGAAGATTTCTGGGTTACTACAACGTCTCCATGATGTACAATCTCCCAGATCAGATGGTATTTGCACTCAATATGCTTGTCGTGCTTGTGGCTTCTTGGTTCTCTTGAATTTGCAACTGCACTACTATTATCGCAATATAGGGTGATAGGAAGATGCATATTTGGAACGACTTCCAAATCTGTCAAGAATTTCCTCAACCATACTGCTTCCTTTTCTACTTCACATGCAGCTACATATTCAACTTCCATTATGGAGTCCACAATACAATTTTGCTTCACACTTCTCCACACTACTGCTCCTCCATTCAGAATGAACACTGATCTCGATGTAGATTTTCTTGCATCTTTAGGTTTGAAAATCAGAGTTAGTGTATCCAGTAAGGATCAAATCCTTAGTACCATACACGAGCATGTAGTTCCTCGTTCTCCTAAGATACTTGAGGATATTTTTAACGGCAGTCCAATGATCATATCCAGGATTGGAGTGATACCTACTGACTATCTCTACTACGTAGCACATGTCAGGTCTAGTACATAACATTGCATACATCAGGCTCCTTACTGCGGAAGCATAGGGAATGCATCTCATATCCTTAACCTCTTGAGGTGTCTTAGGACATTGATCCTTTGACAAATTCCATATCTATAAGGTAGCAGACCTCTTTTGGAATTCTGCATCTTATACCTAGACAACATTTTGTCTATATACGTTGCTTGAGACATGGCTAGTGTTCTGTTCTTGCGGTTCCGAATAATCTGAATCCCGAGAACATACTGCGCATTTCCTAAATCTTTCATTTGGAACTGCGTTGCTAGCCATTTCTTGATGTTAGTTAGGTAACCTACTTCATTCCCAATGAGTAGAATATCGTCAACATATAAAACTAAGAACGCTATATTAGAATTGACGATCTTCTTGTAAACACAAGGCTCGTCAAAATTCTATACAAAGCCATAATATTTGACCGCAGTATCAAATCTTATATTCCAAGATTTATCTTGTTTCAACCCATAAATGGATTTTTGAAGCTTACAAACCTTTTGTTCTTGACCCTGTGCAATAAGCCCCTCTAGTTGAGCCATATAGAAACTCTCCTCAAGATCGCCATTTAGAAAGGCTGTCTTAACATCCATCTGCCAAATTTCATAGTCATAAAAGGTGGCAATGGATATGAGTATTCTAATCGACTTAAGCATGGCAATGGGAGAGAAATTTTCTTCATAGTTCACTCCCTCTCTATGGGTATAACCTTTTGCGACAAGTCGAGCCATAAAATCTGTACTTTACTGGCTTGGTCTCGTTTTCTCTTGTAGATCCACATACAACCAATTGGTTTTACATCATTTGGTTGATCTACAAGTTTTCAGACAGAATTGAAGTACATAGACTCCATTTCGAGGTCTATGGTTTTGACCCACTGATCATGGTCCACATCTTTCATCGCATGTTTATAGGTCGATGGATCCTCTATGCCATCATCAGGTATGACAACTTGTGTTTCCGTTAAACCCAAGTAACGGTCAAGCTGATGAACAACCTTCTCACTACGTCAAGGCATTCTCAACTCTTGAGAAGGATGTGACCGACCAGATGTACTAGTTTTATCTACTACTTTAGTAGATGAACTAGCTCTATCTATAGTGTCTTTGGAAATTTTATTCAATACTAGTCTACTACGAGGTTGATGACTTCTTATGTGGTCTTCCTCTAAGAATGTGGCATTTTTCGATAAAAATACCTTATTCCCATGAGGATAATAAAATAGACCACCTTTTGTTTCTTTTGGATAACCTACAAATAGGCATAGTTTTGAACGACGTTCCAATTTTTTAGGATTTTGCACCAAAACATGTGTCGGGCATCCCCAAATCCTAAAGTGGCGTAAACTGCCTTTACGCCCTTTCCATAGCTCATAAGGTGTTTCTGAAACACTTTTAGAGGGAACGTAATTCAAAATATAGACAACAGTCTCTAATGCATGTCCCCAAAAGAAATCAAGTAACTCTGCAAAGCTCATCATTGAGCGAACCATGTCCAATAAGGTTCTATTTCTTCTTTCAGATACACCGTTCTGCTGAGGCATATTAGGTGTAGAGAGTTGTGACTTGATTCCATGTTCTATCATATAGTCCTGGAATCTTAAGTCCATGTATTCCCCACCTCGATCTGATCGTATTTTACCTAACTAGTTCTCAACCTCAGCCTTATATTCTTTGAACTTTTCAAAAGAATCAGACTTGTGATGCATAAGTAAATATGACCATATCTTAAATAATCATCAGTAAAACTGATGAAATATTCATACCCATCTCGAGCTTTGACATTTTTCGGTCCACAGAGGTCCGAATGTACGAGCTCTAAGGGTATTGTGACTCTGAGATAATTTCTAGTAAAAGATCTCTTAGTCATTTTTCCCTCAAGACAGGACTCACATGGAGGTAAAGAATTTTCTTCTAACTGATTTAGGAGTCCATTCTTAACCAATCTCTCAATCCTTTTGAGATTTATGTGGCCAAGTCTTAGGTGCAATAGATAGGCATTAGAAGGAACTTTTTGTCTTTTATTCTAAGTTTCGGCTGTTCTAAACATCTCAGTATTTATGAAAAGTTTTGCTTTAGTTGGTCTTAACTTACATAAGTTGTTTTCAAGTATAGCAGAACAAATTTGAATACCTTTTCTGAAAATGAACGCTTCATTAACTTCAAAAGATATTTTATACATTTGTTCCATAATACAAGCGATAGATATTAATTTCCTCTTCATAAGAGGTGCATACAAAACATCTTTAAGTATGATATATCTATCGTTGAAAAACAACTTCAAGTCTCCCATTGCTTCGGCCGAGACAACCTCTCCTGTTTCAACCTTGAGGGTGATCTCGCCTTCTTCAAGCTTTTTCCAGGAACTAGTTTCCTGAAAAGAGAAGCAAATATGATTAGTGGCTCCTGAATCCAATATCTAGGTTGAGGTATCATACTCCACTAAACATGTTTCAGCAACTAGTAAATCATATTTACCTTGTGCTTCTTTCGAGGCAGGGGTCTGAGGACATTCCTCAGTTAAGACAAATCTCAAGTCATCTATTACTAGTGTTGAATCTGTCTCTTATACACATCTAGATGTGTATAAGAGACAGGAATAACTCTTATTCCTATAGTAACTCAGTTATCGCTACTTTGGTTAAGAATTTACTAACACTTAGTAATTCTTGTAAGTTTGACCCTCCATTTTCAAACCTCAAAGATCGGAATCATTATGCTCCCGAAGTTGGAAAGACAAGAAAGAAAACAGACCTGAGAGACCCTATCAATTTCTAGAGCTCGCAGAGTTCCGAATCCTATAATACAACCCTCTGATTGGTAAGATCGCTCCAGGGCAGACATGCAGGCGCATTATAGGAATCTCACGGTGCGATCTAATGGAAGAGACCATAGGATGTGTTGACATTATTCCTTCTCCCACTTACTATGAACAACTTCCCCTATTCACCTTGGTATTGACTCATGCAAACACTCTTCGAATGGAGTCCGCTCCCAGGGTGGCCCAAAGCCGAGCATGAATCTCACGGTGTGAACTCTTAGGGATGCTAGAGCTAAAAGTACATTACTTCTCTCCAGCTGAAGTGTTCTAGACGGTTAGGGTATAAAATACTTAGCGATACATTTCGACTAACTAAACATATCCTAAGTCTAGGTGATTCATCGGAGTATAACTTTTATACTGGATTTTTAACCTACGATGTCTAGGTGATAAACAAATTTTATTACCTTACATCGCTCATGCATGCTCATAAAACCAGTTTAACCTAACTCAGACGCCGACTCGATCTCCAAGTAGTAGGTGTTCCGTGAACCGTCAACTTAAAAACCTTCAACCTTAGTCATCTTATCTGAATTTTTGCCAAGATCTTGCCGGGTGAATTTTCTTGTAACTTCAATTTTACAAGATATCGACCTATTTTTTATGAAAATTGGGATTGCTTGATGGTTAACCCTAAATGAGCATGCATCTTATCTTTGTTATAGATTTTAGAAGTCTAGGTTATTTTGTAATAACTATAAAATAAATTATAACAACTATAACCCTAAAGCATTCATCTATAACATGCTTCCTTCAATCAAACATGCTTTAATATGACACTTATATTAAAATTAAGCATGCATAGTATATATTTTATAACACTTATAAGATATAACAAATGCATGTCACATGTTTTTCCTATGGTGAGGTTTTAAAACTATATGGCATACTATATGCACACATAATCAAACAACATTATACATCACATGCATAATAGGTAAACAACACTAAAGTG
>NC_052351.1:64220526-64222957 GCF_009727055.1 Benincasa hispida | reverse complement strand
CTGTGAGCCAAAATTCTCCAATTTTGCTGCTGTTCTCTCTCCCGGAATCAAGAAATTAAAGCCTAATTTCAACTCTAATGACTCCAACAAATTTATAGACCCTTTTTCACATATTAATGCTCATAAACAAGTGAGCAATTACAAATTTCTATTAGAAATTTAAAGAATAACAATGCCAAAATCATAGTAAATCCCCTTTAGTCCATATTTCATTCAACACTTGAATAGAAAGGAAAAAAACACCCACCAAAAGCAATTGAGCATAATTAAAGCATGTTCTGATACCACATGATGGAACTCAAGACATACGCAGTGGAATATGGACCTAATTACACTCTAATTGCTTTTAATTTAAAGGAATAGATGCATGCAATTGAAGGGAAAAAACAGTAAATACAAGTGGATAGGAAACAACTTTTGTAGCTCCTGAACAACGCTTTTCCTTGCTGAATCTCAACCCGAACTCTTTCGAACCACCACTAGAGTTGACCTACTATCCTCTGGACTCAAAACCGGGTTTTGGGACCCAGTGGATGAAGAAAACCGAGAGAGAGAAAGAGATGGGAAAAATAAGATGGAATTGTAGTTATGGGTTTTCCTTTTTTTCAGCCCAATTTTGAAAAACTATTTGGCAAAATTACCAAAAGTCTTTTCAACCAAATTGAAAAGCCCAATTTATAGAAAAAAGTCATGTAACAATTGCATGAACCAAATCCATAAAAACCCAACACCTATAATCCACTATCTTAGTGAGCTTAATGTCTCCACTATAAGCCAACACCTAGCCCATTATTTTGTTAGTGGAATTCTCCAACAAAAGTTTGGATTTTCCCACTGACTTTAGTCAAAGGGCAAAATAGACATTTGGTCAAAGTCAAACTTTGACCAAAAAGTCAACATTTTGACTTTTTATGATTTTTTTCGTGTTGACTAATTTTGACCTCCCGATCATGAATCCGCATTCATTTTCTCGAAATTCAAATCACATTTGAATATAAGGTTGGTCAAAGTTTGACTTTTGAAAGTCAAAAGTCAACTCTTTGACTTTTTATATCTTTGACCATTTTCATTATTTCCGAGCATTCGAACATAAACGTATTCATATTATTGATATTTAAATCACATTTAAATATTAAAGTTGTATCTCTAAACTGAAAAAGCCCAACTACTATATCACATATACTTGTCGGTTTCATTCTCTTCACCTAATTCGAACAATTTGAATTATTCTATCATACTATTCTAAGTTTATTCCATATGAGCTAGTAGGGAAACCTAATGGACCTATAGATCATGGACTCCAACGATCCGAGATTAGCTGTCTAAACTCTTTAGATGGAGCTAATCAACATTCGTTAACTAACGGGTCATTCCACTGTAGTCCCATAGTTGCACTCCCGTCACTATAGATATATTTGTGTCCATTTGATATAACCATGATTAGTATGCTAATCCTTCACAGGTTGTTAGTAATCTCGGTTGTGTCAAAAAAACCGTTTTACCCCCAAGACTACATCTTGTTCCTTAAGTTCCACTGATCCTCTAATGAACAATTGGTTTAAGGTCAAACCTAGAAACTGAATCCCTCTCGGGCTAAGGGGAGGGTGGGGCCCCTTGTTCAAGACTTGGATTCAGTACTAAAGCGAACAACCTATCTACTATCCCTATAATGGGTAGGAGTGAATTTCGTCTTGCACCCTATGTTCCCAGCTATCCACCCGATCTAACCCCTGAACTGGGAGGCTTATTGGGCCAGTGATGATGAGCTGCCCTCACCTATGCAGATCTAAGGATAATTCTGAGTGAACAGGAGTTCATAGTTAGCTCAGGATTAAGATTAAGTTACCTAGGTCATCAATTAACGAAATAGTCAGTTTTATACATAAAACGGCATTTAGAAAGTAAAAAGTGACTATTTCATGGTTCAGTCTTATACAAACTCATTGCATAGGATGCCCCCACTCACATATCTCTATATGAACGATTCAGAATCACATCGTTTGTACTAACTACAAAGTGGGCCTCATATTTTCCCTTCTTTACTGTCGCCGAAACAATCACTCTCTCACACCTCTCTCAAATCCACGTTGTCCTCTCCTTATGGCTTCACTTCATCGTCCCTTCATCCATAAAACTCTCCACTCTAAACTAACAATCGCGATTGACATCTGTGTGCAACCGTCGTCGTCAAGTGTTAAACTAACCGCATCCATCTCAGAATATCCATGTTGGCACAGAGAGTAGCACTGGTAACTCCCATAGATCCCCTATCTCTCTTCCTTCCTCGTTCTTTCCTCTCCTCAATTCACTTTTTCGCCAAGCTTATTATTGTCTTGTCAGTCACTATCAAAGTAAAATCCTACGCACTTTAGTATGTTGAAAGTGAGAAAAAAAAAATCATCTATTCGATCAATATATATATGTTTATCTC
>NC_052351.1:64199458-64217982 GCF_009727055.1 Benincasa hispida | reverse complement strand
CCACATCCATAGTGGTCCCCAGAATAAGGCGCCCAAACCCTATATTTCATATACTATAGACCATTTTTTATGTATAATTTGAACTTGATCCACATTTATGTCACTACATAAAGTTCCAAAATACATTAATAGCCCTAGGACTTTTAGTTTATTATTCGATCAAGATTACAATTTTCAATAAAAACTTTAATCGAAAAACAAAACAGAATATGTTTATTAATTTACAAACCTACGAGTTTTAGGTACATAAAATCCACACATTTAGTCCTTGAAGTTTAGTATAAAAATAATTTATTATTATTATTATTATTATTATTATTTTAATTCCTTGGCCAACTTTATGGCTTCCTATACTTGTGTTGTTCCATATCACACAAAAGTGCATAAAAATAGTGCACTGTATTTTAATTCATGAATTAAAATGCTTCTATTATGAATATTATAATAGAAAATAGATGCCTGTTACTTAGTGGTTCAAAGGTCATGTGTCACCATTCATGTTTTCCATGTGTCATAGTTATTCATGCTTGGTATCCATATAAGTTCACATCCTACTTTCCACTTTGCCTATAAATAGTGGTATTTGGTAGATCTTAAGAACATACCTACATTGGTGAGAATTTCACTTCCACCAATTTCCATATTATCCAATTTCATGATTTTGGTAATATAATGTTTTAGTTATTTTAATTTTAGTTTTTATTCATTTATTATTATTATATAAAAATATTATTATATTATATTTTTCATACCCATATTCCCGTTGTGCTCTTCAATTTTCATAACAGGTTATCAGTACGAGCTCCTGTTGTTTTCCTTGCTAAAGGTAGGTCCTAAAGATATGTTAGTTTTTCCCTCTTCGTTATAATTAATAGATTTAATGTTATTTTGCATATTCAATATCTATTAAATTTATAATATAAGTACAATATTTTATGATAGTGTTGTCATGACAAATCTCACAAAATTAGAATTTTTCGCCCTTGATATTAACGGTAATAATTATTTATCATGGGTACTTGATGCTAAAATCCACCTGGATGCCATGAATCTTGGGAGACTATTAAAGAAGGAAATATGACATCAGCTAGGACAAAGGAAAAGCTACGATTTTCCTTCATCATCATATCCATGAGGGGTTGAAAATGGAGTATCTTACAATAAATGATCCCCTTATCTTGTGAAAAAATTTAAAAGAGATGTATGATCATCAAAAAACAGTTATTCTTCCTAAAACTCGTTATGAGTGGATGCGCTTGAGGCTACAAGATTTCAAATCAGTAAGTGATTACAACTCCGCATTATTTAAAATTAGTTCAAAATTGTTGTTATGTGGAGAGAAAATTAATGATGCTGATATGTTAGAGAAAACATTTTCTACATTTCATATCTCGAATATGCTCCTGCAGCAGCAATATCAAGAGAAAAATTTTAAACAATATTCTGAATTAATTTTATGTCTTCTCGTGGCCGAACAAAATAACGAGTTATTGATGAAAAATCATGAATCTCGACCAACCGGAACAACACCATTCCCTGAAGTGAATTCTATGAATTTTAATAATAATCGTGATCGAGTTAGTGGTCGAGGTTGAGGTCGTGACCATGATAGAGGAAGAAATAGTTATTATTTTCGTGGTGGTCGTTCTAATCATTTAAATTTCAAAAGAACCACATAAAATGATAGGAAAAGCTTCACAAGATAAATTTTCAAAGAATGTTGAAAATAAATGTTCCCGATGCATAATGATTGGGCATTGGTCACGTACCTATCGTACGTCAAAACACTTAGTCGACCTCTATCAAGCCTCCCTAAAGGAAAAAGAGAAAAATGTGGAAGCAAATTTTGCATACCGGGATATTGAAATATTTGACCCATCCCATATGAAAAACTTGGATGTGGCAGACTTCTTTGAATCTCCTGAAGAGAAGATTGGCACAGTTGGTGACACATCAAGTGTTTCTTTTGACTTTAAGAATATTTAGACTTAATGTTGTTGTTTTCTTTTATCTATCTTCATGTTTTTTTAGTAACTTTTGTATATTTAAGTGTTGTTTTTCTTATTATAATTATTTTCTTTTAATGAAGAAACATGGATCATTTTCATATGTTGGGTGTTTCAAAAATGAGCAAAGAAGATCTATGTCTGGCAGACAGTGCAACTACACATATAATACTTACAAATAAAAAATACTTTTTTCAAATTGACAATGCTGAAAGCAAAAGTAAATATAATATCAAGTTCTGCAAACTTGATCGAAGTTTTAGAAAACAAAATATTATTTTGCCTAGAAGAACAAAATTTACAATTGACAATGCATTGTTCTTTAGTCGATCAAAGAGAAATCTTCTAAGTTCTAAAGATATATGTTGCAATGGTTATCATATTGAGACTGATAGTAAGAATAATGTGGAATATCTATATATCATATCCATTGTCTCAAATGAAAAACATATATTAGAAGAGATGTCTGCTTTATCTTTTAGATTATATTATATTCATATACGAGTAATTGAAACATATGAAGCAATGAACCTGAAGTTCATGAATCAAGACATATTTACAATTTGGCATGACTAATTGGGTCATCTAGGATCTATAATGATAAGGAGAATTATTGAAAATTCAAATGAACCCATTGAAAAACCAGAAGATTCTTCAATCTAATGAATTATCATGTCATGCTTGCTCTCAAGGAAAATTGATAACTAGACCATCACCATCTAAAGTGGGGACTGAATCACTCACATTTTTAGAACGAATTCATGATGATATATGTGAACCCATTAACCCACCAAGTGGACCATTTAGATATTTTATGGTATTAATAGATACATCCAGCAGACGGTCACACGTATGCTTATTATCAAGTCGAAATCTTGCATTTGTAAGATTACTTGCTCAAACAATTAAGTTAAGAGCACAATTTCCTGATTATACAATTAAGACAATCCGTCTTGATAATGCTAGTAAATTTACATCCAAAGCTTTTGATAATTATTATATGTCAATTGGGATAAGTGTTGAACATCTTGTAGCTCATGTTCATATAAAAAATGGTTTAGCATAATCATTTATAGAACATTTGCAATTAATTACAAGACCATTACTTATGAGAGCTAAGCATCCTTCATTTGTATGGAGACATGCTATTTTGCATGCAGCATCACTTGTACGCATTAGGCCAATAGCTTATCATAAGTACTCGCCATTACAATTAGCTTATGGTCATGAGCCAAATATTTCCCATCTGAGAATTTTTGGATGTGCAGTATATGTTCCAATTGCTCTATCACAATGCACTAAGATGGGTCCTCAAAGGAGGTTAGGTATATATGTTGGATATGATTCCCCATCAATTATTAATTATCTTGAGCCAATGAGCCATGCATTTACTGCACGATTTGTTGATTGTCATTATAATGAGACAAATTTTCCAACATTAGGGGGAGGAATTAAGAAGTTGGGAAAAAATTACCTCGAATGCATCGTTATTGTCTCATTTAGATCCCCGTACAAATCAATGTGAACTTGATGTTCAGAAAATAATTCATCTGCAAAATGTAGCAAATTAATTACCATATGAATTTATAGATGCATAGAAAGTAACTAAGTCACAGATACTAGCTGCAAATAATCCATAGAAAATTGATATCCCAACACAACAAGTTGTCACTAATGAGTCTGAAACACGCAAGAAGTGTGGTAGACCAGTGGGTTCCAAAAATAAAAAATCCTCGTAAACGAAAAATAATTAATAGTGAAAAAGACTTGGTTAAGGATTTAAATACCCATAAAGAAATCCTCAACATGACTAGTGAGGAAGGTGAAATACCTAAAGATAATAATAAGATTTCAATAAACTATGTAATGACAAGAAAAAGATGGAATCGAACTAATGTAATTATTGACAATATTTTGCGTATAATGTTGCTCTTGATATTATATCTGAAAATGAGGATCATGAACCAAAATCTGTTGAAGAATGTCGACATAAAAAATATTGGCTTCAGTGGAAAGAAGCAATCGAGGCAGAATTAAACTCACTTTTAAAATGTCAGGTTTTTGGACCTATAGTCCGTGTTGGGATTGGTGTCCTAATTCTCCCGTAGTCTCGTAGTTTGTAAACTTTGTACACATTGTTATTAATAAAATAAGAGTTATTGTATTTGCATTTACTCATATCCAATAAACAAAGATCCATGGTTATTGTATGTAAACTTAAGCATGTATATGAGATATACAAGTGGATCATGCCTTAAGTAATAACCTAAAAGGTTTGTAGTATAAGGATAAAGGAGGGATACCTTATCCTGGTGACACTACGGATATGGCCCGCTTTGTATAGGTTTACAAGTGTTGTGAACCACTACAGATGGTCTGATCCTGACCATTCATGTGGAGACATGCGAGCAGGGGTGTCCTATACAAAGAGTTTATATAAGACTAAACCATGAGATGATTAGTCTCTTTATAAAATGCCGTTGATAATTGAGACATACATCTCAATATAACGACCATAGGTTACATGACCTTAATCTTAAGTGTTTTTGGAACTCCTGCCTATGAGGACGGTCCTTTGATTAGTATGGGTGAAAGTGGCCAGGTTGCCAACTCAACAAGCCTACCTTTTTGGGGATTTTTCTGATTGGGAAGCTGGGAACTCAGTTACACAAGACGAAATTCAATTCTTCCTCGAAGCAGAGGTAAGTAGGTAGATTGCTCCATTAAGGGCTAATTCCGGGTCTTGAACATGGTGGCCACATCCTCTCTTTATAAGAGAGGACACAGTCATAGTGGGACTCTGACTTATTGTTCATTAGAGAAATAAGTGGTACTTAAGGAGTTAGATGTAACTGCAGGGGAAAAATGGTAAATTGGCCCAGCTATACTTACGAGCGATTTGTGAAGGGTTATCACATTGTTGATTGGTTGATATGGACACAGAAATATATCTATAGTGAGAAGAGTGCAGTTGTCAATCTTTAATGCAGTGTCCGACAGTTAACGGATGGTGGATCTCGTGACTAAAGAGTTTAGTCAGCTATTCACGTACCGTTGAAGCTTCAATCTACAAGTCTATAAAGTCCCCTTTGTAGCTCAATGGATTCAAGTTAAGAATCATTTCTTGGAGTTGATTTGAAGTGTTCAAATTAACAAGAGGAAATTCAATTATATATCTGTCTCTTATACACATCTAGATGTGTATAAGAGACAGGGTGAAGGGTGTATGTCAACACGTCCTACAGTCTTCTTCATTGGTTTGCATCGTGAGATCTTCTTGCACTGCCTCGTGGCTGTCTCTTATACACATCTAGATGTGTATAAGAGACAGTTTCTATACAATCAAGCATATCGTCTATACGATAGACAGCTTCCTATCTCCCACTTGCTCGATCATCTACACGATCGTTGTCCTCCAGTCTCTTCCTCAAGCCAATATCATACAGAGCCCACAACTCCTAGATTCTCACATCAAGAATACCAAGGTAACCATTGTGGTGGTGTCTTCACTCACTTCGTGACTCGAGTGTGACTCGATTGGTTTCGAGGAGCTGTTGGTCGTTCGTTGTGTTCGTGCTATTAGTTATGTTGTTCAGGTCATTGCATTCGTGTATTGCTGTCTTAGACGCTTGTAGATTGATTGAGGGATTCCTGAAGAACGTTTCTTCAAAGGTATGCATACTCTATCCCTTGATACTCTTGTTAACATGTTGTAATTTCGTGTTGTACATGACCTGTTAGTTTCCGTTCTTGTATTGTAATTTTTTATGTTCAACTCGAATGGACTTTGGAACGATCCCTTCCGCTACTCATGGAAATCCTCATGCTTGATTTCCTTCAATTGGTATCAGAGCCAGGTTACAATCCTAGGACTTGTAGAAAGGAATGAACAATGCATAGAGCATGATACTTAGGCTAATTTATAAAAGTTATGAATGCCTTATATGTGTAGCTTCGCATTGTGCTTGGTTTTAGGTGTTTCATGTTATAAGTGTTATAATGGAAATTAGAAGTAAAATCGATAAGAAAGAGTTGCATGCGAACTTAAGCAAACTCATGTTTTAAAAGCATTTTAAAATTGGATTGAGATAGACCTAAGTTCAAGGTTCTAATGAGATTAGCAACCTAAGTTTAATATTTTGAATTGATTTAATAGGATTAAATTGATTGTCATAAAAGATTAAAATTGTATTAAATCTATCTATAAGGGACCTTTTGTCTAAGGCGGGTTTTGTCTTGGTTGCGATACTTAAACTGATGGAAACGGAACATCCCTACCTAGGAACCTACCTGGAAAGGTGAATTAGATAGATTTGCTACAAGCATGCGACAGTTGATCAAAGACTTTGTTAAAGAATTTAATGAATGATGATCAAAAGTTGTTCAATTTTCCAAGATAAAAGTTACTCTTGGGGAAACCTAAAAAGTCACTTAGTTAAAATCATTAGCCATGTTTTTTCTAAGTAAACTAAACCCTAGTTTATAAAATACTCAGCGAGAGGAAGAGATATATATGACATGTCAATGATTCCACTCACATTTCTCCCTGAATGTTCACGTCGTGAGATTCATACTTGGCCTCGTGGTGCCTTGAGAGCATCCCCCTTTCAGATGGTGTTTGCATGAGTCAATATCGAGGTGGACGAAGAGAGTATTTATAGTAAGTGGGTGAAGGGTGTATGTCAACACGTCCTACAGTCTTCTTCATTGGTTTGCATCGTGAGATCTTCTTGCACTCCCTCGTGGCACCCTGGAAGTGACCCCTTCGGATGGGTTTTGTGCAGTTGGTCAATATCAAGGTGAACTCCAAAAATGGATAGGGTCACTTTAGTTTTTGCCTCAATCGGAATTTTCCTTTCGGATTGGCTGCTTGGGGTGGAACTCTAGGGCCTAAAATGATGGGTCACACTTATAGGAAATTGTTAAGCAAGTGAATGATTTCTTGACCATCAATGATGGCTAGTCGTTATAGGAGCAAGAGTTGTTCTGGTATTAATGACTGGTTGAGAATGTCTCAATTCAGAGGAGGGATAAATTGACTACCCTTTGGTGGCTTTTTTCCTAAACCATTAAAGCGTCATTGCGAAACTAGATGTCACACAGGGTTCATTTCAGTTTTGCTAAACCATATTTGATGTTGATTTATTTTCAACGAGTATTTGCTAAAACCTAATGTAGGTCAATGTGTTTGTTTTTTCAGCAACATGAATGTTTTTCCGTTAGTTGCCTCTAGTTTGACCGATTTCATACAGTGGAAAGAGTTCTTTAAAACATATTTCATGGTAAACGACCTCGAGTTTTTCATGGTTGAGGAGTGTCCTCAAGTCTTTGCCCTTGATGCACCGCAAAGTGTTCGTAATGCATATGAGGTGTGGATGAAGGCTAACTCATTGGCCCAAATTCACATTTTGGCTAGAATACTTGATGCTTTGGCCAAAACGGTTGAGAACATAGTCATTGCACATAAGATCATGGACTCGTTGCAAGAATTTTTTGAACGTCAGTTCTCACTTTTTAATCATAAAGGGATGGATGACAAAGAAACCAATAGTGTCAGTTCCCAAAATAATCTCCGGTCTTTCTTGAATGTCAAGGGAGTAGTAGAGAAAGCAAGTGTTGCTGACTCTGCTGAAGTTCATCAATGAGAAGTGTTCTCTGAAATGGAACTTTGAGTTTATTTAGGTTCTGATACTAATCCCACTACTCTCCAAAAGAGGAGGAAGTCTAAAGACAGTAAATTTGATTTATTGGTCTTGGAGACGTGTTTGGTAGAGAATGATGATTCTACCTGGATACTTGATTCAAGTGCTACTAACCACGTCAGTTCTTCCTACCAAGGATTTAGTTCCTAGCAAACGTTGCCACAGGGAGAATTGACTCTTCGAGTCAATACTGGTGAAGTTGTTTTAGCTATTGCTGTAGGCAGGCTGAAGTTATTTTTGGACAATAATGTTTTTGTAGTTCCTCATATCAAGAGGAACTTAATCTCGATTTCTTGTCTAATTGAACAAGGCTATATCATCTCCTTTTCTGAGAGTAAAGTGTTTATTTTCAAGAATGTTATGGAGATTGGTTTTTGTTCAATGGAAAATAACTTGTATGTACTAAGGCCGTTAGTCATAAAAGCTTTGCTTAATACTAAAATGTTCAGTACAGCGACAATTTCCAAAAGACCAAAGGTTTCTTCTAAAGAAAATGCCCATCTTTGGCATCTAAGGTTAGGTCATATCAACCTCAATAAGATTGAGTAGTTGGTGAAATGTGGACTTCTAAAGATTTTAGAAGAAAACTTCTTGCCGGTGTGTGAATCATGTCTCGAAGGAAAAATGACCAAACGACCTTTTACTGGAAAAGGTTATAGAGCCAAGGAAAACTTGGAGCTTATACATTCAGACCTCTATGGTCCGATTAATGTAAATCTTAAGGTGGGTATGAATATTTCATCTCTTTCATAGATGATTATTCAAGGTACGGATATCTATACCTAATGCAATGTAAGTCTGAAGCCCTTTATAAGTTCAAGGAGTATAAGGCTAAAGTTGAAAACTTGTTAGGTAAGAACATAACAACACTAAGATTTGATCGTGGTGGAGAGTATATGGACCTCGAATTCCAGAACTATATGATAGAACATGGAATCACGTCCCAACTCTCGACCCTAGGTACACCTCAGCAGAATGGTGTATAGAAAAGAGAAACAGAACCTTGTTGAACATGGTTCGGTCTATGATGAGTTATGCTCATCTTCCAGACTCGTTTTGTGGATTTGAAGTGGAGACTGCAAGTTACATTTTAAACAATGTTCCCTCAAAAAGTGGTTCTGAAACACCTTTTAAGCTGTTGAGAGGTTGTAAAGGTAGTTTACGCCACTTCAGGATTTGAGGATGTCTAGCCCACGTGCTTGTGAATAACCCAAAGAAATTAGAACCGCAGTTGAAATTTTGCCTCTTTATAGGTTACCCCAGGGAAATGAGGGATGAATACTTCTATGATCCTAGTGCGAACAAAGTGTTTCTATCAACAAACGCTATCTTCTTAAAAGAAGACCATATCAGGGATCATAAACCATGAAGTAAGCTTATTTTACATGAGATTTCTAGTGAGATTACTGAGGACTCAACAAGAGTTGTTGAACAGACTGATAGATCAACAGAGTTGTTGATGTCAATACATCTAGTCAACCATCTCAAGAGTTGAGACTGCCTCAATGTATTGGGAGTGTTATGAACCCACCGGAACACTACATGAGTTTGACTAAAGCCCAAAAGATCATGTCTGAGGATGCGGTCGACAATCCATTGTCTTATAAACAAGCAATAGAGGATGTTGACAAAGATGAGTGGATTAAAGCCATGAACCAGGTAATGGAGTCTATGTACTTCAATAATGTCTGGGAATTTGTGGATTAGCCTGATGGGGTAAAACCTATAGGGTGTAAATGGATCTACAAGAGAAAACAAGGTGTAGATGGAAAGGTGCGGACCTTTAAGGCTAGACTCGTGGCAAAGGGTTATACCTAGGTCAAGGGAGTGGACTATGAGGAAACTTTCTCACCTGTTGTCATGTTGAAGTCTATCAGGATACTCCTGTCCATAGCCACATCTTATGATTATGTGATATGAAAAATGGACGTCAAGACTACCTTTCTTAATGGTAATCTTGAGGAGACCATCTACATGGCTTAACCAGAGGGGTTCATTGTTCCAGATTAAGTGCAAAGAGTTTGCAAGCTTAATAGATCCATTTATGTATTGAAACAAGCATCTAGATTGTGGAACATTAGATTTAACAGTATAATCAAATTGTTTCGCTTTGATCAGAATGTTGATGAGCCTTGTGTTTACAAGAAAATCATCAATAGCTCAGTAGGCTTTTTGATTGACATTAAGAAGTGGCTAGCCACCCAATTCCAAATGAAAGATTTGGGAGAGGCACAATATGTTCTAGGAATCCAAATCATTTAGAATTGTAAGAACAAGAGGTTAGCCTTGTCTCAGGTATCGTACGTTGATCAAATGTTGATTAGGTACAGGATGCAGATTCCAAGAAGGGTTTATTACCTTTCAGTCATGGAATTGTTTTGTCTAAGGAGCAATGTCCTCAGGAACCTCAAGAGGTTGAGGAGATGAGACGCATTTCCTATGCTTCGGTTGTTGGAAGCTTAATATATGCAATGTTATGTACTAGACCTGAAATTTGCTATGCAGTATGGATTATCAGTCATTGTCAGTCCAATCCAGGATTAGATCGATAGACGGCAATCAAAACAATTCTCAAGTATCTACGGAGAACGAGAGACTATATGCTCGTGTATGGAGATAAGGATTTGATCCTTACTGGATACACAGACTCTGACTTTCAGACTGATAGAGATTCTTGAAAATCGACATCAGGATCAATGTTCACTCTGAATGGAGGGACGGTGTCACAACCTCTCCCTAGCCTTAACCCCCAAGACCGGGAAGGGAGCGTGAGGGTACACTAGTAGTATTCCAAGACAATATTTCAGTTTAATGTTTCCCCCCTTATCTATTAAAGATTTCAACATGTTTACAATACTCTATCTAACTCTTATACACATAGTTCAATTAGCAGTTTGCATATAGAGCAGAACGATGCATATCAGCTCAGCCACGCCCTGCGCGCAACACAGCACACCTACGTCATCCCTTCCATCTCGCTGCGCGCTTATTGAGCTGATCATAATCGCTTCGACGCATCTTAATCGTCAAGCTCCCACCAATCTGCTTCCCCTAGTGGCGATGCGAGTCTATGACCCGCAGCTGCAGCGCACGCCCAAACACGCTAAACCCAGTTCTGCTAGGCGGCACAGCACGCACCATAAATCTTCGCCTAACTGCCCAAGCGCCCCAGTACTAAAAGACGCGTATCTTTGTCTTAAATAGACCTCTAAAAGGGGGATAACTTTCTAATTTGGTATTTTTGGCTAAATTGGGTAGCTAGGGTAAGCTGGTTATTTTCAATTATAATGAATATTTGGCTAGTTTGACACTATTTATTGAAATAACAAATATTAACTTAAGGAATTTCCATTGATATGGAGAACTTCACAGGAAGTAAACTGAAGGAAGAATTTTAGGAGGGAAAAAACTGACTGACGTGAGTGGAGTGTTTACTTAGTTTATGCTTAAATAAATGCCATATGTGAGTAGAAAAAATACAATGCTTATGGATGTTACTGGACGTCCATGATATTTTGTGTGAATCAAATGGAAACTGAGATTATACCCAGATTACATAGTTACATGCATTAACAAAAGGCCTTGGGGAAAATTAGTCGGCCTCTGGGTGGCCGGGAAATTAATAGTCGGATGCCAACCGGTGAAATATAGTCAAGTACCTAAGCATGACTAGGATAAAAGATTGTAAGTGTGCACATTGCGGGAAAAGTGGGTTATAAGAAAAGTTTCCATAAAAAGTTGTGATGATGAACAGTGTCCATGATATGAGCAATGCACGTATAGCATGGAACTGGAGGTTGATAAATTGAATGGATTACACATGATCATGCATAAATTAAACGAATTAGATTATGTGTATTGATTTCCCCAAAAATATGAATTGCAAAGTGATTATTATCTAAAAGAACAACTCAATGGCTTAGTAGCTCACACTCTTTCCAAATGTTTCTTTATATCCCCCCCCCCCCAAGGTAGCAAAGCGGAGCGTTCGGAAAAGGAGTCTACAACACACCATCAACCAAGACTTGTAAATTCCAGAGCATCACGTCGGATCATGTAATAAAGAATATAGGAAATTGAACTATGTGTATAAGAGTAGCTTTAATAGTGAGCAGAGTATTGGAGCAAGACATTTGTCCAGATTAAAAAGAGGGAAGCTCATTTAAATCAGATAAGTGGAAACGTGGCATATAAAAAATCTCGAAATCATTTGTCGTGGAATACTTCTTATTTTTCTATTGCTAGAAAAAAGTATTTGATATAGGCACCTTCAAACTATGATTTTTGCTCACATTCCACCTGAAGTGGGGCAAAACTCTCTATTTTTGTGGTGGGGAAGGTGCTTAAGTTGAGATATATGCTTTGGGAAGAAATTACCTTAGCCTTACTCTATTCAGAGTTGAACATTGATCTATGTCGATTTTCAAGAATCTCTAATCAGTCTGAAAGTCAGAGTCTGTATCCGTAAGGATGCAAATCCTATCTCTCCATACACGAGCATATAGGCTTTATCGTTCTCCTGTTCATGGACTGATATAATCTTTTGAAATTTGTTCATTGATTGCGCTATGCCGATTTCTATCATATTATTATACTATCCATAAAAATTTTGTATCGATGGAGCAAGACTCATTAACAATCATTACTTTGAGCATATAAGAAAAATTATACAGCATATCTCAGATACAGTGTAGTGACATAATCTATATCATATCATATGATGATAAAAGTAGATTTTGTAAGCCTATCTCAACAACCGACTTATTACCATTGCACAAAAAGTTAGGACCAACTACTAACTCACCACCGCAAATCCTTCTGATTGCGAAGACATTGAACTGCTCAACCTTAAGCATGTAGCCCAAACACAATTCCAAATTTGACTGATATATCGAAAAATTAGAGTAATTATCATTTCTAATAATTGGAGTAATCGAGAAACACATGTATGCCTTTATATTCAACATTAGAAATAAGTCAAACTACTATTGCCTGAGCACGTTATTCCATACGAGCTAACATACTTCCGTCTCGTTATAAATCTCAAAAATATTGTATACTTTGGATGTCTGGAGATTATAATAGATGAACCATCCATTCAACACACTTCTCAATTTACAGAACGTTTTAAAATGTTTGAAACTTTTCATCTTGTTTCTTAATGCCTCACACTAATATGTATATCACAAATCCTGAACTTTTCGAAAATGTCAATCTCGAATTAAGACTAATTAACTTCTTGTACAAGGCTCATCCTCGAAATATTCTCATTAACACTTAACTAAACAATATAGAGATAATTGATTTATACGATCCTAAATTATAAAGTTCTTATTATCTGTCACAAAAAAAAATTTTAGAATATTTGTTATACATATACAATAACACTGCGACTTTCATAAATCGTATAGCGTCAACCTGCACTTTAAACTCTCTTCTGAATGACGAAATCTCTTCACCTCTGTAATATGAGCCATATCAGATGAGCCTTATCCCCAGGTCAACACACACACCATTGCTCTGTACGTCAATGCAGCATAGTTCCTAGCATCCAAGTCTGCAGAGAATTATTGTAACAATATCACTAATAAATCCTACAAATACAAAATTTTTGTTTAATATTTAGAATTAAGAGATATTATATGACTAAGGTTTTTTTCTAATCTTGGTTAGTGTTTTCTCTTATGCCATATCCCGTGATAAAAACAATTACTCCCTGATTGTCATTGATTACAAGATCGAACGTAGTTTCAGGAGGCAATCTGAAGAACGAGAAAAAAAGCACTGGGAAGTATCGGCCAGAGAAAATGGAAAAGGCTATTAGTAGATTACTGTACAACCATCCCTATCTATAGCTCAAACCCAAGATTTGTTCATGTACCCATCAGATGCAAAACAATTTGGTTGAAACTGGGTTGATTCAACGACTAGTGAGAGGATGATTTTTAGAGGATGGCGCTATTGAAGATCTTCCATAAAGTAATCTTAGATCTTTTTCTTGAAATTTGTGGGGCAAATTAAGATAATGGAGTTACTGATGTATGTTAAAGAAGATTAAGACTGTTTTCTTTCTCTCTACAGAAAGCTTAAATATTATCTTCTTGAATACGCATTAACCATTTGGGAGGAAGCTAGCCCCCAAGTTATTCCAAAAAAATAGTTCCCACTGTCAAGAAAAATCTATTTGAAGTCAGAAAATTCTTACTTTTTTCAACCGTTCAAATAAGTTTGAGAAAGGTACATAGATTCTTCTTTAGAAGATGCCCACTGTATTGATACCCAATTGGTTGCAAATTTAATCTTGTCTAACGATGGGTTTTGGAATAGCAACATATAAGTCACCTGATGCTACTCTGCTGGAGGATGCTATTTTATCAAAAATTTCACAGAGGCCCTATGCAATCTTAAAGACATGGCCAATTACAAGCTATACACTTGTACCAAGCGAAATGGCTCTCTAACAACCATAAAGCAGATTAGAATAATAATGAGTAGATCTGCAGGTGTGTCATTAAAGCTCATATGACCACTATTACCTAACAATTATGAATAAATTGTGTACCAGGTGGTCAAGCCAAAATTATTCATCATTGCCATGGAGTTTCTCAAGTCAGCTATGGTAGCCTAAAACTTCCCAACAAACTAGGGACAACAAAAAAATTGGGAACGGACCAGATCTTAGTGTTTTGACAGCGAGGACTACTATAGAAGGTCCAAACAACTAAATTTTTCCTACATATTACAACCCAGATTGTTGAGAAATCCAGAAATACGTTATTTCTTTAATGCTAACTAATTATAGTGCTATTTTGTGCTACCCCTAGTTCTTCTGGTGCAGAGTCCATCAAATGCAGAAAATATAAGTCATGCCTCTAGAGGAGGTTGTTGATGGAATTTGTTAATGAATTAGTAGAGGAAAGGAACCACTCTTTTGAAACAAATCAGTTTCAATAGTCATGGTGAAGGAACAATTAAAAATATAGAGGTACAACTCAGTCCAATTGGCCACATCCTTTAGACAATCGGCAAAAAGGTAATTCTCTAGTTTTCTTAGAAAATCAAAGGAAGAGTAACAACAGCATTGTAAACCTTGAGAAGTGGAAAAAAAGCCTAAGTCATACCCTTGGTTGATGAAGAGATGAACCACTAAGGGCAAGAATGTGGATGTGTTAAACGATAAAACTCAAGCGAAGGACATGTAAAAGCCTAAGGAGTTGTTGGGAAGAGAAAGTGTGAAACCCAGATGTTGTCCATTTTTCCTCTTAATGCAGGTGGATTAACGGACTACTAGTGAAAGTTTAAATCCTATTTAAAGGGAATGGAAATTTCCTAAAGTATTTAATAGATTTTCCTTGAATTATATTTTAAGTTGATGCTTTATACTGGTAAAATATGTAATGAAAATTTTGCCCTAAGTGTAATAATAGTCAAAAAAGGAACCTTGCTCTCATTTAAGAGACATTAACGCATAAGATTGAAGGGCAAAGGCGACCCTGCAGTTTGTAGGGATGAACGCATGAATTGGCGCGAGAGTTGATGGCAAAAGGCATTGCAAGTGATTTGCTCATTGCGTTGGTATGCGTGAGCAATGAGCAAGAAAGGCGAGGTGTTTGTGTACAAGGTCAACTTGTGTAGATCAATTTTTGCTAGATAGGCGTGAGCGGTGCGCAATAAGGTGAGGCGATCGTATAATGATGCTCGGAATAAACATACACTCTTAGTAGCCTAAGAGTCGAGATCGGTATGAAGTAGCGGCTGGAGAGTAGAGATCGTTGAGAGCAAGATCATTGACGAGTGAGATTCAAATTGAGAGCCGAGTCCAGTTCGAGAGTCGTGAGTATCATTAATGATCGAGTGATGAGGAGATCATGAGAGCGAGATTGTGTCGAGCAGGCACGTCCGTTCGCTGAGCGCGACTGTCGAAGGGTACCATGCGT
Source organism: Benincasa hispida (assembly GCF_009727055.1). NCBI lineage: Eukaryota > Viridiplantae > Streptophyta > Magnoliopsida > Cucurbitales > Cucurbitaceae > Benincasa > Benincasa hispida. The sequence goes on along the minus strand of NC_052351.1, from coordinate 64,202,337 downwards.
TCGCGCTAAACCTGCCGATGGTAGCGATTCCTCATGCGTTGCCAGATGCACCTGTCGATTGCTCCATGCGCACAACACGTCGAGTGTTGCCATGGCGCTGCCAGTGAGCTCAAGCGCTGGCAGCCTATCCGTTGTGTCCTGCAGCGTCGAGCGAAGCGAAGTCAGCACAAGCCGCACGCCCTGCATCTCGGCACCGGTTTCCAAGACTTCAAAGTGCCTGGTGCAGCTCCATTCATCGAGCAAGCGCAAGCTCACCTAATTGTGAATGGTGAGCCAAGTTAACCTAATGCGCCCGTATCTGCCAAGCAACGCCGTCGCAGTGAGCCATGGCATTGAGCGAGTGAAGGTCAACCCTAATGCGCTGGTGATGGCGTAGCTTTTGCGACGGCTTAAATTTGGATGCGAGTGAGTTGAGTTTGGCTTGCTAGCGTTGATTATAAGCTATGGCCCGAGTTGTATGTATGGACTATGCTGTTGAACATCCAAGTTTAATCTACATATGAAAGGATAAATCAAATAGAAAACGTCATCAACATGTGTCTTCTGCTTGGGAGAAGACGCTTAGGACCTATAGTGATGTTGAGGTGCAAGGGCTGAGGAGACGATGCAAAGTTTGGTCTCATGTCGTTGGCCCCATGTGTAGAAGATAAGACAGTCCAACACTTGTGCATTGCGATCTCAACCTTACATTGGTGAGATAATTCACTCAGAGCAAGAGGTGAAAGGGGTTGTAGGTTGGCATTATCTTTTAAGAGTAACGACATGGAGGAGGGAGGTGCGAACTTGGGAAGGTTTTGGAGCTGCTCTATAAGAAGTGGCCATATAGAATTATTTCAGAACACGAGACTCAAATATCAATTAAAATAATGGGAAGTTGAGTAAACATTGGCGTTGAGAGCAATATCCATGGCGTTGACAAGAGCTTCGAAAGAGGAACGCATTGGATTAGTGAAGTCTGGAAATATATGCATCAACTTGGGACGAGAGTTCCTGCCCTTCCAGAATAAAGCTTTTCGTGCGTTTGATGTGTATTACAGAGATGCCAATCTAAAAGCTAATAAGGAGTTCTAGTTTTCAGGTGGGGGCTGCGGAGAAGATAGCTCTAAGGAAAATCGGGCTGGAAAATGAGGAAAATATAGAGGGGTCATGCTGTCGGCATATTAAGCTGGGCCCCGTATTGATTTGTTTAATGTTTCAAAGCCAAAACCACTAATGAATTTATGAGCTAATAGATGTTTATGGTAACTTTCCTGAGAATATGCTTAGATTATTTTTGTAAAAGGAAGTAACTCAATAAAGCCTAGAACTATTGAGTAGGTTTGAGCTTTGAAGTTAATATGGAATTTGTAGGGTTCAAATAGAGGAGCCCGAGAAAACTCAAGGAACTTCCTAAGAGAGAGAATAGTTCTTAAAAGCGCTAAGGCTTGAGTGGTAAATGTTCTTCCCTTGTTGTGTTTTTGCGATATTGTAAATGAATATTTCTGTAGGTGTATGTATGATAACTGTATGGGTTCAGGGGTCTAAGAACCAGAACCTGAGCCCAGTAGTAAATCCCTACAGGATGGTCAGGGATCGAGAGTCTAGTGGCTGAGCCTGTGGGATGAGAATCTTTGAAAGTGGGATTGGTCAGAAGGTGACGGGCCTGAGTGTCGAGCCCCATGATAGGATGGAGTTATGTTTGCACATTAGGCTGGTATACGTTAATGTGATATATTTGGTAAACATTGTGTAGGTGTGATATGTGAAAAGCTCGTATTGCTTTTGGTCTGGAGGCTTTCACTTGGAACCGTCAATTTGGTGTAATTGTGCTTCACCTAACCACTGAAGATCTTGTAAAAGCTCATTCCGTTTATTTCAATGTTTTCTTTCCCCCAGGGTAGCGAAAGGGAGGAGTTCCAGGGCTGCTGGCTAGGTTAATGGTCTACCACAAGCCACAGATACAACTCCAAGGGTTTGTACAGTTGTTTGTTATTAATAAAACTTTGTTGTTGAAGTCTTGGAGTTTGTATAAACTTACACGTGTAAATAATAAAATGGGGCCTAATAAGGCACTCCCGCCTGTATGATTAATATCTTGGTATCAGAAGTTATTCCCGCAGAGTTATTATGGCAGTATAGTGTCCAGAACTAAGGGTGGATAACTGTTTGTCAATCACGCCCTTTCTCGAGTCGTCGAAGGTAGTCCTGGGGCGGGTGTGTGACAAAAAAGTGCAAAATAGAGGAACAGGTAAGAGGAGTTTAGAATCGTATCTTCAGGTAAGTCCTTCTACCCTTATACTTTTTGGTAGTTAATACTCCACATCTGCAAAGTTGTTATGATAAAAAGAAAGTAGATCTCAAATTTTCTTAAATTTCTAGAAGTTAACAAATTGCAATACTATACAGCCCTTTTCGCTGAAGATCTAAGACAATAATTGCGCAAATTAGTAAATTAATTGAAAGATGTCTTTTGTTCTAAAGAGAAGTTTTGGCAAGTATACAGGGATTGCCTACAAGCAAGTTATAGATCCAAGGGAAGTTTTAATATTCCTTGTTCTAATGGTACATTGATTGTAATAGAGTTTTGTGTGATCTTGTGCTTCCACTAATTTGATATGCCTTATCCTGTTTATAGGTAAGTTTTTACACTTTGAGTAAGTGCATCTTCTAAAGATATCCCTTAACATACTAATTGTAGTAAATTTTTGCATTATCCTAAAGGTAGTTGTTTGAGGGTTAGTTAAGGTTTACAAGTTTTATTCTATTCCGTGTATGATTTTGTAGTCTTCGGATATTGGATGAGGACTTAGAAGCTTCTATCATATTTTAGGGGTGCCCATCGTCTTGGCTACTTAGAAGAATGGTCTAATTGATGTGCCCAATCAAAGGATAACTGACTC
>NC_052351.1:64195171-64199433 GCF_009727055.1 Benincasa hispida | reverse complement strand
TATTTTTGTGAAATTCTAAAATGGAAACTGAGATTATACCCAGATTACATAGTTAGCATGCTTAACAAAAGGTGCCTTGGCGGGAAAATTAGTCGGCCTCGGTCGGCGGGAAATAATAGTCAGTGACAACCGGTGGAAATATAGTCAAGTACCTAAGCATGACTAATGGATAAAGAATTGTAGTGTGCACATTGCGGAAAAGTGGGTTATAGGAAAGTTTCCATAAAAAGTTGTATGATTGATAACGTGTCCATGATATGAGCAATGCCATGTATAGCATGGAACTGGAGGTTGATAAATTGAATGGATGTACACATGATCATGCATAAATTAACTAGAATTATGATTATGTGATTGATTCCCAAAAATATGATTTGCAAAGTGATTATTATCTAAAAGAACCACTCACTGGCTTAGTAGCTCACACTCGTTTCCAAATGTTTTCTTATATCCCCCCCCCCCCCAGGTAGCAAAGCAGAGCGTTCGAAGAAGGAGTCTACAAACACCCATCATACCAGACTTGGTAAATTCTCAGAGCACAGCTCGGATCATGTAATAAAGAATATAGGACCTCACCAACGCAACCTTGTTTCTTTTGATCTCCAATCAACTTGGCAGCCTAATAACTCAAACGTCACTCTCTAAATATGCTCTCACACACGATTTAGGTTCTGGTATGAAAGAATTCCCCTTGCCCAACTCCCCTATTTATAGCCATTTCAAACTCACCCCATGTTGACAACACAACTCCCATTTGTCTCACTTTGGAGTTGCCAATATTCAGTCTACCCAGCCTATCCTTAGCCTAGGCTTGAGTTTTTTTTATTTTAGCTTGCCAGCCAACATCTCCTTTTCTGCATGAAATCTCCTTCACCCACCTCCTACTTAGGGTGATAAGACTTCAATTGCATGAAATCTTCTTTAGCCACCTCCTACTAGAATTTTATGTGATCCTTCTTTTTCCACCTAAATCACCTAAATACCTCACATATTTCTCTACTTAAATTGTTTAAGTCTTATATTCGTATACCCTTGGGATCCTCCCTTGAAGTTTTCCATCAATTAGCCTTACCTTTTATCTTTAACGCATAGCAACTCACCTTTTCTTCATCCCAGTTCTACTTAGCCAATACATGAATTGGCCATCACCAATGCATAGAGTGGTTGCTCGGCCTTGACACATGGCTTGCTAGGTGAGCTTGCTCGGTCTACAAGGCGTGAATGCATGGTGCTAACTATCGATACATGGTATGCTGCCTAGGCGCTTGCGCACTTGCTTGGCCGCATGGGCACGCTCGGCCACATAGGCATGCTCGGCCGCATGGGCGTGCGCTTGGCCTGGCGCATCGATGCATGGTTTCTCGGTAGACTCAGCAGCGCTTTGACGCATACGATGGCTTGCCCGTTTGTCCGTTTGACGCATAAGCAGGAACTCGGCATACACCATCAACGCATGGGCTGCGCACTCGACACACGGCCTACGCGCTTGGCGCATGGCCTGTGCGCTTGGCCTCGACACATGGCCTATGCACTTGGCGCATGGCCCGTGTGTTTGGCCTTGACTCCTGGCCGGTGCGCCTAGCATGCTTCACTCAACGCATGCTTGTTGTTCGTGTCCGCATGGCTCATGTATGCCTTTGTGTTGGTTGTATGCAACCCTTAGCCATTTCTTTTTCAAGTTTTCTTGCCTCCATCCTCCATGCCTTCTTGCATCCACATGTTTTAAGCCTTTCATAGGTGTTTGGATTTTGGTTACCCTTTTTGGATAATTTTGATGTTTTCCTCCCTTTGTTCCAATATCTTTACTTAGAATTTTTCTTCTCTATTTAACTTCCACTTTAGATTTAATTTTAGGGTCTTACATTTACCACCCCCTTAAAATGATTTCGTCCTCGAAATTAAACGAAACTTAATTTACAACAGAACTTTTATTTAATACTTTGCTTCATACAGTTTTATTACACCACAGCTTTTATTCTAGTCTTCTAAAACTTTCTCTTTCCCTTTTCCCACCACCGACATATTGTCCTCTCTATCTTGAGTTAGTCCATATAGTTTCCCCAACGTCATTTTTCCCGTTTCCTCTGTTCTTCCTCCTACAGTTCGTCCTCCTTCAACCGTCGTTGATCTTCCTTCCAGGTTGTTTGGTGGTTGTACATTTCCAGTATCCATCAACTGAGGACATTCTCGTTTAAAGTGTCCTGGTCTTCCACACTTAAAACATGTGTGCGATCATTCTTGGGTTTGCTCCCAACATCTTCCCCAGTGATATTTATTACAGATCGGGCATCTTGGTCTTTGGTTAACGCTCAACATTGACTCCTTTATTTGGCTCTCCCATTCAGGGTCTACTTTAGTGTTTGTAATTCCTCTTCTTTTCCATCCACTTCTGCTTTCCACCCTGGGGATAAAGTTTCTTGGTTCTTTCCTCTGCCACCGACCCATTGATGAGTCTCTTTCTGGTCTTACTTCTTCCGCCGTCAAACTTCTTTCTACCCTCATCGCGGCTTCTATTAGCTTTGAAAATCCTCCCCATTCCGCAATTGCTATAACAGGATTTCGAATCTCTTGTTTTAATCATGTTTCAAACCTCCGACAGTGTTCTTTTTTATCCACCACTATGTTTAAAGCATACTTGGATAACTCCGTATACTTTAATTCATACTCCGCTACAGTCATGTTTTCTTGCATGAGCTGTAGGAATTCATCTTGTTTCATATCCCTGAATGATCGGGGATAGAATCTTTCAAAAAATGTTTTTCGAAAATCCTCCCAACATATTTCTTCTTGATCGCCTCTCCTATTCTTTAGTAGCTTCCACCAATCTTCTGCCTATTTTTGTAGTAAGAATGTGGCAAGACTTACCTTACGGTTTTCAGGACATCTCATCACTTTAAAACATTTTTCTATTTGATTCATCCATGTTTCCGCATCTGCAGGATCTTTTGTTCCTTCAAAGTTTGTGGCTCCCAATGCCTTTAATCATTCTATTCCATATTTCTTCTCGGGATCAGGTTGTATATTTTCTAAGCTTGCTTGAAGTCTTTGGGTGAATTTATCCATTTGTACTTCCTCCCTGGATTTTTCTTTTGGATGGCTTGAGGCCCTTTCACTTTCGTTTCCAGAGGGTTGCCCCATTCTATGCTTTCAATTTCTCAGCATTTTGTCTACAACCATTCACATATAAATTAGACATATGTTATCAACATACTATTTTTATTTATGAACATGGTTACTATTTACATTAGTAGTTTCTTTAAGTCTACATAGTCTTTCACTCATTTTTGGGTAGTCATAATTTTTCAAAGTTAAGGCGCATTCTCTCGTCTCTCCATACACACCGTTTCCTGAACATGTCCTATTTCCTTACAGAAGATACAAAATTTATAGGATTCTATGCTGTTAGAGTCATAGGTGGGCTGTTCCTCGAATTCAATTATGATAGTCGAGGAATGTCCTTCTTTCCTACACACGCCCATTCTTGGTCCACCGTCAGTTCAGGCAATATATTGTTACTCCCTGAACTTGAACCTCCGGCCAGTTCTCGTTGATATTTTTCCTGAATCTCTCTTGTTTTTCTCTAGAAAGTATAACAGGTTTTGCGGATATGGCCAACCTTGCCACACTCATAGCAAATTCTGGTCCCTCTCACACACAGACCACTATGATTTTTACCACACTGTGGACATCCCATGTTAGTTCGGGATTCCACCAAGTTTGCATTGTTCAGGGTTATAGGATATTCAGTATTGTTATTCACACTATTCTCAGATTGTTCAGGGTTTTCCCCTGGGTTAGCACCGCGGTCTTCAACTTGCGTTCCGGAGTCATTCCACCACCAGTCTTGTCTGCTCGGATTCATTTCCTACAGTGGACATTATTCAAGTTATTACTTACAACTTTTTTTTTTCATTTTCACTTCCCCTTTCTCATGTTTCCCTATGTCCACTTATTATTTCTCATTTCTTTCTCCTAACCTTTCCTGATTCTACCTTAGGTTTTCCTAGTATATTATAGTTATTCCCCTTTTAGGTTTTGACCTAGCCTATCTTTTATTATCATCTGGCTTCCCTACCTTAGGAAGCCTTTTCCCGATGCCGCTTTGGCTTTAACCTATACCTTTTTCCTTTATTCTTCCTAAATCCTATTTATACTTATACTAGACTCAACTTTTTATACTCAATCTTTTCCAAGGTTTTACGTAAACCTTTGCTCTGATACTAAGTTGTCACACCCCCTCCCTATCCTTAACCCCCAAGACC
>NC_052351.1:64189706-64190739 GCF_009727055.1 Benincasa hispida | reverse complement strand
TCTACACGACCATTGTCCTCCAGTCTCTTCCTCAAGCAAAGATCATACAAAGCCCACAACTCCTGGATTCTCGCACTAAGAATACCAAGGTAACCATTGTGGTGGTGTCCTCACTCACTTCGTGAATTAAGTGTAAATCGACTAGTTTCGAGGAGTTATTGGCCGTTCGTTGTGTTTGTGTTGTTGGTCGTGTTGTTCCGGTTATTGCATTTGTGTATTGTTGTCTTGGACGCTTGTAGACTGATCGAGGGATTCGCAAAGAATCTTTCTTCAAAGGTATGCAAACTCTATCCCTTGATACTCTTCTTAGCTTGCTGTAATTTAATGTTTTGCATGACCTGTTAGTTTTCGTTCTTGTACTGTAATTGGTTATATTCAACTCGAATGGAATTTGGAACGATCCCTTCCGCTGCTCATGGAAATCCTCATGCTTAATTTCCTTCAGTCCGAACACTAAAAAGTGTTAAAACTGTGGGATGCAAATAGGTATTTGTGAGGAAAGGAAATGAAAATAATGAGGTCACAAGATATTGTAGGATTGTATCAGCAACAGCGGAAGCACAAGTATCATCTAAGCACTAAAATTTACTAATTTTGGCAAAATATAAAGCATGCTCTTGAAGAAAAACAAGTAAGTTTCAAGACATACCTCTTGTAGAACTTCTTCAAAGCTCCTTCTCCAACTACTATCTTCTCCAAATCTTGTTGCAAACCACCTCAAGATCTTCTCCACTATTCTCTTGGTGCTCTAGATTGAGTTGTGGGACTCAAAATAAGCTTGAACAAAGGATGAAAGAGAAATTTTCACTGCAGTAATCTTGTTGAAGAACTCTTTCTTCAACACGAATTTTCTCTAAAATTCTCTACAGATTGCATGCCCGATTTTCACTCCAGTCTCTTCATTATATTGTAGATCAACATGCAAAGGAGAGACTTGCATGAGTTGCAACTCATGCTTGGAGAAGACAAGGCAAGATTGAATGCTTCATGTGTGAGCAACTTCAAAGATGGATAATGGAAAATCTCTTTTTTC
>NC_052351.1:64172348-64189446 GCF_009727055.1 Benincasa hispida | reverse complement strand
CTCGCGGACCTACAGATCATGGGCTCCAACGATCCGAGATTAATTGGTTAAACTCATTAGACCAAATTAATCTCCATTCGTTAACTAATGGGTTACTCCTCTAAAGCCCATAGTTGCAGTTCCCTCACTATAGATATATTAGATCCACATGATTTAACCATAATCAGCAAGTCGACCCTTCAAGGTTGTTCGTAATAACGGCTGGGTCACATATCTATTTTACCCCCGAGATTACGTCTTATTCCTCAAGTCCCTACTAATCCTCTAATGAACAACTGGTTTGTGATCCAATCACTAAACCAAACTCTCTCAGCCCAGTGAAAGGGTAGGGCCCATTGTTTAAGACCTGGACTCAATACTTGAGAGAACAACCTTTCTCCTATCCCTAACTCAGGTAGGCATGAACTTCTTTTTGCACCCTATGTCCCCAACTATCTATCCGGTCTTACCCCTGAAATGGGAGTCTGATTAAGCCGGCTTTGTTGAGCCAACCCTCAACTATGCAAATCTAAGGGCAATTCTGAATAAAAAGGACTTCATAGTAAGCTCGGGATTAAGATCGAGTTACCTAGGTTATCTAGGTGAAATAGTCAGTCTTAAACAGTAAACAACGTTATAAAGTAAGAGTGACTTATTTCTTGGTCCTGATCTTATGCAAACTCATTGCGTAGGATGTCCCCACTCCTCATGTCATAACATGTACGAATTAGGATCACATCATATGTAGCACTTTACAACTCTTTTTAACAACTACAGAGTAGGCCGCTGATAACTTGTACAAATACAAGTTATTGATGCCACCTTATCTAGATATTGCAGCCAAAACTTAGTAATTATGTGCCAATTGTATGAAGATTAGTCTAGTATGACAATAATTATAAATGTTTGCGCTTACACCCACTAACGCCAAAAAGATGGAAGACAAGCCAAACATTACTCTGTTTTGCAGGAGACCAAGTCACCGCTTGCACTCAAGGCTCATGAGAAACTAATTAACGCATCTCTGCCACATTGCGCCCGTCGATCAACCATGAAGAGACGATTATCGAAGTAAAGGCACAATGCGACAGTCGGTCTAGAGCTATGCTTCAACCACATGCAGTAATAAAAAAAATACCGCATGTGAACCAATGATCGAAAGATATAACTGAGCAACACGAGAGTAGGGGATTAAGACACGTGTATAACTAACGGTTGTGCAGAATTGATGGTCTGATTGCATAACAGAAGGAATAATATCTCTCCATCTGCGAAATTACCATAACCATCAAGTGGGGACCACAAGGCCGGAGTCAAAGATATTCTCCTATAAATACCCCATTGATTTCAGAGAAAAGTATGTTATTTGATATGGGGCTAAGTGTTGTAAGATTTTAGAGAGAAAAGGCTGAGCTGGGTGCTAAAGAGAACAAATCCGTGAAGAGAACAAGATAAGGCCGAGAGGTGAATCTCAGATCTGACCTGCCATATACCCGATCGAAGCTATGTGTAGAGACCCTGCTACCGGTGGAGCAAGCCTGAGAGGGAAGCTCTTCCTGCCATCGAAACCATCCTATCCGGCAAGCAGATCTCCATCGAATCTATGCCAAGACATTGGCACTTGTTTGTATCTGTTCTATCTCTCTTTCATTGTATTCCATAGTTTATTTATCTCTTCACTCACACATTATGTATCAAATGCTTAGTAGAAATATTAAATGTTTCGATAGATTCCATTTACTACTTTCTGTTTGTTTTTGTTCACCCATTAGTCACTTTCTTCATGATGTTTTCTTAATCCCCTGATGAGCAATATAAATCAGCAAGAACTTAATCTGTATTAAAGTTATAAAATACATTTAGCTGAAGCATGCTACATGACATCCTCACCTATGAGAGCAGAAGTGAAGATGTCATTTTGACCTATCGAGAGAAGGTCAGAAGAGTGCGTTAACTAAAGTGAGTAGTACTTCCAGACATGGAAGCAACCTTGCGTTCATTATGCTAGACTCTGTTTCACCACAGACATGTGGGGAACACGGTCGATCACTGAGAGGTGTACGCCAAGAAAAGAGCGAAACAGTATTTGTACCTTCAAATCAAATTAAGGTCTTGCATTGTTTGTAATACTTATCTTTCTCTTTCTATTCTGTTCATAAGACTTGTCGCCGCATCCCACATCCTTGCACAACTTTCACAGCCAGCCTTAATCCTAGCATCTTGTACATGAAGTCTGTATCTTGTAACATATAGCTTAGGTTTACTGTATTTTTATGTTTTATCGTATCTTACTGCTTTCCTTTATTTTACTACAATTTACTTACCTGTACAAACTTCTTTATAAATATTGAAAACCTGGTCGCATATACCATGAACATACCGCAATAATCGACACAATTTCCCCGTGTTTGACCTCGGATCACACCGAGAAACATGCGGTGGAATTGCACTTGGTTCCATCGTAAGGAAACTACATGAACATTCTAAATTTCCATCGTAAGGAAACTACATGAACATTCTAAATTAACGCATAAATAAAAGTAGTATCGCATCATCATGAGCACTCAATATCATACATCCCAACCCCGTCATTACAGCCGCATCCGATGGTGTTACCAAAATAAGGTATCCAATCTCATTCATGTACCATAGATCATTTTGACTATTTACTCGAACCCGATCCACTCTTAGGTCTCCACATAAAGTTCAAGTACTCATACAATAGTCATGGGTCTTAGTTTATTGGATTTAGACTTTCATACAATTTATGAGATAAATAACAAGTATATTGATAATAGAAAATGTTTATAATTTTACAAACTACGAGTTCTTAGGACATAAAACCTAACAATACTCCCACTTGGACTAAAACTCCAGTGGATCAATATATACAAATATATACAATGTTGAGTTTACATGGAGAGAATAAAATATACAAATTCAATAAACTAGGGCATTACAATACCCACAAATTCTCCCACTTGTCTTAATAATACAAAAATCGTAGACCTAGTCCTACTAGGTGACCCTCGAACACTTTAGCCTAGATGGCCTTTATAAATGGATCAGCTAATTTGTCTTGGGAAGCAATCTGGGTGACAATAACATCTCCTCGGTGTACAATTTCCGTGAGGAGATGGTACTTCATTCAATATGCTTTCCCCTTTTATGGCTTCGTGGTTCCTTTGAATTTGCAACTGCTCCACTGTTGTCACAATAGAGAGTGACAGGCAGATGCATATTAGGAACTACTTTCAGATCTGTCAGGAACTTTTTGAGCCATACTGCTTCTTTTGCTGCTTCACTTGCAACAACATACTCAACTTCCATTGTGGAGTCTGCAATACAACTCTTCTTGATACTTCTCCACACAACTGCTCCTCCGTTGAGAGTAAATACTGACCCCGAAGTTGATTTCCTCGAATCAATATCAGTTTGAAAGTCGGAATCAGTGTATCCAATAAGGATCAGATTCTTAGCACCATACACAAGCATATAATCTCTTATTCTCCACAGATACTTGAGAATGTTTTAACAGCAGTCCAATGGTCATGACCAGGATTGGACTGAAATCTACTGACAATTCCTATGGCATAGCATATATCGGGACAAGTACATAGCATTACATACATCAAACTCCCAACTGCAGATGCATATGAAATTCAATTCATCTCCTCAAGCTCTTGAGGTTTCTTAGGACTCTGTTCCTTAGATAAGTGAATTCCATGCCTGAAAGGTAAAAATCCTTCCTTAGAATTTTGCATTTTATACCTAGACAACATCTTGTCTATATAAGATGCTTGAGATAATTCCAATGTTCTGTTCTTGCGATTCCAAACTATTTTGATTCCAAGAACATATTGTGCTTCTCCCAAATCTTTCATTTGGAATTGTGAAGCCAGCCATCTCTTAACGCCAGCTAGATATTCTACCTCATTCCCAATGAGTAGAATATCATCAACATACAACACCAGAAAAGCAACAGTTTTGTTGACGATTTTCTTGTATACATAGGGTTCGTCAATATTTTGTTTAAAGCCATAAGATTTGATCGCAACGTCAAATCTCATATTCCAGGATCTAGAAGCTTGCTTTAATCTATAAATGGATCGATTAAGCTTGCAAATCTTTTGCTCTTGACCCTGCTGTATGAACCCTTCTGGTAGAGACATATAAATATTCTCTTCAAGATAGTCATACACAACAGTTGTCTTGACATCCATTTGCCATATTTCATAATCATAAAATGTGGCTATAGACAAGAGTATTCTAATAGAATTTATCATGGAAACTGGAAAGAAGGTTTCTTTAAAATCTAACCCCTCTCTTTGGGTAAACCCTTTTGCCACAAGTCTAGTTTTGTAGGTCTGTACCTTACCAGCTTGGTCTCGTTTTCTCTTGTAGATCCACTTACAACTGATGGGTTTTACCCCTTCTGGTTGATCTACAAGATCCCAGACATAATTGAAATACATAGATTCCATTTCAAGGTCCATGGCTTTAATCCATTGGTCTTTGTCCACATCGTTCATTACTTGATTAAAAGACAATGGATCCTCTAAATCATCATCTGGTATGATGACTTGAGTTTCAGTTAAACCCATGTACCAGTCAGCTGTTGCACAACCCTCCCACTATGATGAGGCATTCTCAACTCTTGAGAAAGATGTGAAGTATCAGTTTTTTCAACAACTCTTGTTGACGGACCTACTCTATCAACAACTCTTGTTGAAGGACCTGCTCGATCAACAACTCTTGTTGATACATTTGTCGTTTCTCAGGAGATTTCTTCTGTTACTAGCTTACTGCGAGGTTGATGGTTCTTTATATAATCTTCTTCCAGGAAGGTTGCATTTGTCGATACAAATACTTTATCTTCCTAAGGATCATAAAAGAAACCATCTTTAGTTTCTTTTGGGTAGCCTACAAATAGGCATACTTTTGAACGGTGTTGCAGCTTTTTAGGATTTCGCACCAACACATGTGCTGGAAAACCCCAAATCCTGAAGTGATATAAATTTCCTTTACGTCCTCTCCAGAGCTCGTAAGGTGTTTCAGAAACACTTTTTGAGGGAAAACATGTTCAAAATATACACCACAGTCCCAACTGCGTGTCCCCAAAAAGAATTTGGTAACTGAGCATAACTCATCATGGAACGAACCATGTCCAACAGGTTTCTGTTTCTCCTTTCTGCCACATCGTTCAACTGAGTTGTGTCAGGGGCTATGAGTTGATACTGAATTTCATGTTCTATCAAATAGTTCTGGAATTCTATGTCTATATACTCACCATCTCGATCTGATCGAAGTGTTTCAATCTTTTTACCTAATTGATTCTCAACCTCAGCTTTATACTTTTTAAACCTTTCAAAAATTTCAGACTATTGGTGCATTAGGTAAACATGCCCATACCTGAAATAATCATCTATAAAACTGATGAAATATTCATACCCTCCTCTTGCTCTAATATTTAGAGGCCCACAAAGGTCTGAGTGAATTAGCTCTAGGGGTTCTTTGGCTCTAAGACCTTTTCCAGAAAAAAATCTTTTTGTCATTTTACCCTCAAGACAGGACTCACATGGTGGTAATGAACTGTTTTCCAAATTATTTCGATGACCGTTCTTAACCAATCTCTCAATCCTATTGAGATTTATATGACCCAGTCTCAAGTGCCAAAGATAGGCATTTGGAGAAATCTTCCCTTTCTTATGAGTCCCAGTAGTTTTAAACATCCCTATGTTCAAAACAGCTTTGACCTTAGTTGGTTTTAACATGTACAAGTTATTTTCTAATTTTGCAGAGCAAATCTGTTTATTTCCCATTTTGATGAACACTTTAACATTTTCAAAATAAACTTTATAATTATGTTCTAGAACACAAGAGACAGATATTAGATTCCTTTTCATAGAAGGAATATAATATACATTTCTCAAATAAATGTATTATCTCCTATAAATAACTTCATATCTCCCACTGCTATGACTGAAACAATCTCCCCGGTCCCTACCTTAAAAATTGTTTCACCTTCTGTCAATTGTCTCCAGGAACTTGTTTCCTGTGAGATAGTACATACATGATTAGCGGCACCTGAATCAATTATCTAGATTTTATCGTTTTCCACTATACATGCTTCGATAATAAGTAAATCATATTTATCTTGTTGTTCGATGAGTTGAGAGATAGAGGACAACCCTCTGTTAAAACTCTTTTGGTATAATCAACCGCTAGTAATTTGTTTGTCGATTTGACTTTACTATTAATAATATCGGAAGCGAGTGTTCTAGAAGTATTCGACATGCTGATAAAATTCGAACAAATTCTAATTAGCAAATTGTAACTAAATCCAAAGTCAAGTTTTAGCAAAAAATAATAATATACCCATAACCATTATTTATTTGCAACGATACTTTAATGAGTCAGAATATATGCTACCGAGGGGCAGTCACATACTCCTTCACTAAAACAAACAATTTTGACAAAACACTATCTTTGGAATAACTATTATTCCTATTATCTCTGGAATAACTCTTATTCCTATAGTCGTTTTGTTATCATTTTTGGTCAAGATCGTTACTAAAAACTTAGTGGTATGAATTTTCCTTCGAAATAGAAAATAACATCCAAGACGGAACTATAAGACCCTATTCATTTTACTGAAGCCTGGGTTGTTCCGAATCCTATGTTACAACACTCTGTGGGGATAGCCATCGCTGAACGACTAGCTGAGGGCCGCTTAAAGCTGACCAGCAGGCGCAACATAGGAATCTCATGGTTCAGATTAATGGAGGAGTCCATAGGATATATTGACACATATCCTTCACCCACTTACTATGAACTACTTCCTCCGTTTACCTTGATATTGACTCATACAAAACACTCTCCATAGGGAGGCCACTTTCAGGGTGACACAAAGGGTCATATGAATCTCACGGTGTAAACTATGTGGAAACGTGGCAATTGAAATCTATTTATCGTATGATAGACTTATGTTTGAACAACTTTCTCTTATTCACTGAAATCTAGATTTAAGCTAAAAATACTTTCCGTAGGGAGGTCACTTCCAAGGTGACACGAAGTATCGCTTAAATATGGATTGTGAACTCTTAAAGACGTCAGAGCTAAAAATAACGTATCGTATATATTATTAATCTCCCACTGAAGTTTTCTAATAACTCTATCATATAGAAGTTATTAAACTGCTAGTGAAGTGTTCTATTGGGTATATTTATACTTAGGTTCTTTTCGGCTAATAAAACAACCCTAAGTCTATGTGGTTTATCCAAGTATAACTCTTGTAATTGGATTTTAACCTATGATGTCTAGGTGATAAACCATTTTCTTACCTCACATCACTCAGGTATGCTCATAAAACCGGTTACCAACACTCAATAATTCAGCCATAATCCCCAGGTAGGAGGTGTTCCGTAACCCGTCAACTTAAGTATCCCCAGCCTTAGACAGGATTATATGTCGGTTGAGTTTGTAACCTAAGTTTTATAAGTTTTAACAATTAAAACAGGTGGTCAACCTACGTAAGCATGCAACTATTGTTTATGGATTTTAAATGTCTAACCCAATTTTATAACAACTTATAAAACTTTAGATATGCTAAACATCCATAACATACATAAGGCATTCAATATTTAATATAACACTTATATTAAATACAAGAAACCCTAACATGCATACTACATATTTTAACAATTATAACATACTTTCAATGCATGTAACATGCTTTCTATGGTGGGATTTTAAATCTAAATGGCATACTATATGCACATACAAGTTTTATTTAATTATAACATACATTAAATGCATAAATAATTAAACATAGATTGATATGGTTTTAGTTTTGGCAAAAACAAGCAAACATAAGCCTAACTATTACAATTAGCTTCAAAATGTGTATTATTTAATTATAACATACATCAAATGCATAAATAATTAAACATAGATTGATATGGTTTTAGTTTTGGCAAAAACAAGCAAACAAAAGCCTAACTATTACAATCAGCTTCAAAACTGTCTTTGAACCGCTCGAACCACTCCAAAAAATCTTAAACCGGACTGGATAAGTCTGAACCGGACCATCAAAGTCTGAACCAGACCAGCCAAAAACACTTTGAGGCTAAACCGGATTGGACCTTGAGAAAACCGGTCGAACCAGCTGCTCTCAGTCCAACCTCCGATCATGTAGCGCTGAAGGCAATCGTCTAGCTCCATTGCCTTGTGTTGTGAAAGGGTACACAATCGCTTAGTGTTTGCCTCAACAAAAGATCGTTTAGCTTTATCGCATAAAACTACACAATCGTTTAGTGACTGCCAAAGCTAAACGGTCGCTTAGTTCTATCGCATAGAACTACACGATCGCTCAACTCCATTGCTTATCTATCGCTTAGCTATCACATAGCTATCGCATAACTATCGCTTAGTTCCATCATATAGAACTAAACTATCGTTTAACACCAACGTCTAGCGCTTCATGTCATCGTTTAATATCCGCCGTAGCTAAACGATCGTTTAGCTCCATCGTATAGAAGATCATCGTGTCGCTTAGCATTTCGTAGATAAGCGATCATTTAGTTCCATCACATAGAAACTTCAACGCATCGCTTAGCTATCCATTTACACGATCACTTAGCTCCGCATCTTATCGATCGCCCAGCGCTATCGTGTAGCACTTCATCGCATTGCTTAGCACGCATCATAGCTAAACGATCAGGTAGTACCATCGTAAAGTAAATTCAACGTATCGTTTAGTTCCCACGCCAAAACTAAACGATCGCTTAGTGCTATCATATAGCAAATTAAACGCATCCTTTAGCTCCCGCAGGTACACGATTGTCTAGCGTTCAACACCACAACGACTAACGCCCATTGTTATACGATCGTCTAGCTTTTCTTCACATTGTGTAGTGCCTGTAGCTAGACGATCGCTTAACAACTGAACCTCAACAACGATCTATAGGAGAAGCTGAAAAACTGGAATAGCAGCTCGGCCTTCTTCACTTGTTTCTTCAATTACATCTTAATTGCGACTATAATGACTGCAAATAAATTACAGACTCTTGCTAACACATAAATGCTCATCAAACAAGAGCCAATTACAAATTTAAATGAGAAATTAAAGAGAATTAAATAGCCAAAACTCAGAAAACCATATCAATGCACCAGTTTCATATTTCTCATATAAAACACACACCAAACCAAAATTAAATCGAATTGAACGCGTATTTGATGCTTTGATACCAATTGTAGGATTGTATCAGCAACAACAGAAGTACGAGGATCATCTAAGCACTCAAATTCACTAATTTTGGCAAAATATAAAGCATGCTCTAGCAGAAAAATGAGTTTCAAGACATACCTCTTGTAGAACTTCTTCAGAGCTCCTTCTCTAACTGCTATCTTCTCCAAATCTTGTTGTAGACCACCTCAAGATCTTCCCCACTATTCTCTTGGTGCTCTAGATTGAGTTATGCGACTCAAAACAAGCTTGAATCAAGGGATGAAGAAGAAATACTCATTGCAGTAATCTTATTGAAGAACTCTTTCTTCAACCCGAATTTTCTCTAAAATTCTCTATAGATTGCATGCTCAATTT
Organism: Benincasa hispida; assembly: GCF_009727055.1. Lineage (NCBI taxonomy): Eukaryota > Viridiplantae > Streptophyta > Magnoliopsida > Cucurbitales > Cucurbitaceae > Benincasa > Benincasa hispida. The sequence goes on along the minus strand of NC_052351.1, from coordinate 64,179,863 downwards.
TCACTCCAGTCTCTTCATTATATTGCAGATCAACATGCAAAGAAGAGATTTGCATGAGTTGCAGCTCATGCTTGGAGAAGACAAGGCAAGATTGAATGTTTCATGTGTGAGCAACTTCAAAGATGGATAATGGAAAATCTCTATTCTCCATTTTAGGGTTTTTTTTTTCCTTTTCAATTTTATCATAAAATCAAATTTTGATTTAAAAAATCTATTTTTACTTTAAAAAATAAAAATTAATTAATTTCATAAATTAATTATTAAATAAAACTTAATTTATTTAATATCAAATATTAAATTAATTTTAACACATACCATCTTTATATATTTAAATCATATTTAAATATATATAAATTCTCATATTTCGTTTAATTAAACACGTAATTATATCTCATATAATTACTAAATCACTTAATTCTAATTTGAATATTTCAAATTAACTTATCACGCTATTCTAGAACTAGTCCGTTACGAGCTAGTAGGGGGACCTCGTGGATCTACAGATCATGGACTCCAACAATTTGAGATTAATTGGCTAAACTCATTAGACCAAATTAATCTCCATTTGTTAACTAGTGGGTCACTCCACTAAAACCCATAGTTCCACTCCCCTCACTGTAGATATATTATGTCCACATGATTTAACAATAATCAGCAAGTCGACCCTTCACAGGTTGTTCGTAATAACGGCTAGGTCAAATATCTGTTTTACCCCCAAGATTACGTATTATTCCTCAAGTCCCTACTGATCCTCTAATGAACAACTGGTTTGTGATCCAATCATTAAACCAAACTCTCTCAGCCTAGTGAGAGGGTGGAGTCCCTTGTTCAAGACCTGGATTCAGTACTTGAGAGAACAACCTTTCTCCTATCCCTAACTCGGGTAGGCATGAACTCTTTCTTGCACCCTATCTCCCTAGCTATCTATCCAGTCTTACCCCTGAAATGGGCATTTTATTGAGCCGGCACTATTGAGCCAACCCTTAACTACGCAAATCTAAGGCCAATCCCGAATAAACAGGAGTTCATAATTAGCTCAGGATTGAAATCGAGTTACCTAGGTCATCTAGGTGAAATAGTCAGTCTTAAATAGTAAACAACATTATAAAGTAAGAGTGACATATTTCTTGGTCCTGATCTTATGCAAATTCAATGCTTAGGATGCCGCCACTTCTCATGTCATAACATGTACAAATTAGGATCACATCGTATGTAGCACTTTACAACTCTTTGTAACAACTACAGAGTAAGCCGCATCCAATTGTGTTACCAGAATAAGGTACCCAACCTCATTCATGTACCATAGATCATTTTGACTATTTACTCGAACCCAATCCACTCTTATATCTCCACATAAAGTTCAAGTACTCATACAATAGTCATGGGTCTTAGTTTATTGGATTTAGACTTTCATACAATTTATGAGATCAATAAAAAGTATATTGATAATAGAAAATGTTTATAATTTTACAAACTGCGAGTTTTTAGAACATAAAATCCAACAGATATAAAGAAAGACTAGTTACATAAGGTTTTTCACAAAGACCTGGTATTGATTTTGAGGAGACATATTCTCCGGTGGTGGATGCAATTACATTAAGATATTGAATTGGCTTGACTGTGTATAAAGTCTGGATATGCATCTTATGGATGTAGTCACAACATATTTATATGGATCTCTTGATAATGATATTTATATGAGAATCCCAAAAGGATTTAAGGTACCTTAAATATATACATCAAATACTCGTGAATGGTATTCAATAAAGTTACAAAGATCACTATATGGATTGAAACAATCAAGAAGGATGTGATACAATCGCCTGAGTGGATATTTATTGAAAGAAGGATATCAAAATAATCTGATATGTCCATGTGTTTTTATAAAGAAATCACCATCAGGATTTGCTATTATAACTGTATATGTTGATGACTTGAATATAATTGGAACTCATGAAGAGCTTTCAAAGGCAATAGAATATCTTAAGAAAGATACATTTCAACCTCGAGAAGATAATGAAGAACTTCTTAGTCCTTAAGTACCATATCTTAGTGCAATTGGTGTACTTATGTATCTTGCTAATAATACAAGACCAGATATTGCATTTTCAGTAAATTTATTAGCTAGATATAGTTATTCTCCTACAAAAAGACATTAGAACGGAATTAAGCATATACTCCATTATCTCTGAGGAACAACCGATATAGGTTTGTTTTTTTCAAATAAATCAAATTTTGATCTAGTTGGTCATGCAGATTCTGGATATTTATCTAATCCACACAAAACTAGATCTCAAATAGGTTATCTGTTCACATGTGGAGGAAATGCTATATCATGGAGATCGGTGAAACAGACTATAACGGCTACTTCCTCAAATCATGCTGAAATTCTTGCAATTCACGAGGCTAGTCGTGAATGTGTATGGCTAAGGTCAATGACTCAGCACATTCGTGAAATGTGACTTGTCTTCTAATAAAAACATTCCAACAATATTATATGAAGATAACAAAGCTTGCATAGCCCAACTCAAAGGAGGATATATTAAAGGAGATAGAACAAAACATATTCCACCGAAGCTTTTCTACACTCATGATCTTGAAGAAAATGGCGATATCACTGTACAACAAATTTGTTCGAAGGATAACCTGGCAGACTTATTTACAAAGGCATTACCAACCACAACTTTTGAAACATTGGTGCACAATATTGGAAAACAGCAACTTAGAGATCTAAAGTAATGTTTTCATGAGGGGAAGTAAATATATTGTATTTTTTTAGGAGTATGTATTATAAGAATATGTACTCTTTTTCCTTTACTAGGGATTTTCCCATTGGGTTTTTCCTAGTAAGGTTTTGACGAGGCATATTATATATATATATATATATATTGTTGGGTTGTGTGTCCTAAAACTCGCAATTTATAAAGTTAAACACATTCTATTATGGGACAATTGCAAATATAGATATTAGACCCAAAGTATTAGTAGATATAACATAATGTAAGAAAAAATGCAAATATGGTCAAATTTAAATAGTGTATCAGTGATAGATCATATTATTGGTAGGAGTCTATCAGTGATAGACCATATCATTGGTAAGAGTCTATCAACGATAGAAGTCTATCGTTGATAGACTTGTCTATATTAGATATATTTTTTTAAATAATGTTATACACTTGGTTATTATTCCTAAAAATGCTACCAGTTGCAATTACCCTTCTATTATCAATAAAGATGTTATTCAACATTTCTTCAATAAAGTTGTTACTGAATTTTTAAATTGCATTCGTAAAGTCTAAATCCAATAAACTAAGATCTATGGCTATTACATGAATACTTGAACTTTATGTAGAGACATAAAGATGCATCAAGTTCAAGTATATAGCCAAAATGGTCTATAGTATACGAATAAGGTTGAGTGCCTTATTCTGATAACACTATTGGATGCGGCCTACTCTGTAGCGATTACAAGTTGTTGTAAAGATGTTACAAACGAAGTGATCCTGATTCGGTCATGTATTGACATGAGGATTGGAGGCATCCTATGCAATGAATCTGCATAAGGTCGGACCAAGAAATATGTCACTCTTACTTTATAACGTTGTTTATTGTTTAAAGACTGACTATTTCGCTTAGATGACCTAAGTAACTGAATCTTAATTCTAAGCTAACTATTGAAGAATCTCATATCTAAGAGTTCCATGAGCGCGTTCGGATCGCTCCGATCTCACCGTGACCGAAATAGACATTATACATTCAAAACATACAGTTATGCAAATAAACACTAATTACCAGCATGCTATGAACAACAAAAACAAGGGAAAGGGTTCCATACCAGTTGAAGACAGTTTTCGACACTTTGGAACTCAACGTAGCGAAACCCTCCACGCGATCTACCAACGCCCAGCAGCAGCGTCAACAATAGCAACACAAACAACCGCACGAACACGAACGCCACGGGGACGACACCACCACTAAAGAGCCCCGAATATTCTCGAAGTGAAAACCCAAAGGGTGGTCTTTGGTAAATTTTGTAGAGGAAAGAGGAAACACGAATCGTGTAGGCGATAAGTAAGTGGGAGGGAAAACAACACTATCGCATAGCAGAATGCTTATCGTTTAAGAGAAACTACACGATCATGTAGGATTTACTGAACGATTGTTTAGGAAAAGATATACGATCGTTTAGAGAAGCTATCTGATCGTGTAGGAAACAGTGTGCGATGGTTTAGGCGTGAGGTAGACGATCGTTTAGGCGGAGAGGACTATCGTATAGGCTCTCGTTTTACGTAAGTGATAACGGGTAGAAATGCATGTTATCATAGTGCTAAGTTTTTAAACAATGCTGGATTGTGTTGATGAAACATATTAAATTGCATCCAAAAAGCATCAGATTCATAATATTGCGGTCACTTGTGTTCATCGCATTAGAACAGTTGATTTTTTGTGTAGAAAATGTGTTGACGCAAGGCGAAAATTGTGATCATAGGAAATCATTGGCCGAGCGCAGCATTACCACAAGGCTTTGAGGTGATTGTGTTTGCAAACATCTGCTCAAGAAGGATTGATGCAACTTGATCGGCGCAACATGGTGGGCACATCTGGGTGAAAGGCTAATTAATCGTGATGGGATAGAAAGCTGATGACAGTCGAATCTGAATTAAGTTGACAGCCACTAACGATAACAAGTACATTCAGTTTTTCAGTGACAAATATTCGATGCATTAGTCAGGGAATTAAAGCCATCCCATCTGTGAAATCATAAGAAATGAGCCACCTTCACCCCGAAGCTCTATAAATACAGATGACATTCTTCAGAAAAGGAGTTCGAAGACTTAGATAAATTTCTTTAGAATTTAGCCTTATCCATAGTTTTTTTTTATCTTTAAGGCAGTGCAGGGGAAGAGTCAATACACTGGAGATCGCTCAGGGAAACTTGGGAGAGAACCTTGAGGCATAGAAGTAGAGAGCGGGCAGACTCTCGCGAGAGCGAGATTATCTTTTGAGCACGAGTTGAAAAATAGTGAAATCCTGGGCAGCAAGAGATTGATACCAGGCTCTTTGTTCTATACTTGCATTGTTATTTTGTACTTCATCTTTATATTTATGCAATGGCAGTCCTATTTCTAAATATGTTCATTCTCTTAGTACGCATGAGTAGCTAAACTAGTCGAATGGGTTGAGAAGAACTAAGTTAACATGACCTAGGAAGTTCATTGCTTGCGATTATCTTGTATTATGTTGTTCTAAATACCCCTTTAGAGCTACTCGAGAGAGAGTCTGAAGAAAGAACCTAAGACTCGAGAGAGCTAGGTTAGAATCTAGACTCGAAAGAGCAAGATTAGAACTGCATAAACAAGAGATAGGGACTTAGATTTAAGCTCTGTTTGCCAACCTGCATCGCATGCATCCTAGAGATAGGAATGATATTATGTGGTCGCCTTATTTGTGTGTGTTATCCTGTCATCGCATAAATAAGAATAGAGGCTTATCTGTAGGTCCTATAGACTTAACGCATATATCGCATGCATTCTAGCATCAGAAGCTGTAGCATTCGCATCGAGAGATGGTTTACTATTATATGCATGATGCATGATCGCAAAGCATGAACGCATTCTAGAAAGTGTTAACTGAAACCCTTCTCAACCTATTCACCTTATACTCATCGCATCTTCCGTTTACCAACTCTTTTTAAACTCTGCCGCATTTGTTTATTTTTCATTAATGCAATCAACAACAATCCAACAATTAATTGAGTTACCGGTTATCGCAAAGTTTTCATAAAAATTACCAACGCAATCTGTTTTCACAAGTCTCTGAGTTCGACCCGGGACTTACCAGGAAACTCAGTGGAATTTATACTTGGATTCCACTGAGGAAACTTGAGTGCTCAATGCAATTTCATCAACGCATATCATCCATAATCCACTTCATAAAATCAAGCACCAAGTTTTTGGCGCTGTTGTCGGAGACTTCGGCAAAATAGTGTGCTAACGATAATTTTTTGAATTCTTTGCAGACTCTCAATCTTGGCGAATTACGACCCAAATATTGAGAGGACGTTCAGACGAAGACTGAGAGACAACTGCCAACAACAAGACAGAACTCCAAGAATGGCAGAGCAACCGGCAGAAAGGGCCGCGAACGCGAACAATATAATGGCTAACCCCATCCTTCTGGCGAATGATCGCAATAGACCCATTCGGAACTATGCGATGCCTAACCTCTATGATTTCTCTCCAGGAATCATGAGACCGACGTTAGATGGATCGAGGTTTGAAATGAAGCCGGTAATGTTGTGGATGATCCAGGCTGCTGGCCAGTTTGGAGGAAGGTATGGCGAAGACCCGCACGCCCACCTCCGGAGCTTTATAGAAATCTGCAACACTTTTATGTTCCCAAATATCTCCACTGAGGAAGTTCGACTCACTCTGTTCCCATTTTCCTTATGCAATCAGGCAAGAAAATGGGCATATTCTCTTGAACCAGAGGAGATAACCTCGTGGGAACATGTGGTGGAAAAGTTTATGAAGAAGTATTTCTCACCAACCGAGAATGCTAGGAGAAGGAAATTAATAACAAATTTTGAATAAGAAGATGACGAATCACTCAGCGATGCTTGAGCGAGGTTCAAGTTGCTGGTAAGAGACTGCCCACATAATGGCTTACCAGACTGCCTACCGATGGAGATCTTTTACCAATGATTGAATCCCTCTTCACAGGCTACTGCCAATGCGGCAGCCTCTGGTGGTCTGCTCGACAAAACATATGAGGAAGCAAAGAGTATACTTGATCGCATATCCAAAAATCACGAGGATTGGAGAGAAAGCGATCAGAGGTTAAGAATTAAAGATAATGACGCAAACAACAGGGCCATTTCCTCCCTGCAAAATCAAATGACTGAGATGATGAGTTTGATACAAGGCATCGCAATCAATAACACGGGAGTAAAGAAAGGGCAGGTCAACGCAATTGCTCAAACAATCGCAAGTTGTGTCAATTGCGGAGATGCTCACCCGATGGAAGAATGCCCAACAAACCTGCAGTCGGTATGCTTCATGAGAGATAATCCCTATTCCGATACATATAACCCTGGGTGGCGAAACCACACAAATTTTGCATGGAAAAATCAACAACAAATCTTTCAACCTATGGCACAAAAAGGAGGGCCACCCAGATTTTTCACGTAAGCAAACGGTCCAGCGCATAGCCAAGCTAGCAGCTCACAACACCACAAATGTCATCCTTAGAAAGCTTGCCGAAGCAATACATTGAGAAAAATGAATCAGTACTTTAGAATCAAGCTACATCCATTAGAAATCTCGAAATTCAAATGGGACAAATTGCAGGCAAGCTGAAAAATAGACCGCAAGAAGCGTTGCCGAGCTCAACTGAGCTCCCTCGCAATGTTGGGGGTACCGAAAAGGAACAATGCTTGCCAGTCTTCTTGCTAGGCGAAAACATGACAACAAAAGTAGGGGAGAAAAGATCGCAACAGTGGCCACAACGCAAAAT
>NC_052351.1:64155294-64172322 GCF_009727055.1 Benincasa hispida | reverse complement strand
AAGCTTGCCGAAGCAATACATTGAGAAAAATGAATCAGTACTTTAGAATCAAGCTACATCCATTAGAAATCTCGAAATTCAAATGGGACAAATTGTAGGCAAGAAGCCCATTACGACCAACTTGAATGCGGTGACAACCGAAGACCCGTTGACCTATAGTTTAGGAAAGCCTGAGAAAATAGACCCTGAAGTTGCATCCAACCTTGAGCCTCTAGATCTTGAGACAAAAGAAGTCCAATCACCAGTAGCTCCACAAAGATTGAAAGAGGAACAAAATGAGGAAGAAAAGATCGCAACAGTGGCCACAACGCAAAATGTTATGATCCCACGAAAAATGGGTGACCCAGGAATCTTTACGATACCATGCTTCATCGGAGGGGTCTATAGTGGCAAAGCGATATGCGATCTTGGGGTAAGCATAATCGTAATGCCATTATCAATCTTCCAACGATTGAGTATTGGCATACTCACGCCCACAAGAGAAACTCTTCTGCTCGCGGATAGGTCTCGAATACATCTTGAAGGAAAGCTGAAAAATGCTGCAATTTCATAAATTCATCTTGCCGGCAGACTTCCTCATTTTGGATTATAAAGCGGATGAAGATGTGCCCATCATATTGGCATGACCACTCCTTTCGACCAGTCGCACTCAAATTGATGTGTGCAAGGGGGAGATTGTAATGAATATTCATGGGGAAAGACTTCGGATTAAGGTAGTAAAGATCCCAGAGGACAAAGAAAAGAGGGAAAAGCCACCATGGATGTGAACAACCCAGCTTGGAATCAGCGGTCCCTGAGTTATTATATGATTCAACCTCATCAGGGACGCAACTCTTTTGAATATCCTTTTTCCTGCATCAATACTTCATGAACATTCATCATACTCATTATTATCTATTATCGCAATTACTTTATGCTATCTGCACTTTTCTTACATAAAAAAAAATTGCGCAGTAAAAGAATTTTGTTTTGTTTAATCTTATTTGATCCTCTCTCTATTTTTCTTGCAACGATCGAGGTGCAGGATTGCGGAGATGTTACATAAGAGTGGTTGATAGCTCCGGTCTTGAAAACCGGTATAGTTCGAAACAAAGAACCATCTGCCCTTTCTCAAGGCATTTCTTTAGACAAAGACTCCAGAAAATTATCTCACTCCATCACCGCAATCCAAAGAAGAGAGATCGCTGCAAAGATGGATGCGTCAATACACACTGCAAGCGAAAGTGCAAATTTGGGGGTGTATTCTTCCTTATCTCTATTTCAAATTTTGCACTATCGCATCGCATTTTAGTTTTAAACGTTTTATCACTGCATCCTCTTTGATTACCGCAATCATTTGACATGGATAACTTTAGTAGGTTACCGCATGCTATTTCTTTGCCAATTATGATTTCAATGATGAAAAATATGCTTCTATTTCTTTCATATATACTAAAGTCAACTTAACTTTAAGATAATCATCTCATGAAATATTTCTAGAAGTCAGGGGTTTGCTTGCTTTCTTTCAAACTCTCTTCATGAAGCTTTTTGATAACGTTATTCCAATCTTTTGGCAATGAGGACATTGTCGCATTTTAAATTTGGGGGTGAGGTATTTATTTTCGACCTTGCTACAAAAAAAAGAAGAGAGAGAGAGAGAAAAATTTTGAGAATAACAACTCCACTGTCAACGCAATGGGAAACCCATGTTGATCAGAATTAAGTTCTGAAAGGCACTTATCCGTAGTTGGATGCCCGCATGACACACATGGGGGCAAGCCAAAACGAAAGTAAGTTGTCAGGATCAACGCATAAATAAATGACCACAACTCCGCTGCCAAGTAGGTATGAGTTTAATCTGAGGAAGAGCGCATTGCTCGTAGTTGGATGTCTGCATGACACACGTGGGGGCAGGCCAAAACGAAGGCAAGGCACTTAGATCAGCGCAAGGTCAGAAAAAATAATAACAATGTCAAGAAATATGCAAGGATAAAACCATTTGACACCCTGGTGGAAAATTTTTCTTTTTGAAATAAATCATGTGATGTTCCGAAAGTTAGTAAAGTCTTTTTAAAGGTTAAGCTTGCGATCCCTAGGTCCTAGAAATATTTTGAGAAGAGACTTGAATAAGACTTAAGGAAATTTTGGTATATAGGATTTGAACAAAGTATCCTTGAGAAATCTAGGATAAGAACATTGCGGTTAACTTGCTAAAGGAAATCTTTAGCTTATGATTGAGGACAAGCATTGTTTAAATTTGGGGGTGTGATAACGGGTAGAAATGCACGTTATCATAGTGCTAAGTTCTTAAACAATGCTAGATTGCGTTGATGAAACATGTTAAATTGCGTCAAAAAAGCATAAGATTCATAATATTGTGGTCACTTGCATTCACTGCATTAGAACAGTTGATTTTTGTATTTTTGTGCAGAAAATGCGTTGACACAAGGCGAAAATTGTGATAATAGGAAATCATTGGCCGAGTGCAGCATTACCGCAAGGCTTTGTGGTGATTGTGTTCGCAAACATCTGTTCAAGAAGGATTGTTGCAACTTGATCGGCACAACATGGTGGGCGCATCTGGGTGAAAGGCTAATTAATCTCGATGGGACAGAAAGATGATGACAGTCGAATCCGAATTAAGTTGATAGCCACTAACGATAACAAGTACATTCAGCTTTTCAGTGACAAATATTCGACGCATTAGTCAGGGAATTAAATCCATCTCATCTGTGAAATCATAAGAAAGGAGCCACCTTCTCCCCGAAGCTCTATAAATACAAACGAAATCCTTCAGAAAAGGAGTTCAGAGACTTAGATAAATTTCTTTAGAATTTAGCCTTATCCATAGTTTTTTTTTTATCTTTATGGCGGAGCAAGGGAAGAGCCGATACACTAGAGATCGCTCAGTGCAACTTGGGAGAGAACCTTAAGGCGTAGAAGCAGAGAGCGGGCTGACTCTCGCGAGAGCGAGATTATCTTTTGAGCATGAGTTGAAAAACAGTGTAAAAGTCTAGGCAGCAAGAGATTGCTACCAGGCTCTTTGTTCTATACATGCATTGTTATTTTGTACTTCATCTTTATATTTAAGCAATGGAAGTCCTATTTCTATATCTGTTCACTCTCTTAGTACGCATGAATAGCTAAACTAGTCGAATGGGTTGAGAAAAACTAAGCTAACATGACCTAGGAAGTTCATTGCTTGCGATTATCTTGTATTATGCGGTTCCAAATACCCCTTTAGAGCTACTCGAGAGAGAGTCTGAAGAAAGAACCTAAGACTCGAGAGAGCTAGGTTAGAATCTAGACTTGAAAGAGCAAGATTAGAACTGCATAAACAAAAGATAGGGACTTAGAGATAAACTTTGTTTGCCAATCTTTATCGCATGCTCCCAGAGATAGGAATGATATTAAGTGGTCGCCTTATTTGTATGTGTTATCCTGTCATCGCATAAATAAGAATAGAGGCTTATGTATAGGTCCTATAGACTTATCGCATATATCACATGCGTTCTAGCATTAGAAGCCATATCATTCACTTCGAGAGATGGTTTATTATTGTATGCATGTTGCATGATCGCAAAGCATGAACGCATTCTAGGAAGTGTTAGCTGAAACCCTTCTCAACCCGTTCACCGCATATTCATCGCATCTTCCGTTTACCAACTCTTTTCAAACTCTGCCGCATTTGTTTATTTTTCATTAACGCAATCAACAACAAACCAACAATTAATTGAGTTACCAGTTACCACAAAGTTTTCATAAAAATTACCAACGCAATCTGTTTTCACAAGTCCCTGAGTTCGACCCTAGACTTACCAGAAAACTCAGTGAAATTTACACTTGGATTCCGCTGAGAAAACTTGAGTGCTCAACTCAATTTCATCAACGCATATCATCCATAATCTACTTCATAAAATCAAGCACCAGTATGCGATCGTTTAGATGTTCACCAACGCACGCTCTGATTTTTCTCTTCGGGCGACTGATTGAACGATTAAAAAATGAAAACAATTTTCATTTTAACTCGTCGATTACAATAACTGACGTTGCCCCACTAACCCACATCCAAATGTGAATTTGGATTAATTATCATATAATTAATCAACTAATTAATTAATAAATATAATCATATTATATTTTTATCCTATAGTCTTGATAATCACATATCTAACTATAGTATTTTCTCCTCTACTTGATATAAATCATATTTATATCTAATTTCCTCCAAAATAATGTATCTCATACATTTAGCCAATTATATCATATATAATTAACCAGTCCAATTATATCATATATAATTGAACTTCCTCTTATCAATTTGAACATTTCAAATTAACCCAAATATTGGTTCTCGACTTCATCCAAGCTACCCAAGGGACCTAATGGACCTGTGGCTCAAAGCTCCAACGGTTCGTGAATAACTAACTAAACTCTTTAGCCACGAAATCCATCATCCGTTAATTGTCAGGCGTTCCACTAAAGACCAATAGTTGAACTCTTCTTACCACAAATATATTTATGTGTCCATCGGATATAACCAATCATGATTACGATGACCCTTCACAGATGCTCATAAGTACAGTTAGGCCAAATTAATGTTTTGCCCCTGTAGTTACATCTCACTCCTAAGTACCACTGATTCCTCTAATGAACAATACAACATAGTCCAACTATGTGTGAACACCTCTCGGGCCAAGAGAAGGTGTGTGGCACCACATCATTCAAGCCCCGGAATCAGCCCTAGGGAGCTGTCTATCTACTTACCCCTGCCTCGGGGAAGGAGTGAATTCCATCTTGTGTAGCTGAGTTTCCAACTCCCAAATCAGACAAATCTCCAAAATGGTAGGTTTGAATCGGCGAATTGGCCCCTCGCACCCATATAAATGAAAGGACCACCCTCAATGGCAGGAGTTCCTAACTCACTTAGGACTGAGGTCATGTTACCTATGGTCATCCTAGTGAACTGAAGTCTCTGTCATGAACGGTGTTATATAACGAGACGTTAACACTTCGTGGTCAAGTATTATACAAACTCTTTATATAGGATACCCCCGCTCGCATGTCCCCAATACGAATGATCAGGATCAGACCATCTGTGACAAGTCACAACATTTGTGATCATTCTACAAAGTAGGCCGCATCTGTAGCGTTACCTAGATAAGGTTTTCCTCCTATATCCATATACTACAGACCATTTTGGTTATCACTCAAGACATGATCCACTTATTTGTCACCACATACATGCTTGAGTCACATACAGATAACCAGGGATTTTATGTTTATTGGTTTGTGGTAAAGCAAATAAAACAAGTAACTGAGCAAAATACGATATGTGACGTAAATATCATATATTAATAATATAAGCGTTCGTACAAATTATTTACAAACTACAGGACTCGAGGCTTTAGGGCATCAACCCCAACAACTATGAACTCCTGTTTATTCGGGATTACCCTTAGATTTGCATGGGTGAGGGTTGGCTCAACAGTGCTGGCTCAATAAGCCTCCCATTTCTGGGCTAAGACCAAGTAGATAGTTGGGGACACAGGGTGCAATAAGGAATTCATACCTACCCAATTTAGGGATAGGAGAAAGGTTGTTCTCTTAAGCATTGAATCCAGGTCTTAAACAAGGGGCCCCACCCTCTCATTGGCCCGAAAGGGATCTGATTTAGTGATTGGATCATAAACGAGTTGTTCATTAGAGGATCAGTAGGAACGTAAGGAACAAGACATAATATTGGGGTTAAAAACAACATATTGACCAAGTCATTATTACGAACAACTTGTGAATGGTCGATTTACTGGTTATGGTTAAATCATATGGACACAAATATATCTATAGTGAGGAGAGTGCAACTATCGAGCTAGAGTGGTATGACTTGATAGTTAACGAATACTGATTAATTTTGACTAAAGAGTATTAGCCAATTAATCTTAAATCGTTGGAGCTCATGATCTGTAGGTTCATAATGTCCCACTACTAGCTCATAAAACATGAACATCTTGAATTATTAAATTGAGTGAATTTGGAATGATATCAATTTGAAATGTTCTAATTGAAATTAGGGTTTGAGTTTGAATAATGTTCAAATTCAAATTAGTGTTTGTATAATTATATATGATATAATTAACATTTAATTTATTGAAATTAAACAAAATTTGAGAGTTTATAATATTTAAATATTGACTTAAATATCAATTACATGAATAAGATTCATGTTTAAAATTTAGTGAGTGATTAATTTAATATTTGATATTAAATTAATTAGTTAATTAAATTTATTTAATTAATTAAAAATCAAATTAAATTCCAATTTTAAATTCAATTTGAGAAATTGAATATTGAATTTTATTAATTATGAAATAAAATAAAATTGGATTTGATTATTTTAGAATTAATTGGAAAAATTGGATTTTTTTGAAAAATAGAGCTAATAATTGGTTTTCCCCACTTTCATCAAGGATGAGGTGTTGCTCTTTTAATTACACACAAATCCCATTAAATTTTTGAGGCAGTTGCTGGCCTTGAAGTTGATCTAAAGTGCTTGCATGCTTAGGTTGTTTAAAACTCTCTATTTTTGCTACGATTGATAAGTTCTAGAGCGGAAGAAAATTGTTTTTCTGAAGCTCATCTTCTTCCTCACAAAACCCACATTTCTAGCTTCACAAATTCACTCAAATTCGAGTTCCACAACTCAAATTCAAAGCTGAGAATAGTAGAGAAGATTTCTTGGTGGTTAACTGTCGTTTTGGACATGAATTAACGTGAAGAGCAGCTTGGATTGGAAGAATTCATCAAACTCAAAGGTATGTGAAACATGAAACCCACTTGTGATTTTATGCAAAAGCATGCTTTAGAATTCAAATTAAATGTAATTAGAGTACTTATTGATTATGTTTGCTTCCGTTGCATGCTAGTATATCCTATCATATATGGGCATCTAAGGGGGAGTATTATGAATATTATATTAGAAAATAGATGTCCATTGCTTAGTGCCTGAAAGGCCATGTGTCACCATTCATGTTGTCCATGTGTCATGTAGTTATCCATGTTTGATGTCCATATAAGTCCACATCCTACCGGCCACATTGCCTATAAATAGTGGCATTTGGTGGATTTTAAGAACACACCTATATTGGTGAGAATTCCACTTCTACCAATTTTCATATTATTCAATTTCATGATTTTGGTAATTTAATATTTTAGTTATTTTATTTTATAATTTTAGTTTTTATTTATTTATTATTATTATATAAAAATAATATTATATGATATTTTTCATATACATATTCCTGTTGTGCTCCTCAAATTTCATAACAGCTTCAAGACAATATTATCATATTTAAAATTTCAAGGTTAATTTGACTTGAAGTTAAAGCTTTACTCAAAATTGAATTCTTAAAATGTAATTCAAACCTTTTTTTTTATTGGAAAGTTGTTAAAGCTTTACTAATATATTTTTTATACGATAGAATTATTATTATTTGAAATAAAGAAGAGAAAATACATCTAGAATGAATTTGGAAGGTTTTTCATAGTAATATTTTTAACTTTAAAGCTGGTTGAAATAAACATAAATTAATAGTGAGAGTTTGAAATAAACATAAATTAATATGTAAACATAAAGCTGGTTGTTTATGAACTTGTTTTTCTGGAATTTATATCCACAAGGATTGATGACATTCTATTCAAAGATTATTATGATATGAAATGTTTACATATTTATGAAATGTTTCTGTAAAACCTATTTTTCTATAATCTAACATTTATTGGACTTTCCAACTCATCGTTTTTCTATTTTTCTCCCACCAAACTACTCTTGAGTTTCAACAGGATTTGCTTGATAAGAAGTTGTCACCCGATTTATGAGTTTGATGTGGTATCTAACCAAGCATGGTGTATTAGTAATTGTGTAATTGTTTTATTGTGTATGATATCACATCTAATTTAAGATTCTAAGTGTAAGAAGAATTTAGACGATAGGCTCCATTGCATGGTCGGGGTCTGCTGTCATCACATTGCATGGTGGTTAGGTAAGGTGCTCTAGGGCGGTGTATGACAAAATAAGCCTTTAATTCAAAAAAATTTTATTTTTTTTTCTCAAAAATCAAACGTGGGGAAAATTTGAATATAAATTTTCTTCCAACCTATAAATCAGACTTATAAGATAATCTCTCCTTAATACCTATATTTTCTTTGTTGAATATTTCACCCTTTAAAAGTCTATTTAAAAACTAATATAAAAATAATTCAACTCAAATTTCATCATCACATATTATGGAGCTAAAGTTTATTTCCCAAAAAAATGAAAATTACTTCTTAAAAGTTTTAAAATTTGACTTTTCAAGGTTCATTTTAGAAACAGAATGGAAGAAAAAAAGACATTAGCATAATATAATCTACAAAGATAAAAGTATGTTATTCCTTGATCCTTTTCCTTTTGCTTAAGTTTAAGATTAAATGAAGGACATAAATTTAGTACTTGGAGTATATGACCTAAGGATATCTATTGTTAGGGGTTGAAGTTGGTTGTAAACCCTAAATTAACCGATGTCATTTTCTTAACCCTAAAATTTAATTAAATGGTATCATTTGAAATTCTATGACTTCAAGTGAGTCTATGGTGGAACATTGGTTAGGAAAAGAGTAAAGTTGAGGAATGTGAGTTAAAGTGGCTTAAGATGAAGTTAGTAGAATGACCTAAGTGGCCTAAGTAAATTAGGTGGTTTCTTGAAGTTTGAAGCTTGAAGTTTATCGTTCAAATGTAAATCTTCTTTTCTTTAAACATTAAAAGTTCTGGGCTTTTAGTTATGTGTTGGGATAATTGAATAAGTGTGGAAAATGGCTAAGTGTTAGATGAAAGAAGTAAGTTTATTAAGAAAAGAGGTTTGATTATTTTTTTTTTTAAAAAAAAAGGATAATAAACAAATAAATGAAATAATAATTCTTAGAGATAAACTTAATTAAAATTTGATTTAAATTAATTAAAGGTGAAAAATAGGAGGAAAATGGAAGAGCTACCATGTTTTAAGCTTGAAGCAGCTAGCTGATTAGTTTTAATTCGAGAAAAAAAGGAGCAACTTCGTTCAGAAATTTTGGGTCTAAAGAAGACAATGGTTCTCCCAAATTACTCATGCAAAATTTGTAACTTTTAGATGAAATTGAATCTTAATGAGTCAGGTGTTTAACCTAGGGGTGCTGGAATGATTTGAAGGCAAAAAAGTGAAGAAATTGTGAAGATAGTGAATGTTGTACGTAAAATTGGCAAATACGAGCAAGATGTAGTCTTAGAGAGATTATGAGCTGTAGAAGATGAGATAAGGGCTAGGAGGTTAGTTAATTTAAAGATTCTTTAACATATTTCTGAAGGAAGTATGTGCTAATTTTTGCTTGAAGTAGGGTTAAAATTGGCTTAAAATGAAATTAGGGTTTTCTCGAATAGGGCAGCAGCAGTGTCACCCAGCCACACCCACGCCAGCATCCATCAACACCCTTACCATCCACCTTGCACGCCCAACACACCCACTAGGCCGCTTGCAAAACTACATTGCACGCCCAGTGTGTCAACATGCATACACACGCCCTATTTTCATGCCATTGACTAGTTTTGGGCCATTTTAGGGGTTAGTGAGTACTTTTGAAACCCAAATTATATTTTCTTAATTTTTTAGCCCTAAAATAAATAATTTGGGATTTTTAGGATAATCTAAGGTATTTCAGAGAATTTTGAAATTTTGAGTAAAAACCCTAAATTAGGATAGGTTAAGGACTAATTGTGATTCAAAGAGGATTAGGTTACTGTTATTAATTAATTATGAGTCCTAGGATTCAAGGGGACTTCCAAGAAGTGAGCCGGTATTTAATAACTTGTTTTTCAGGTAAAATTTAGGTTAGAAAAGCTTATAACCCAAGGAGCTCGTGCAGTGATTGTGAGTGATTTTTATTTTGAGTATTTGATATTGAAAGTATATAAGTATGCTATAATTTGTGAAATATGCTGGCATGATTTGTTTTTCTTGATTATAATTTCAGAAATACTTTGAATAATGATTTATAAATTCTTGTGGATTTTATATGAACTTGAATTATTAATATGTAGTTCAGAACCTTATATTACCTTACCGTGATTTGTATGGTTTTGTAAATGAACGTGTTGATTGTGGTTTTGAGGTTTTGAATGATTTGTGAAAATGGTTCCAAGCTACTGGGTTTTGTACCCGCAAGATGTGATTTCCCTGTG
Organism: Benincasa hispida; assembly: GCF_009727055.1. Lineage (NCBI taxonomy): Eukaryota > Viridiplantae > Streptophyta > Magnoliopsida > Cucurbitales > Cucurbitaceae > Benincasa > Benincasa hispida. Next base: position 64,162,097 of record NC_052351.1, on the reverse strand, counting down.
GGCTACGTGGATGTGTTTCCATAGTGCCACTATGGTTATGATGTTATATGTTGATGGCTTGGAGTCATGACTTGCCTTCAGGGCCATTCTGTGTGCACGTATGATCTTACTATTGGTACTATTATTTATCACTACTGATTGTTCTGAATGTGTGTGAGCTCAGCATGACCGCATATTCTACCATAATTATGGAACATGTGTGACCTCTGTTTGGCCGCATATTTGGAATATATCTTAGTGGTAGTGGAAATTTGAGTACAAACTCGGTATGGTTTTCTAGTGGTTCATGGAAGTTTTATAATTTGATTTATATGAAATATGATCATGCCATTGTTTGAGTTATACGAGTTTGAGCTATTAATGAATCTTATATACTTTTCCAACGATCTATCGAATGTTTTTTTTATAAATTCACCGATCTTTGGAAAGAGAAATTTTATGTTTATATTAAACTACTACTCAATGGGCTTTAGCTCATGTTTTCAATGTTTTATGTTTCTTCCTCTCACTCCCCAGGTAGCAATCAAGTTTTGAGACCAAGTGGAGCTACCACTGCTTTATGACGATAGTTTCCTCCTACATTGTAAGTGTTCATATGTGAAGTCTTGATTTTGATACACTACATAGTTATGACTATGTACATGGTTTTAGGAGCATTAGACTTGTAATAGTGGGGTGGTTGTATAGTTGTGTTAATGTTTCTAGTTGGGATTGATGTCCTAAATCTAGTGTATCTTGTAGTTTGTAGTTTTGTTAACACAAATTATTTATCTAATAAAATCAGAAGGATTTTATCTGACATATAGACAGTATTAATTCACAATAAACTAAAATCCAAGGTTATATGATGTCACATGAACAGTATGTGGTTAACATACAGGTGGTTCATGTTCAAGTAATAATCTAAAAGGTCTGCAGTAAATGGAGGAAGGTTGGGTGCCTTAACCTAATAACACTGTGGATACGACCCCCTTTGTAATTGTTATATAAGACATAAGTGTTACAAACAAGATGAATCATATTGTTTATGTAAAGACATGTGAGTGGGGGTATCCTGTATAAAGGAGTTTATACATAGATCATACCACAAAATAATTAGTTTATCTTTATAACATCGTTACTTTAAGAAACTAATATTTCACTAGGGCGGTCATAGGATACTTGACCTTAATCTTGCGTGAGTTGTAAACTCCTGTTCATGACGGCAGTCCTTTAATCTGTATAGATGAGAGTGGCCATGATAGCCGACTCAATAAGCCTACAATTTTGGAGATTTATTTGATTAGAGAGTTGGGAACATAGCTACACAAGATGGAATTCACTCATTTCCATTCGTTGGAAAGTCGATAAATTGCTCCATTAATAGTTGGTTCCAGGTCTTGAACAATGAAACCTTAACCTCTCATTGGCTCGAGAGATGTTAGTTTATAATTGGACTATAAACTGTTTGTTCACTAAAGAAATCAATGGTATTTAAGGAGTTAGATGTAATTGCAGGGGTAAAACGGTATTTTGACTAAACTTTAGTTATGAGTATTTGTGAAGGGTCATTACTCTGTTGATGGGTTAAATCCATGGACACAGAAATATATCTACAGTGCGAATAAGCTATCGGTCTTTAGTAGAGTGATTGGTAGTTAATGAATATTGATTATTTGGATTAAAGAAGTTTAACTAATTAATTTCTATCATTGGAGTTTCTAATTTAAGACTAGTTTTCTAGAAGCCTCTTGTTCAAAATTTTTAGTTGTTCGCGTATGTAAATAAATTGCGAATATCCGGATCCTATTGTATATGTAAATGTAGCTCACTAAAGGATAGTAATGAGGAATGATTTAAATTGTTCAAATCAAATTAGGAAATTTTATATTAGTAAGATTAATATATAATGGTTAATTATAAATATGATCTATAATCCAAATTATGTAAGAGAGATATATTTGAATAAGATTCAAATATTAGATTTATATGAATTGGATTCATAAAGAGATGTATACATATAAATATATGATATTTATATGTTAATTAACTCCATATTAAATATGATTTAATTGATTAATTAATGATTAATTAATTGATTAAGAAATAATGGAGATTGGAATTTAGTATCAATATATGATATTTATGATAATTAATTAAATGTATATTAAATAGGAATATATGATCATTTAATTAATGTGTCAATTAATTAAATAAATTATTTAATTAATTGGTACTAAGGGTATAAAGGAAAAAACTGACAGAAGTGGTTAACTCTTCTCTACATAAATGTACTCTTATAGCCCATTTAGCGCAAAGGGTTTTTTATTATACAAAAATCTAACCTCCAAGCATCTACCTTCTCTCTAATCTCTCTAGAAAATTTCTATTCTTTTCCTCCCAAAAGTTCTTTCTAAGTTCTTTGAAATTCTAGAGAATAACAAGGTAACTTTGTTGGTGGTGTCTTCTTCTTGGAAAAGTTTGAGATCGTTGATAACAGTGGAAGAGGAAAGCTAGAGGAATCAACAAAGGTGAGTTTTGATTTCTTTTCTTTTTCTTCTTTTCAAGCATGCTTATGTTTTTGTTTGAATGTTTATCCTACGAATGTAAATTTTATTTTTCTATTTTTGTTTCCATAAGAAACTAATGTCTAAATGCAAGGTGTTCACACGCTTCCACAAGAATCTGATATACTTAAATCTTGTTGATAGTATATATATATATATATATATATATACTTTGATTAATGTGTTGGATCTGAATATGGATAAAATAGGGAAATCAAGAAGTTATGATGTACGTTAAAGAATGGTTATTAAATGTGATGAATAAACATACTTAAACTGTTCAGAGTTAAATATAAGTTGAGTTGGAGAGTTCGATGTTAAATGTTGAGTTGGAGAGTTGGATGTTAAATGTTATCGAGAGAGGTGATATTTAGCATCTTCACATCTTCTTCTAGGTTTAAAGGGAATCTGGAAGGGGGCGTGACAAAATATTATCAAATAGAAATTATGTTGAAACCGACACTATAACTAGATTAAGGGAAATTATAACGGAGGACAAAACTAATTAGGGAAATTACAAATGCAGCTTGAGTTTTACAGATTTTGGAGAAATATAAAAAAATTCAAACATTTAGTTGCTGGTTCATGTTGTTACTTGCGATTCCAGTCCCAGTTATATCTTTTCTAGCGTCCTGAGATTGGATAATGTTGTACAAAATTTTCCCTTTAGTAGTGCCTAAATTCTCCTTTCTTGGTGTTTTGATTTATGGGTTGATTGTTGTTTTGGATGTATTGTAGTTGATGCCTAATTGTTCTGATTCTAGCAATCAAAAATCAATATGCAATCAACAACTTATTTTTTAAGTAAACAATAAGATAACAATAGACATAATTGGTTATCATTGATAATCAAACAACTATTAATATTAAATAGCAATCAGATAACAACCATATAACAAATAAATATCATTAGCAATCAAGATTAGATAACAATCAGATGACAACCAATATCAAATAGCAATAAAATGACAATTATTATCAAATTGTATAATATAATAGTAATAATTAGTACTAATTAGTAATCAGATTATAATCGGATAACAATTGGCTAACTATCTTTTTTTTAAAAAAGACAAGAAACAAGAGGAAGAAAAGGGAAGAAATAAGTATCATCAACTAATTATTAATTAGATAACAATCATATAACAATCATAACAATCATATAACAATCAAATTGAAGGAAGAAGCTTGGAATCAATGAGGACATTTTTTATTTTTCCATTTCAGTGCCTAATTTAAAACTACTAACCATGTGAAAAAAAATAGAAGGCAATCAAAAGGTAACCAGAAACTACTAACTAATTGACAAAAAGATAAGGTAATCAAATGACAATATCATAAACTACTAATTATGTATCAAAGATTAGAAGGTAATCAGATGATAATCAGAAGACAATCAAGAGATAATCAGATGACATCAGATGACAGTATCATAAACAACTATGTATCAAAGAATAGAAGGTGATTGGATGACAATGACATAAACAACTAACCATGTGTCAAAAAATATAAAGTTATTAGATGACAATCAAAAAGCAATTAGATAAGAATATCATAAACTAGTAATAGATGACGATCATAAGATAATCGGATGGCTATCAAAAGTGAAAAAAAAAAATCAAATGATAATCAGTGAGATCTTTTTGACTTTACAAAATCCAAACATACCTAAAACCCCAATCTACATTCCGCATCTTAACTTTCTCAAAACTAATTCCGAAGAGCATTATGAAGTTTCAAAAGATTGCTACCCTTTTGATTGTTTATATTGTATTTAGTATTGTCTTAAGTCATATAAGTGTAGTTAATGCAGCCCAAATGCTTCCAAAGACTTCATGTGATCATGATATTGATTATGTTGATCCATATTCGATAACTCATTACAAAGTAAGGAAATGATCTCATGTTGGTTTGGAAAGTTATCTTTTAGACCGAGTCCTAGTGGCCAAGTCACATGAACTTATAATTAAAGAAAGAGAAATTGGATAATATAGCATAGTTTTAGATTTTATAAACCAAAATTAATGAGATATTTATCAAATCGTGCGCAGATCATGTGACGATCATTTTTCGAATATTTGGTTTGTCCTGTGTGGAATTTGTATCAATTAAAGATGAAGTTATAAATACACAATAACTGTTACCATAACTAAAAATAAAATAAAAAATACAGTGTAATATCTAGCTAATTCAATAAATCATAATAAACGAAACCCTTAGTGATTTTTCTCTCTAATATATATTTTAATTTATCTTTTATTATCAAATTAGATTTTATATAACTAATTTTTTATTTAATCACGATAAACAAAACTTTCTTAATTTTTCTCTCCCAATATATTTTCGAATTCAACTTTTAATATAAAATTTGATTTTTTATCTAACTGGTTTTCGATTTTTTTAAATGTATATTACCAGATTCATTTGTATATAAATATTTTTCAATGTTTTATAGGTATTGTTATCAAATTAAATCTTTTTTCGGTTTTTTCGAATTTTTCAATTTGTTCATGCATGTATATTAATTTCCATTCGTTTATATCTATTGTCATGAGATTCAATTTTATCTTTCAACAACCTTTTTTTTCAATATTTGCTTCAATCTTCTTATAATATTATTTTTCATTATCTTTCTAAGTTTTCCTTTTTTTTTTTTTAATAATATTCTTGTTTACACCATTTAAACCAGTCCCTACCCTTTGTTTGGAATTTTTAATATTTTTACGGATGAATCTATATTTACATATAGATTGTCAGTATACTTTGAGCTTATTGGGTTTAAACATCCCGAATTCTAGGTGAAGTTAAATTAATTATCCCAAATTATTGGTATCAAAATTGATATAATTGAGAAGATAATCATTTTAAGTTGATGTGATAAGAGATTTTAAGTTGATAAAGAGATGATTTGTAAATTTTGAATTTTAAAACAAAAAGGATAAGAGTGGACCCTAATTGAAATTGTATATGTGTGTATTATTAAACCATCTAAATAACAATTTCTTAATCAAACACTACAGGTGTATATCGGTTGGTGTCGATTTTGGGAGAAAATCGACACTAAAAATTCGACCAAAAAAAGAGTGTGAAATTCGCTCTACATCGGTCAGGTCGGTCGATTGGTTTGGTCGTTTTTTTAGGAGGGGTGAAGGTGAATGAAAAGGAAAGATGAATTGATAATGTGTTATGATTAGGTTAATAAAATTAACAACTTTTTAAATTTTAAATTAATCATTTTTTAATGAAAAATTTAAATAAATCATGTAATTGTTTGAAAATTAGGCAACATGCAAAATAATAAATCAATTCTAAAATAGTAGGCTTGGATTTGGGTTGGTGGTAATTGCCTAATAAGCTTGCTTTTATACTTATTTTTTAAAATATATATACATATATCGATAGGTCGGTTTTCAATTTTTTTTTCAAAAAAACCGAAAACTAAACAATTGATCCTACCTCCGACCGATCGATCTTACTTCGATGGGATCGTCGGTGCTTTTACGTACCCCCCCTTACATTCACTAAAACATTGCGTGAGATTGATTGATCAAATCTTCGCTGTTTGGCGTTAAGGTGCGCACGTGGTTTAGTTTTGTTAGATTATGGTTCTTTGCGATGAAATTTGGGGAAAATTGCACACAGGGCCCTTCTATTGGGCGAAATGAAATTCGAAGGGTTCCTCAACTTTAACATCCCCAATTCTCTCGGCCACGTGAGAAGCCAAAAAATTCTCAAGAAATTTCATCCCGTGCTTCAAATTTTTCGATTCTGAAAACCAAATTCCATTCTCCAACTCCGTTGAAGATCGAATTGGTTGGGATACTGTGGACTGCGCTTCCCATTCTTCATTTCTTCTCCCCCATGTCTCGCAGATTCTTCGGCACTTCTCTTTCCCTCTCTTCAGTGCTCCACACAAAATTCCACAACCCCATTCCCTTTCCTAATTTACTCAACCCCATTTTCCCTAAATCCAAACCCATTCAATCATTCCCTCTAACCCCACCATTTTTCTCCTCCATTTCTCAAATGGGTGATGCTCGGGGACCGCTCGGCCCCATCATTCCGCCGTCCGACGAAGTCGAACGATTGGAATTGCTTCGTTCCCTCGAGTTTTCGCTCAATACTTCGTTTAGCTCCGACCCGATGGTGCCAAATCCAAGCCCTTTAGTTATTGTGATCAGTGGCCCAAGTGGAGTGGGAAAGGACGCTGTGATTAAGCGATTGAGAGAAGTCCGAGAAGGGCTTCATTTCGTTGTT
>NC_052351.1:64064269-64155278 GCF_009727055.1 Benincasa hispida | reverse complement strand
CCTTTAGTTATTGTGATCAGTGGCCCAAGTGGGGTGGGAAAGGACGCTGTGATTAATCGATTGAGAGAAGTCCGAGAAGGGCTTCATTTCGTTGTTACGGCGACAAGCCGACCAATGCGACCTGGTGAAGTCGATGGGAAAGACAATTATTTCGTCTCTAAGGAAGAGTTTCTCGCCATGATCCAGAGGAACGAGCTTCTGGAATATGCTTTAGTGTGTGGGCATTCCAAGGGGATTCCCAAAAGGCAAATTCGGGAGTTTATGGGAAAAGGGTATGATATTGTGTTGAGCGTTAACATTCAAGGTGCTGAAACATTGAGGAAGATTCTTAGGAATTCTGCTGTTTTTGTGTTTTTGATGGCGGAGAGTGAGGTTAAACTAGTGGAGAGATTGATCGAAAGGAAGACGGAGACTAAAGAATCATTGTTGGTGACAGTTGCAGCGGCTAGAGAGGAGGTCAAACATGTTAAGAATTTTGATTATGTGGTTGTGAATGCAGATGGGAAGTTGGAGAGTGCGGTTAAGCTTGTGGAATCCATTATTGATGCCGAGAAGGCAAAGGTCTGCCAGAGAAATGCTGCTGTTTAGATTGAGCTTTAAAGACATCATTTTGCAAGGTAACATTTATTTAAAAGTTCTGTTATGAGATGGTTTCTTTCTTAGGAAAGTAACTATTACAGATTGAGAAGGAACGACAGAATTATTCCTACTCTGTTTAAAACTCCAGCTTCATTTATTGAAGTATTTATTGCTTTTTTTTTTATGGACATCATGATAGCAGTATAGTATTGCCTTGTTTTCACTGAAGCTTGTATAGTTTTTGTTTTTTATTCTATTTCAAAAGTGTGGTATCAGTGGTCAGTGGAGAAGAGAAGTTTACATCATTTATGTATCCAAGATGTTACTCACTTCTAACAGGTTACATCTCAACACTTGGCTGAATAGTATTCAGTCTTGTTGTATTTGATCTACAAGCCAACTTTTTTATTTCTTAGAGATCTCATCAGCCATAATGGTCGGCCTTTTTATACCCTCTTTGGTGATATCTTCATAAAGTCTAGTGATTTCTCTGGATTATCATGTTTCTGATGGAGAACGCTCAAGTTATTTGATGGTTGAATTTTGAGGGTTCCTTCTTATTAAAGCACACCTTCCCTCCGCCCTTTAGTGTTAGAATTCATACTGATCTAAGAGATCTAAGTAGTGTTGCAGATAAAAGGAACTCTGCCCAAGAATCAAAACTCAAAATCTTATTGTGAATTAAAGGTTAATGAATATGTAAAGTAGGACTTTTAGGAGAATATTGGTATTGGTATTAGTAAGGGTATAAGAGTAATCAGATAGGAAGTTAGTTAGTGAATATGGCTATAAATAGAAGGAGTGAGAGTGGTAGGAGGGTGTGAAGAATTTGGTGGGAATTTCCATTTGGGAATTTGGGAGAGACTAGCCCTCTCGAAAGGCTAGGGTTTATCTTGTTAGTTTGTGAGTTATAGCATATTTCTATAATTGAATTGTCCTTTAGTTTTTCTATATCTTTTAGTACCGTTCTTGTTAGGAGGGTTCCTAACAAATTGGTATCAGAGCCTATTTGTTCCAGGCATATCGCTATAGATTCAGATACAATGTGTGATAGGCTACAGGAGGTGTTCGAGATCTTGGAATCAATGCAACAAACATTGTAGGATCACCTGCAAGGATGTGAAGATAGAGAGAGAGAAAGAAGACTAGCAACCATCAAAGAAGAGAAGGAAAACCTTGTTCAAAAACTATCCAGACGAGTTCGAAGAGTGGCTGGAAGGCGACAATTGTACTTGAGAACACCTCTGAAAAAGCAAGGAAGAGTCAATCGACGAACCAAGAGGGAAGGAAAGAAAGAGGTATCACCGGGAAAGCCAAAATCAGAACAGAGGCCTAAGATCAGACTTGTTGGAAGGGAACAATTTCAAAACAATGAGGAGGTAAGGATCAGGGAGTCCGAGAGAACAAATTCGATAGCACGTTCAGGGAGAAAATGAATCAAAAGGCGAAGATGAATAAAGGAAGGAGAAACATACCAGCCAAAAGACAAAAGGGCAAGTGGAAGAAGAAGCGTTACAAATCAGTAGGGTCAGAGATGAAGTTTCTTAAAAAGCACCGATATAAGTTCCAAGAAAAGTGAGAGAAGGGATCGAGAAGGTATAACCATGAAGGAACCAACGAAGGAGATCACTACCAACGACAAGAATGGGTGCGGCGAAAGAAGAAGTCTCGAAGAAGAACTTACCGGCGTGGTGGCGTACGGATAGAGAAACGGCGAGGTACAAACTTAACTTATTTGACTTACTCTAATAAACGAAATGGCAAGCGAAGGACGGAGAATCCATAGGCAGAGGATGGGTTGAGATGGCAAAAAGTCCGGCGAACGAAATCATTTCTGATCATGCCAAGAGAAGAAAACGGGAAGGCGAGAAGGACGGAAATAATGTATATGGCCAAAGAGGACGAGCGGCGGTGGTGGGAGAAGAAGACGTGTAAATGGGGAGACCATTCTCGGGAAGAGCAGATGCTGTGCAACAAAGGTCAAGGAGCAATTGCACGAATGGCGGTTGTCAGAATGCGAGTGGTAACGAAGAAGCAAGTGAGGTTGGAAGTCTTCACGAAAGATGGGTCGGGATTTGCAGAGGGAGTCGAAAGACCATGGGCAGAGAATAAGGCTCGGGAAAAGGAAAAAAAAGGGTTGAGATGGAAGAAGAATCTTTTACCCACGTGATTTGGAGGGTGGGACCAATGGTTGAAAAGGTGTGGGTTAATGTGCTGGTGGGAGAAGCCCAATATTTTCTGCAAGCCAGCAAGGGCTTTTGGGCCCATTTCGTTTTATGCAGGAATTCTTTGGAAAACGATGGGCCAGCAGTTGGAGAAATAGCATTAATTTTGGTTGGGATTGTGGGCTGGGAATTGGGAAAACAGCCCAATTCTTGTTTGCTATAGAAGTAATTTAGGGCAGAATTTTTTATGCCGCTGAAGTGGAACAATTTTCTTCTAATTGTGGCGCTTAGCGCATGTCAAAAGCTGAGGAAGAAGGGAGCTTCTTGTCTTGAGCTGCTCTATGGGCTAAAGAAGGATGATTCTGGGCTATGGGCTGAAGTTAAGGGAACTAATTGGATCAGCTTTCCAAAGTTGAAAAAAAGAATTCCTTTTTCAAGATTGAAGAGTAGATTAATGGATTGAAGAGTAGATTACTGGTGTTATATTTTGGAAAAAAAAAAAAAAAAAGAGAAGTCCAATTTTATGATTGTGTTCTGTAAGCCCACCTTGAGGACAGTTGAAGTGTTGCGGTACTGTCTAATAAAAATTTCAAACGCATGTTGGAGATTCCGTAATGCCGCAACGTTACCTTATATCCAACCCTCTCGGGTTTTTGCTCCGTGCATGCTCCCTTCCGCGTTTTTCACAACCTTTTGACCTATTTTCTTGCCCTCTGTCAAAGTTTGACTTTCCTTGGGGCATTTTGATCTTTTTACACTCAAATTTGCTCGTTCCGATCCAATTGCTCGATTTCCTACAAATTAAACATAAAAAGCATCAACGATCACAAATTACACATAAAACCAACTAAATTCTAAGCCCAAGAAAGCACTTTTTGAGTGTTTGTCAATACCCAATCCTTAACGACTCTAATTATGTAGGATTGAGCATATTCAGACACGTCCAACAAGGATTCAATTTTGTTTGGGCAAGTTTCAATGGCTTCAGATTGATATTGAACTTATTCGGATACTTTTCCAGCAACGTTTTCCGTTTCAACACATTTCTATAATGACCCACTTCCTTTCGACATTACTTTTTCCTTACCCATTATCTAATGACTTATACTAATTAGGATCAAGTGTTTTGGGCAGGAACCAACAAGTGTTGAAGCTGTTCGGTGGTGCTCAGTTGATTTAATCATACTTCGAGTCAATAGCTTTAGAAGCATTATTGAACAATAAGTAAGTAGATTATACTTGTTAGGTCTATTTGCTTGTGTGCTGACATGATGCGTGATCTAAATACCTTTATGTATATACCTTTATGTATGATTATGGCTTCTTTTATTTTGAATCTGTGATGTGATTTGATATGATTAAGCATGACTCGATGATCTTTGTATTGCCTTGTATAATGTGTAGTATGTTGTGGTGCTATTATGTGTTTTCTGAGTAAAGCATATTGGTTAATTTGATGTATATATAGTTTTATTGTTAAAAGCATCATACTGTTTCATGTGGACTTTAGCATAAGGCATGATTTATAAGTAAGTACAGGACTCATGCATTATGGTGAGATGGTGTGGTAAGGAGAATTGATAACTGTGTTCATAAAGGAAAGTTGGGTGAGAAGTGATGTCACCGTTAGATTTAGAAAAAATGTGGGGACCTTGAGTATGGTTAAGGGCTGATGCACAATTTGAGGCCTTGGGTTTGGCTAAGGGTTGAGCATTGAGTGTTGTAGAGAAATGGGCCTTAAGTACAGTTAAGGGTTAAGGGTCGACAAGTAGTTCGAGGCCTTAGCCATGGCTAGGGGTCGAACATTGAGTGTTGTAAAAAATAGGGTTGACGAGCAATTTGAGCGTTAGGTTTACGGCTGAGGGCGAACGTTGGGTGCTATAGGGAACATTGACACCTTGAGTACGGTTAAGGGTCGATGTACAATTCGTGGCCTTAGGTACGGCTAAGGGTCAAACGTTGAGTGTTGTAGAGAATGTGAAGGCCTTTAGTACAGTTAAGGGTCGACATGTAATTCAAGGTCATAGGTATGAAGGGTTGAATGATGAGCACCATAGAGGATATTGAGGTCTTAGGTAAAAATGGTCAGGAGTCGATGGCTCTAGAAGGGGGCAGTCTTAGGCAGTTATGGGAAAAATGGTGGTTATGTTAAATGAGTGAGCTAGTGTAAAATGTGTAACGCGTTAAAGCTTGGTATATGGCATTGAGTAATTCATTCATAAAGTTAGGTGAGGGTTTTGTTGGAATGTTTTGAAGTTTGCAAAATTTGATTAAAAACTATGTTAGCCTCTTATATGATGATATAATTCATGAGTTTAGTGTGGTGTGAGTGATATTACTGTTGTTGTGTATCTTCGCAATGCATGTATGTTGTTTGGTGGCTCTTTAGGTGTGAGTTACTTACCAGTACAACGGCGTGTACTGCCCCCCTCCCCCTCGGCCCCATCCAACCAGATTTTGTAGGTGTTAAGGAATAAGTCATTTTTTTAGTTTCTTTTCGATATGAGTTTGTTTATGAATTGTGGAACTTGCCGTAGTTTCAAGTTGTTTTCTATTGTCGAGTTGAAATTTCATGATAGGTCTTAGTTTATTTTGCTCAAGTTTGTCATTAAATTGAGTTAGTTAGTTTTAACAAGCAATATTGGTTAATTTTAACAAGTTTTGTTGGTTTTGATTTAGAAGTTATGAATATTAGTTATTTGGAACCTCTGGTAGTTCTGTTGAGAAGAAGTGGTTGTGGAAGGTTATTGGGAGTGTGTTCTTTTGAAATAGTTGTCGAGAAAAATTTTGGTTTTGTTGTGGTAGTGTCGTTATGCTGCAAAATTTTTTCTTAAAGTGTAAGTGTTAATAACGTTAGTTCACAATAAAGTTAGTTTAGGTTAAATTTTGGTAATGATCCTTAGTTTATTAATGAAATTTGGGGTGGTTGCATGTTTGTATGATGCTTTCTATGATTTGTTGGACTTCTCACCATCAAAGTGATGGTACGCATCAATGATCCATCATACCCCTTTCTCGCCGATTTAGTATTAATTCTTGGTTCAATTTTCCCATCAGCTTTCAAGTCCTTACTTAGGCTTTTATCATGGGTCTTTTGTTTCAACTATACTATCTTCTATCAATTGGGCCACGAATCATCTCCTCCAACACTTCAGGCCAAAAACAAGACATCTCTATTCAAACTACTGGGTCTAGCCTATTAGCAAATGGTCCTTCTAGCGTCTCTTCTGACAGGTGGGGTAATGGCACCGACAACTCTTCAAATTTTTGCCATTATTCAGCCATTGTTCCTTGCTGTTTAATCCTAAAAACCTTATGCAGAAAGTTTAGTCGTGCATCAGTTCTACACCCAATGATACCAATGCAACGGTTGGCCCTTAAAGTTTACTATTGACACAGTGAGTATACCCGTTTCAGACAAACTATGTAGTAGGAATTATCTCTCTGTCCTGAAGAACCACTCATCCAGGTCTTCTCCATTAAACACAGGCATCTCCACCTTTTTGAACTTAAACCAGTCCCTCTCCCTCTGCATATTTCTTCCATGACGGTTCTCCCTCTTTCGCTCTTTCTTTGTCACGGGTTTCATGGTTCTCACATTCTCTAAGTTTTCTTTTGCTACAGTCGTGACTTTGTTAGGATACCACCACCTAACAAGGAAATTCTCAAGAACACAAAAAGAAATAAGAACCGTAAAAGATAGATTTATATTGCAATATCAATAACGAAACTACAATGTACCATAGCTTTTCGACACGGTTACTCTCTCCTTCAATTCCCCAATGGAAATTTCCACCAAATTCTTCATACCTTCCTACCACTCCTATTTATAGCAATATTCACTAACTTCCCATCTAATTATCCTTATACCCCTTACTAATACCAATACTAATTTTCTCCTAATGGTCCTACTATTTCTATACTAGGGTTTTTTCAACACTTTGCCCTTCGAAGACACCTTGTCCTCAAGGTGTGCTAACAAAACACAATCATTAAATTGGGCAACCTTTTTTTTCCCTCTCTTTCTCTCTCTCTTTTTTTTTTTGTTTTTAAATTATGAGAATACAACACTTAAACCAACATAGCCTTCTCTTCCGCCTTGTTTAACCTTGAAAATAAATTGGGCTTCTATTTTTTCGCTTGGACCGAGCCCAATAAATATCCCATGACTCCACATTCTTCTTTCTTCATTTCTATTGGCGTTATTCTCCTTTAATGGGTTAGGCCCATTATTAATTTCCGGTCCAAAACAGCATAACCTGCTCTTAAGTAACCCCCACTACCCTTGTAACAGATATTGAATATAACAACCCCTTTAACTTGGATTGCCCCACACCACCAACTCTTCAAACGTTGGGCCCATAAATCATTATCTTCCTTAAAAATAACAATGGGCTTCTAGCAAAACCAACCCATTATCAAGCCCAAATTAATATTATCACTTTGCTCAGTCCATGGTCTCGCCACCTGACAGATTTTTCTTCCCTCCCATTTTTGCAAGTTACAACTCTTCTCAATTTGAATTAGATTAGAATAATGGGCCTCATAGCTTTCTTGAGAATGAACCCGATCGATGATGTAAATCCCACATAATTAGGATTAGTTGCTTTTTCCCTTGATTCCATCCATTCGGGCCCCACCATTTCCTATTTCATGTGCGTATGAACATGTTTTTTCTCCACTTCACGAAAATTTCCTCTTCCCCAAGTCATCTTCTCCATCTATTGCTTGTCGTTTCTTCGTCCGTCGGTATCCTTGCCATTCCAACCATTGGAATGTCGGTGCCATCTCTTTGCATCGCTTCCAACCATCCTTTGCGTCCTTGATCAATGATAGTTTCTTCATTCGCCCACCGTTGATTGTCGACATGTTTCTTCTTTGTCGATTTTTTGTCGCCTTTCTTTTTCGTTTTTCTGACCATGTGTTTGCTTGTAGGTGCTCCTTCCTCCGTTTCTTCTTCTGATTGCTATATCGCCTTCTCGTTAGTAATGTTTGTCCCCTTCTCTCGAATGCTTCTACCTCATTTGATCGGCATTTCTAGTTCCATTGAATCCTTGTCTCCGACCATCTCACCTTTTGTCGTCGGTTATAGACGTCAACTATCAGATTCCATTTCTTTTCTCCATCTTTTTCATGACTATTTTCGTTCGATTCTTCCATCTTCGAGTCATTACTCTTTTTCTCTTTTTCTCCTCTGATATGGAGCCCTCCATCGCCTTCTTTCTTTTCTTTTGTTTCTATCAATTGCATCTCCTTTTCTATCTCTATTGCCCATTTTCCCTCGATGCATTTTGCTCGAACAAACAACATTCCTTCTTCGATACCTTTCAACATCAGTGAAGAATTTTCCATATATGAGCTTTCAATTGGAATCTCACTGGAAGTTTTGGATTCGACTCCCATTGCAATCGTTTCCTATTTTTCTGATATTTTATTTGTTGATTTTTCCTTTTCTGTTATGATTTCTACTAGTCTTCTCTCTCTCTCTCTCTTTCCAGAGATTCAATGAGCCTTTGTTGCAATGCTCTCACATTTCTCCATACCTTTACCAGTGCTTCTTTCAACTGATCACTATTCATTTCTAATTGATATTCCAGGATGAATAGTTTTGATACCATTTTGTTAGTATACCATTTAACAAGGAAATTCTCAAGAACACAAAAAGAAATAAGAACGGTAAATGATTTATATTGCAATATCAATAATGAAACTACAATATACCATAGTCTTTCGAGAGGGCTACTCTCTCCTTCAATTCCCCAATGAAAATTCCCACCAAATTCTTCATACCTTCCTACCCCTCCTACTCCTATTTATAGTAATATTCACTAACTTACCATCTAATCACTCCCATACCCCTTACTCATACCAATAGTAATATTTTCCTAATGGTCCTACTATTTCTATACTAGGGGTCTTACAGACTCCTTGTTTTCTTGGCTCGCCCACTAACTTGTTGACCAACATCTTCAGTGTCTTCTGCATCTCCCTCATTTTCGTCTCTAGCATCGGAAGCTTCTATAACTCCTTCCGTACCTCGTCCATTTCGCCTCAGTTACTCTTAATCATTCCTCCATCTTCTTCTGCATCATCTTCTTCCACCTCTCTGAGATGTTGAGATTGCTCTGATAACTTGACAGGACTCTATGTCCTAGTCATGATAATATATTTAGCAATAGAACGATTACAAGATAATCGGCCATTCGGGAGCGAGGTTCTGCATCATGTTAAGAGGCATTGCATATCTTAAATTTGAATAATACAATTATGTTATGCATTATCATGTAGGAAATTATGCCTTGAGGTGGTAGAATATGTAGGCCGAGTGATATCGAAGCTCAAGAAGTCTATGGTGGACAAAATATTATGGAATATGACATGGTTGGTGAGTCCAACCACCAACTAGAGAGCCCAAGCGATAATATAAATGGTATTGAAGAGCAATTAATGTCAAGGATTGCTCAAGGAGTAGCAGTCGGAATGAAAATACTTCGAAATGACCCAGAAAAGAAATTTAAAATTGAGCGACTGAAAGTTCTAGGGGAACGAACGGCCGATCCAACTGATGCCGAATTATGAATGAAAATATTGGAGAAATGTTTTGATGTAATGGGATGTCTGAAGGAAAGGAAGGTAAAACTTGCTACCTTCCTACTTCAGTAAGGAGCAAGTGACTGGTAGGAATCAATTAGAAGTAGACGTTGTTTTGTGAAGAATATTATCTCCGCTCTTATAGAGATAAAAAAGGAAGGATCAATGAAGGTAGTAGAATACCAAAAGAAGTGTGGAACTCTCCAAGTATGCCACAACCATCATCGAAGATGAGGTTGATAGGTATAAAAGATTTGAGGATGGTTTAAGATTGGAAATTCGAACTTCCATTACTACAATGGACTAGAGTGAATTTGGAAAGTTAGTAGAAGCGGTGTTGAGGATGGAAAAAGGTATATCTGAACGAAAAACTAAGAATTTTCAAAAAAATTTACGGAGTTCCTCGATGAACACCACTGATTTTTCTAGAGATAAATAGAACCGAGGAAGTAGTAGAGGGTTTTCACCCCATTACAAGAATTTTCACCTTTCCCCACGCAAAAAAAACGTAGGGATAGGTTATGCCCACACATTTTTTTGTGTCGGCATAATCATCGTCGTACCCATGTCGGGAGAAGTGCCTCCCGACGAAAACTATTTTTGTCGGCATAAATACCATATTTGCCAACACAATATATTGCGTCAACATATGTGTTTTCCAGACGAAATACACTTTGCGTTGGCAAAAGCATATTTCTAAAGAACCAATAGATAGATTTCTTCCAAAGTTTATTTGTGCCGGTATAAATTGCTTGTAATTTTTTATATAATTCGTAATAATTAAATTACCAAATTTTTATTTCTTTAATACCTAATTATGCACAAACAAAAATTAATCTTCAAACAAATCAATTGGGGACAAATGTAATAAAAGTAAGCTTATATATTAAAAATAAGACTAATATTCAATACACAAGCTATAAAATTTTACGAACAAGAACTGTGTATACAATTAAATTTGAGCATTTCTAGCTTCTTACTAATCCCCCATACAAAAATTTTAATCTTCTCTAAACCCAAATAAGTGAGATCCTAAACCAAATTAAGTAATCATCTCAAAATCTTCTCGCAATCTCCAAAAAATGATCTTTAAGAATTTACACGAACTTGAAATAGGAAAAACAAACATTATGAAAGATTTCTTTAAAATCAACAAAGAAAAATGCACAAAAAGATCTTAACAATCACACAAAGATTTAAACAAAATGTTTAAGATTGATATGAGAAATGATCCCCTCTTAAGCTATAAACATGTTGTCAATGTTCATAATTAATATATGAATACTACAAACAACCATTTTACTATCTAAAAAGCGATTAAAATTGTTATAATTAAGACGTGAACCTCTCTCCTACGCTACGAATGTGTCGTAAATCCACATAAACAAATACATAAATGCCTTTTAAACCTACACAACTATCGAGTCCTTACAAATAAGCCAAGAACAAAGTTCCTTTAAAGTACATAATTAGGCTTCAAGATAATCTAAAAAACAATTAAAACATATACATCCTCCTTCCCCAAGTTATGTACGTGTCCTAGTTCCACCTAAACACCATTTGAACCTATAAAGTAGTAACAAATACATAGAAAGCGTCGAAGTGAACTCCCCCCAAGCTACGAATGTAATTCAATAGTTTTAAACGCCGTTTAAACCTACAAAGTGACAACACATACACTAAACACACATATTTAAAGTGGCTATCATAACTGCAGGATAGCCACAAAACAAACAAATGAAGTTCCTAATTCTACTAAAACACTCATATTTGAAGTGACTACCATAACCGTAAGATAGCTACATAACAACAAGATTAAGTTCTTAAATTTGCCATACTTCTTCATCCTTCTCAATTGTGGGTAAAACAATCCTATGAATTAACTAACTTCTAGATTACGAGTAATAGAACAGGATGAAGAGAACAATAGAAGGTCCCCAAACAAAACTTTCAGTTTCGAATTGCCAAAGCCTTTAACAAAGGATCATGTCATAGGACTTGATACATAAATATTGCACTTGCAGATAATGGTAATCATAATTGTGAGAGAGGTTGGAGGCAATAAAGCAGGTTCTCTTACTCTGTTACAGTTTTGTTGTTCTTGTTTCTAAGTTTCTCTAAAGTTTGTTTTCGATCATTTAATGAGCCTAAATCAGAAAATAACAAAAAAAAAAATGGAAGGAGAAGTGAAGCAGATGAAGCAAAGGGATAACAAAAGAGAAAGGTAAGCCATTCTATTTACACACTTGAGCTTTAAAAAATCTCAAGAATACACCTATCTACTATATATCATACATACTCCAACATTTTGAGTGAATAAGCCAGAACAAGATTTTCATATAAATTTGACTAGAATAAACAAGCATATTCAATTTCAATAGATTCAAGCCAAATTCTACGGTAAATAAGGGAGTTGTTACTGCTACTTTTTAATGTACACCCGTTACCTATAAATTTCGATTTTCTTTCAATTATCATATTTGATCTTATCTTTAATTTCAAATTTTGTTTTATCTAATTTTTCAAATTTCATCTTTTTCTTACTAATTTTATTTTTTTTCTCAATCGACAACAAGTCTACTTTGGAGGCTTGACTTAATTGATCAAATCCATTGGTGCAGGATGAAAGGCTCGATTTAATCGACCACGACCAATAGTTCAAGTCGTAGAGTCTCCTCTTTCCAAAGTGATTCCTATCGAGTCATTGTGAAAAGGTGGTTCAAGCATATAGACGGTGTTGGTATTAATCTGTTTGCCTTGGGGGTCTTATACTCCACCTTGATCGATTCAATCAAGGAAGGATGTACCATCGTCGAAGATTGTTTGTTTTTCTTCTATTCATGATATTTCCACGATTGACATCAACGCCACATCATGACTGGTTAGTAATTTCAATTGATGATTTTTAATTGGAATTTTCATCCTCCAATCTAAATCGGTTTCTTTCTTCATGAATGCAATTATCTAGATAAATTTTTTTATCAATCCAACCCCCACTTTCTAAACAAATATTTTGGTCTAGAACCAAGAAAAAGTATTGTTACAAAATTTTGGATAAGTTCAAAAGCGATGTAGATGATTTGATTAAGTGATTTTTTCAATTGCAGTGTATTTGACAAAAGGTCAACACAAAGTCCGAAAAGGTCTAAGATCGGGTTCTATTTTTTGAAATGTACTTCATGTCCAAATTTGGATGAAGTTTTATCCAAAAGGTACTTATGAATTATGGAAAGGAGTTTTGTATCTGTATGGACGAACTTTAGTACAAAAGGTCTAGACAAAGTTCAAAAAGATAAACTTTTAGTTTCTTCTTGTCAAAGTTCAAAAATTTTAAAATTGCTATATTTACAAATTATTAATTTACACGATTTAACAAATATGAAAATTAATTTTGCTACCCATTGTAATTATCCTTTAATAACATTTTAAACATGACAAAAAAGTGATGATCAAACTTGACGTTTCTAAAATGTTGAGTTTTACATTAGTGTGAAAAGCTCCAAAAATTTTCATCGACCTCCACCCTTTTTCCTATTTTTCTCGACTTCTTATTAATATACATATTATTTGATATTCTTTTTTAAAGCGTCAAGTAATAAAATGTTTCATACATCAAAGACTGTCATTTCTTTTTTATAGTTTCCAAACCTTACCCTAGTGGAATGTTTTAATTTTTTTTAGTATATTTGAGGGTAGGAGATCCAAACCACAAATCTTGTTGTTACTAATAAACTCGTATGTCAATTGAGTCATACCCAATTTCGCCGATATGTTTTAGTTCAGACAACTGGAAGTGGACAAAATTGATAAAAGTCGACAAATTAATAAATATCAATAATGTTATTGACCAACCAATAGATATAACCTTTAAGTATTCATGTGTTAAATCCATATGTCTATTAATTACCTACCAAAACCTTTCACATATATTGGTACATATATAAACCGATTTTGAAAAGCTAACAACTTCTATTTTTCATCAAACCCAAGAATAAATTCTAAAGGATCTTTTTCGCTACAATTCTAAATGATTGAAGACCATAACTAGGCACTTTTCTCACTAATCATCATAGAAGCTTCCTCCATTTGTTTAAGACCAATTTTATAAGTCAATAAGCCTTAAAATCCAGGCTTAAACTCAAAACTTCTTTAACATCTAAACATCAATGTTCTAGGCATGGTAATGAGTAAAATTAAATAGGATATAATTTGATACATATATAAAATCTAATATAATATTGACATTAAAACGTTTATTTTAAAACCATACTATTCAGAAGTGTGCAAGACATAATGGACAAAGATTAAGAAAAACATCTCATTTTATTTTAGAATGTTGCGAGGAACATTACATAAAATTAGGAAGCTGCCAAAAAATTAATTTTTGTTACCACAATCATAGAAACAATAACAAGCATATATGGTTTGCGCAGGGTTAGTTGGAATGCATTGATGTGAAATACTACTTCTCCCAACACTTCTTTCCGCAGTCATCAAGAGTGCACCCACTGTTATATAATATATCTCGACATCTTTGGGCAGCTGAGACTCCCTGAGGCACCAAGATAAATACAACTAGTTAGCAATATCTTGTCATAACAAAAGATTTCACTATCTACATCAAATAAGAATGTCAAGACTTTAATGTTATGAAAAGGTTGAGAAATTCGTTTGAAGGCTCATGAAAATCATAAAATCATTAACACGAGACATAATATATCTAATGGATATTTAATTTTGCAACTCATGACAATATAGTGAAAGATAACCTGCAAGAATAAGAGCAATGAAGATGACAGGGGAAGAAGAAACTAGCTTCGCCATATTCTCAAGAAGCAAATGTTGCAAAGATGATTTTGTTAATTTGGGTTGTAGAAATTAACGATTTAGAAGATTTAAATAATAAGAATTACATTAAATTGCATGCATAATTTGTTTCATTTATACAAAGATAGTAAAGTTCAATAAATTACACCAACTCCATGCATGAATCCAGTTGCATTTATGTAAAAATGGTAAATATTTTTTATTTTTTTTGTACCGTTTGTGAATTAAATTTAGATTTACGTTAAACTTTTATTAGATTTTCATTGCATATTTTTACTATTTTATTGTATAGGATAGTTATTGAAAAATTTATTTTTCTTCTATTTGTATTTTGTATAAAATAATTTTAAAATTGTAACCTACTCTTCCATGATGTTTCAAAGACAACTCCATCTACAAAGCCATATATCATATCTTCTTCGTTGTCCAATTCCTTTTTAAATCTATTTTTGTTAATGTCATTTGATGTCATTAATCAGTTGAAATTTTTTCAATCTAAAAAAATTGAACATGGACACATTGATCTAAGTGATAGAAGAATAATAAAGGTATAATTCCACATATTCTAGCTTCCTTTCGTTAGAGAGGTAACTTAGAAAACAAAGTACCTCTAATTGGGTTGTTGAGGATTACGGCCCACTTTTCACATTGATCTAGTTGGGATGTTGAGTTACTCTGGGCCTGTTGGGTTGGAATTGGTCTAGGTGTCAAGAAGAAGCTCTAGCGTGTCTTTCTGTCTACCTCTATCTATTTTGTTTGTCAGGAGTAGAATCGTCGTTTGTGTGGGGGTTCTCCTCATAATGCTTCTGTCATTTTGAACCTCGTTATTTCTAATGTTCGTGCTTGTGTTGCTATGTGGCCTAATGACCTTTATGGCTTTATTTAGGCATTGTTTTGGCCTTTGTCTTCCTTTTGGTTCTTGCTTGTTCCTAGGTTGTGAGGTTTGTGTTCTTCCCTTTGTCCCGAGCTTTGGGGGGTTTTTTTTTTGTTGCTTTTTCGATTTTATGGTGGCCTAAGCCTTTGGGTTCCTTCACTTTGGTGTTTGCTGTATTTTTGTGCTTTTTACTCTGTGCCTTGGTGTCGGGCTATGGGACCCTCCTTATTGTTGTCTAATAAATTATCTTTCAATAAAGAAAAAAGAAAACTACCGCATTTTTTACACTTTATAAAGCATTTTAAATGTGCAATTTTATATTTTTATTTCATGTTAATTTCATTACTCTAATACAATTAATCTTTTATTTTGTAGAGATGAGCAATTTAGAGTTATTTAAAGCATTTTGGAAGGATGAAGATCATGAAGGCACTAATTGGAGCTAAATTGAGCATCTGAGTCATGAAAGATGAAGTCTTAACCAAAGACAAGATATAACAACTCGACTTTCCAAGATCTCTAACTAGGGTTATTTCATTTAATTGTATTTCTATCCCTTTATTTACTTGTAATTTACTTTTATGCATTTTGACTATCCAATCCACACCCATTGCCCCCTCCTCGCATTTATCACATTAACTAAAAACGTGCTTCAAGGAACTAATCTTCTGTGCTTCCATGTTGTTCGACCTCAGACTTGCCGCTTGTGCTACCTTGTAGTATATGTAGTTAGTTCAGTGTTTATAAATATTATTTGATATTCCTTTCAACCCACAGGAATGCCACAAAGACTTTAGATGAAAGGGTATAATTGAAATTTAGAAATAGCAAAGTCAAAAAGTGGTGTGATACAGGCCAAAAGTGGTTACTAAAGACCAAAATAGGCCTAGAAAAGGCGACTGGCTTAGGCTAGGCTTAAAGCTAGTGGTCTAGACCTCAGCCAAGGTCGAGGCTGACCCTTGCCCATGTCTAATGGGGCATGTTTTACTCATGCCCCAACCCAAGATGATATTTTATAACTAAGATATAACCTAATGGAAATGCTTAGCCTCGGCCCAAGGCCGAAGCTGACCCTAGGCAAATGCGAACTCGAGCACGCTTCTTGGCTCATTAGGTTATCTCCTTATCCTAAGGCAACATGGAAACCCTAGAGAACAACCTAGGTTAACTTTATCTATAAATACACCATCATATGAGGTATCTGAAAACTTCTAACTTCTTCTCTATTGTTTAGTTCTCTTACTAACTTAGACATCGAAGCTCTTTTTTTTTGTTTTGTAGGTTCTCTTTTTCCCAAATTATAAATTTATTGTTATTGTCACGCGGAGGTTAGGTACATTTTTCCTTGGTCAAAATTTGGCATAAACAGTTGGCACCGTCTGTGGGGAAGAAAGCGTTCTACTATTAGTTTTGAAAATTTGGAAAGTGTTTACTCATACACTATGTGATTGTCTCACACAACGTCCTAGAAAATTTAGAAACAATAATAAAAAAAAATAGAGAGTTGGTAACTCAGCTCGGTGATAAACCACCTACGTTTGGGGGTTAATGTGTCAAGGAAAGATATTCTACTAATATATAAAAGTCAAGCAATTACAATGTTATTCTTATTTGTGGATTACAACAATTACAGTGACACACAATAGCCTGACCTTGCTAAACACCTAAGCTTCCCTAGATATGAGTCTCTCTCTCTCTCTTAAACTTAACTCTCTTTATGTATGTGTATATTAGTGATGAATCACTTAGGTTCTCCCAAGTGTGAGAGACTCCATCTCATTTGATGTCATCTTTCCTTTAACTTGTGAACTCCTTTCACATGAGAACTTAAGCTCTCCCTAGGTCTTGATAACTCCTTTCTTGAGAAACAACACCTTAGGCTCCCCTAAGGCTTGAGAAATCCTTATCGAACAAAAAAGTCTTAAACTCCCCCTAAGACCAATCAACTTTCGTGAATATAGTAAGAATAAGTGAAGAACACACCGTCACAATTAACTTCTTCTCGAAGAAACAATGCAGAGCTGTAAAATTATAAAAAGCTCATACTAAGATCTCATAAACAATATGCACAACATGTGAACCTTGAGCTCTAATTTCCCTACTTGAGTATGTTCCCTATTGAGACCAGTGTGGTGAGTAGATTGATGTAAGAATTAATGTTTAATTGTAGAGAAAAGGGTGAAAAGTTAAAAGAAAATTTTGACTGTGAAAGCTGGACTCTTGGGTAAAGCTTGAAAAATTGGCTAAGTGTAACCCATGCATTGGAGGCTAGAAAATTGGCTAAGTGTTGTGCCGTGCATTGGCCTTGCTCATTTGAGAGGTTATTTGGGCACTGAAGAAAGCTAAGATATGGCCAAGGGGAAAGCTATGCGGCAACCACAGTCTTGAGAGGTTGGCAAGCATGTGGCGGCCTGAAGTGTGCACGAGCGTGGGCGTTGGGCGTTGGAGTTGCTTGCATTGGATGATTGTGTAGCGATTCACGGAGCTAAGTGATGCGGTAGGAAATCGTGTAGCAATGTACAGAGCTAGCGATGCGATAGGCAATCATGTAGCATTTCAGCAGTGCTCAGCGATGCAGTAGGCGAACATGCGGCAAGGTGTGGTGCTAGACGATGCGAAGAGTCGTGTTAAACGATAGCCCTATGCGATGGACGATAGCATTAAGCGATGGGGCGTTGGCACTACACGATCGGCATCAACGCTAGACGATGATGCTAGGAGATGAAGATACACAATGGGTGTGGGTGCTAGACAATAGCCATGATGCGCTAGACGATGGGCATCGACACTGCACGATGAACATCAACAAGATCTACACGATGAACGAGAGTTGTGCGGTAGGTTGTGTTCTATGCATTGGGCGAGAGCGAGATCTTTGGGTGACAAGCATCAGCGTGAGGTCAAACGATGAGCTAAACAATGGGGCGGTGAGCTAAACGATTGAACTTGTGTTTATTAGTCTTAATCACCAATTATAAGCACCAGATTTAACTCCATGAAAGTTGAAGGTGTTGGGCTAAGACTTAATGAGAAGTGGTGGAAAGTAGTATGAAAAGGGAGGCCGAACTTCAAACGATCAGGTTGATCATTTCCTCTATGCAAATTTTATGTTCTCGGGTGTTGCATTTATGAAGAGAAATTGGAAGCTTTGCATGAGCCAAATCTTAAAGAAATCCCTAAGTGTTAAGACATACAACAAGGTGCATTGAGTGAAAGTCTTCAAAAGGGAAGGCTAAATGCAAAGCTTACTTAAGGGTTAGTCTTAAAAGGGAGACTTATGCTAGTAGCTAATATATGCTTTTGTGTCCACAGGATTGACACCAGTGATAGAAGCATATCGACCCTTTAGAAATATTTCTAAAAGTTGTGAGTGATTAAATATTTACAATATTTTAAAGAAACCATGTTTTAAAGAAAGATTATTCTCATGCTAGCTAATTTTACAAAGTAATTTCCAAGAAAACCATGAGTTATGTTTTATACGCATGCCATGTATGAAAGTTTATTGAAAAACTATTTATGTGTGTTTAATTACACCAAGCATGTGTTTGGATCTTTAAGGACATGTTTTCAATGCATTATGCTTTACATGCTTTAAAGAACAAATCATTGTATGACTAGTTTTACTTGAAACTTGATACTGAGGGACATTTGAGAAGGTATCCAAGCAGCTCAATACTAATGGACATTTTGAGAAGGTATCTGAGTAAAAGTACCTAATGTATGACAGTACTTAGTTATGGCCACATGCACGTAGGTAGTTGAAGTCAGTGATTGAGCAAAAAGGTTCTCTCTTGACTAAGCAGTTGACTTTGGGATTTAACCACAACAGGGTTATTCTCAACTAAGGAACAGTTAATGTTTTATGATGAGAACAACTTTATATGCTTTATGCTTGGAAAATGTTTATGTTACAGTACAAGTTTACTGTATAGATTTATATTTTAGTTTAATCTCTTTATTGGCACTTTTGCATGAGAATCAATTTTCTTTCTTAAGTCACTCACTAGGCTAGCAAGCTCACCCCATTTTCAAATGTTTTTCTTTCCCCCAGGTAGCGGTCAAATCTTCAGGAGGTAGCTCTGCATCTGCTGTGCCACTTATAGACAAAGTTATCGTAACCCATCTGTTAGGTGGTTACTGTAAATATTCTACATATGTTACAGTTGTTCATATAGGGACTAAGGTTTGGGTATCGGGACTTATGAAACTAGTAATGTAATCTCTCTAAATATTTTGTGTGTGAACTTAATGTTGTTTAGCCATAAAGGCAGCCGTTATGTATGAGATTGCATGTTGGTACCAGAGTTATTTCAGCTAGAATTATTAGGCAGTAAATTCAGCAAAAGAGTTGATAACTGCTACAGTCATATCATTTTCTAGGCTCAAAGAGTAGTCTGGAAGGGGGTTTAACAGTTTGGTATCAAAGCATAAGTTTCTAGGAAGGTTAAAGAGTTAGTTGATACCAGTTGGTATCAAAGCATGAGATTTTGGGGAAAGAGAGAGTTCATGCATTAGATTAAAAACCATAAGTAAGTCCCTAACATGTGTACTTGTTAATTAGGCAAAGATGCCGAGGAAAAGGGGCAGGCTGAGCAGGTAGGTAGAGGAGAGGAATGTTAACCCTACCAACGGAGGCCCTGAAGTTAGACAGGACCCCGATTCGAAGGGGAAGAGAGTTAGAGATCCAGTAGGGCAAGAGACAACTTCTGAAAATGAGTCGAGTACCCCATGGGTAGATGCAGATCCCTAGATGGAGGATTGAGTATTTGATAGAATCGCCTAAAGATTGGCGGCGAGTATAGGATCGATTCAGACCGATCCAAAAAATAAATTCAGCGTCGAAAGGCCGAAAGCTTTAGGTGCCACGACGTTCGATGGAGCCAAAAATTCAGTAGATTCTGAGATCTGGTTGGACTAGATTGAAAAATCTTTTACTGTTATGAGATGCCCTGAGGACCGTAAGGTCAAGTTAGTGGCGTTCTTGCTGTAGAAAGGGGCGGAGAAATGGTGGAAAGTGATAGAGGCCAGGAGAAGCAGTTCAAAAGCCATGACTTGGCCTGAGTTTAGAAAAGTATTTGAGGATAAATACTACCCTAGTTCGTTTAAAGAAGAAAAGACGGATGAGTTTCTTAGGCTAACTAAAGGATTAATGACGGTTGTTGAGTACGAGTAGAGATTTACAGAGTTATCTCAGTATGCCCTTCCGATCATTGTGGAAGAAAAAGAGAGATGCAAAATATTTGAGAATGGCCTAAGAAGAAAGATACGTACACCCGTTACCTCTACATCTAATTGGGTGAATTTCACTCAGTTAGTTGAGACCGTTATCAGAGTTGAGCGGGGGGTAGCGAGGGTAGGCATACTCCAGACAGATGCGGAGTAATTTAGGACTCCAGGAGAGACAAGAGGTAAGAGTTTTAGACCCCTATTCTTTGGATAGTCAGGTATGAGCAGTTTTGGATGCGCAAGTCAACAGGGTTTGAATTGAAAGAGGTCAAGACCTGCACCTGGATGGAGTGGTAGATCAGTAACAGGTCGTACTAGCTAGTCAGTGGTAAGGAAGGAAACTACTGTGTGCAAACTTTGGTAAGCGCCATACAGGAGTTTGTTACGGCAATAGGAATGTTTATTTTCAGTGTGGACAAGTAGGGCACTTTAAGAAAGATTGTCCTCAGCTAGGTCATGGAGCACAGTGTGAACAGAGAGATGTTACCCAAGTTGTAGAGCAACCTAGAGCGACCAGAACTAGAGGAGAGGGATCCAGTGTAGCTAAGCTGAAAGAGGTAGCTGGACGACCCCAACAATAATAGCAACAAGAACAGCAGCAGGGTAGATGTCGTAATTGGTACGATAACTTTATGTAATTAATTCACTTATGTGTTATTTGATCCTGTGCTATGCACTCATTCATATCAAGCACGTTTGTATTGCATATAGATAGAGTGCTTGAGCATATGAATGAGGACTTGTTTATCTCTACGCCTGTAGCAGATACTCTAGTTGTACATGAGTATTACAGAAATTGTGAAGTAATTCTTGGGAATCAGAGTTTATGAGTTGACTTGATTCCGTTAGAGTTATTAGAGTTTGATGTTATCTTAGGCATGGATTTCCTAAGTAAATACTATGCCACTGTGGATGATTTTAAGAAAGAGATAATAGGAAACCAGGTAAAAAAGAAATAACCCTAGCAGGAATTAAAAGAATACTTCCAGGAAGTTTAATATAAGCGGTGAAGGCTAGGAAGCTGCTGAGTAAGGGATGTGAAGCTTATTTAGCCTATGTGGCTGTTTCACAAGATAGGAAGCTGAGACTTGAGGATGTACCTGTGGTACAAGAATTCCTAGATGTGTTCTCTAAAGAGTTATTAGGCTTACCACTTGACAGGGAAGTTGAGTTTACTATTGAGTTAGTTCCAGGTACAACACCTATATCCCAGGCACCATATAGGATGGTGCCAACAGAACTGAAGGAGTTCAAAGTTCAGTTACAGGAACTTGTGGATAAAGGGTACGTTACACCCAGTGTGTCGCCTTGCTCCTGTGGTATTTATGGACTTGATGAATAGGATATTTCATCCTTACCTGGATTAGTTTGTGATAGTTTTCATAGACGATATACTAGTATATTCTAGTAGTGCAGAGAAGCACAAGGAACATCTAGGGTTAGTGTTGCAAATTCTAAGAGAAAAGAAGTTATATGCCAAGTTTAGTAAGTGTGATTTTTTGTTAAATCAAGTTGTATTTCTTGGGCATAAAATTTCAGCTGATGGAGTTAGTGTAGATTCCCAGAAGATAGAAGCGATAGTTAACTGAGAACGACCCATGATTGTAATAGAGGTACACAATTTTTTGGGTTTAGTAGGTTATTACAGGAGATTTATGGAGGGCTTTTCTAAGATAGCTCTACCATTGACAAACCTGACCAGAAAAGATGCGAAGTTTGAGTGGCCGCCTATATTTGAGCACAGTTTTCAAGAGTTGAAACAGAGGTTACTGTGAGCACTAGTGTTAACTTTACCTACACCAGGTAAAGAGTTTGAGGTTTATTGTGATGCATCCCAACAAGGATCAGGATGTGTGCTAATGCAGGAAGGAAAGGTAGTGTCTTATGCTTCTCGTCAGCAAGTTAACAGATATGTTGACAGATGTTTGTTGACAGGAAGGAAAGGACCAGTTAAAGAAGTCGTACTGGTGGCCTGGTATGAAAAGAGAAATAGCAAAATATGTTGACAGATGTTTAGTGTGTCAGCAAGTTAAGCCTAAACGATAGAGGCTAGCAAGATTGCCTAAACGATGGATTTCCTGTTTGGTTTACCTAGGACACTAGCAAGCTATGATGGTATATGGGTAATTATGGATAGATTGATAAAGACAACTAAGTTTTTACTTGTTAAAGTTACTTTTACCCTAGACCAGTTAGCTAGCTTGTATGTTGACAAAATTGTGAGTCATTTTGGGGCTACAGTTTTGATTGTATAAGACCGAGATTCTAGGTTTACATCGAAATTTTGGCCTAGCTTACAGAAAGCTATGGGTACCAAGCTATATTTTAGTAAAGTTTTCATCCACAGATGGATGGTCAGTCTGAGTGGACAATTTAGACACTAGAAGACATGTTGAGGGCATGTGTATTATAGTTCAAGGGCAGTGGGGATACGCATCTATTATTGATCAAATTTGTGTATAAAAATAGTTACCATTCGAGTATCGGAATGGCATCGTATGAGGCTTTATACGGAAGACCATGTAGAACTCTGGTATGTTAGAATGAAGTGGGTGAAAGGAAATTATTAGCCCTAGAACTTGTTCAGCAAACATCAGACAGTGTTAGGATTATAAGAGAAAATCTTAAAACGGCTTGAGACATGCAAAAGAGTTATGCCGATAAGCAGAGAAGAGAATTGGAATTTGAAGTTGGCGATAAAGTATTTCTTAAGTTGTCTCCATGGAAAGGAATACTCAGGTTTGGTAGGAAAGGGATGTTAAGTCCAAGATACATTGGTCCGTACGAGATAATAGAAAGAGTTGGCCCAATGGCTTACAGGTTAGAATTACCTCAAGAGTTATCTCGTATCCATGATATGCTTCATGTGGCAATGCTAAGAAAGTATGTGCCAGATCCTACCCATGTGTTATCTAGCAACCAGTGCAGTTGAAAGAGAATTTGTCTTACGAAGAGGAACCAGTGGAGATTCTTGACAAAAAAAAGAAAGTCTTAAGGAATGAGACAATACCATTGGTAAAGGTAATATGGAGAAACCATAGCATTGAAGAAGCTACATGAGAAGCTGAAGAGCAAATGAGAAACAAGTATCCACAGTTGTTTAATTAACGGACTTGTAGCGAAATTTTGAGGATGAAATTTTCTTAAGGAGGAGATAAATGTGAACCCTGAGTCCTAATTTCCCTACATGGGTATGTTCCCTACTAAGACCAGTGTGGTGAGTAGGTTGATGCGAGAATTAATGTGTAATGTAGAGAAAAGAGTGAAAAGTTAGAAGAAAAGTTTGAGTTTGAAAGCTTGACTCTTGGGTAAAACTTGAAAAATTGGCCAAGTGTAACCCATGCATTGGAGGCTAGGAAATTGGCTAAGTGTTATGCCATGTGTTGGCTTTGCTCATTTGAGAGGTTATTTTGGCATTAAAGGAAGCTAAGGTATGGCCAAGAGAAAAGCTATGCGTAGGAAGTCATGTGGCAGCCAAAGTCTTGAGAGGTTAGCAAGCATGTGGCAGCTTCAAGTGTAAGCAAGCGTGGGCACTGGGCATTTGAGTTGCGCACGTTGGATGATCGTATAGCAATGCACAGAGCTAAGCGATGTGGTAGGCGATCATGTAGCATTGCGCGGAGCTAAGCGATGAGGTAGGCGATTGTGTAGCAATTGAGCGACGCTCAGTGATGCGATAGGCGATCGTGCGACAAGCTGTGGCACTAGACGATGCGAAGAGTCTCTCTAAACGATAGCGCTATGCAATGGAAAATGGCATTAAGCGATGAGGCATTGGCACTACACGATTGACATCATCGCTAGACGATGATGCTGGGCGATGGCACTACGCGATAGGCGTGGGCACTAGACGATAGTCGTGATGTGCTGGATGATGGGCGTTAGTACTACACGATGAGCATCAGCGAGATCTACACGATAAGCGAGAGCTGTGCGGTAGACTGTGTGTTATGCGTTGGGCGAGAGCGAGATCGTTGGGTGGCAAGCATGAGCATGTGATCACTGAATGATGAGCTAAACAATGGGGTGGTGAGCTAAAAGCACTGGCTGTTTTAAGCATCGGATTTAACTTTTGTTTATCAGTCTTAATCACTGATTAAAAGCACCAACTATCTTAAGCACTGGATTTAACTCCATGAAAGTTTAGGTCTTTGGCTACGACTTAATGGGAAGCGGTGGAAAGCATTTTAAAAAGGGGAGGCCAAACTTCAAACGATCAGATTGATCATTTCCTCCATGCAAATTTTATGTTCTTTATGTCATTGAAAAGCTCTGAGAGTCTATTTTGAGTGGTGGCACTGCTGGAAGATGTCCTCCTCGGACTAAAGCCGGAGTAGGAGAAAAAGGATCAGAGCTTCTATTCTCAGATGAATCCGGGCCATCATTAAACAATTGAGCCTCTAGAACAAACCACGAAGAGTTTCAATCTAAAATTCTGAGATAAGCTTTCTGTGACAATTCATAACAAGTTTGTAGAAGGAAATTTCTTGAGATGAGCTCTAAAATTAGAGTTATTAATTTCGTAAGTTAAATCTGGAATTTCATGAACAAGCAGGCAGTTGCTTGAGTTGAATAAGCTGACAGTTCGAAGGAAACGCTTGGACAGACCAAGCGCTGAGCTTTTTCGTGCATTGAAACTGCTATGTAGGCTGAGGAGAGCTTATAGTGTAGTCTTGGATGCATAAGCAGGCTAGAGGACGACCATGTGCAGCTGTAAGAACACATAGAGAGAAAAGTGTTGGTTGCATAAATGGTGTTGCGTTTGTGAAGAGCGGTTAGAAGCTTTGCATGAGCCAAATCTCAAAAAAATTCCTAAGTGTTAAGAAATATAGCAAGTTGCATTGAGTGAAAGTCTCAAAAGGGAAGGCTAAATGCAAAGCTTACTTAAGGGTTATTCTCAAAAGGGAGACTTATGCTAGTAGCTAATATATGCTTTCGTGTCCACAGGATTGACACCAGTGATAGAAGCATATCGACCCTTGAGGAATAGTTCTAAAAGTTGTGAGTGACTAAATATTTACAATATTTTAAAGAAACCATGTTTTAAAGAAAGATTATTCTCATGCTAGCTAGTTTTACAAAGTAATTTCCAAGCAGACTATGAGTTATATGCTTTATGCTTGGAAAATGTTCATATTGCAGTACAAGGTTACTGTAGATATTTATATTTCAGTTTAATCTCTTTATTGAGACTTTTACATGAGAACCAGTTTTCTTTCTTAAGTCACTCACTGGGCTAGTAAGCTCACCCCGTTTTCAAATTTTTTTTCTTTCCCCCAGGTAGCGTCAAATCCTTAGGAGGTAGCTCTGCATCTATTTTGTCACTCAAGGACAAAGTTATCGTAACTCGTCTATTAGGTGGTTACTATAAATATTGTGCACATGTTACAGTTATTCATATAGGGACTAAGGTTTGGGTATCGGGACTTATGAAACTAGTAATGTAATTTCTCTAAATATTTTGTGTGTAAACTTAATGTTGTTTAGCCATAAAGGCAGCCATTGTGTATGAGATTGCATGTTGGTATCAGAGTTATTTCCGGTAGAATTATTAGGCAGTAAGTGTCAGCAAAAGGGTTGATAATTATTGCAGTCATGTCCTTTCCTAGGCTCAGAGAGTAGTCTGGGAGGGGGTTTGACAAAGCAACCCTCGCATGAGGACATCTTAGGTATAAATAGCATAGTAGAATGATGGAAAATATTCCTAAATATAATCAATAGATTGCTTAAATGGAAAACATTCCAAATAAAGTATTTTGCAGAATAAGTTAAAAAAGAAAAGAAATATTCTATAGATTTGGCAACTGGAAGAATAAGCTCTGAGACATCCACCAGAGATAAAAGCAGAGACAACTCTTGAAAGCCCAAGGAGTCAATGTTAGGAACTTAAACAAATATATTTAGCCAATATCATATTTTTTTAACAAACTCCCATTTTGGCTAAGATATATATTTTTTTAAGACAGGACATATTCAACACAACCAGCCTATATGAACAATTTCAAGGAAATTTATAAAATAAAAGAACTGTTAATTGATAGCACCAAAAATGTGTTATATTCCTCTTCTTAATTTAGGGTTGTTAGTGTGTTTAATGTGTTCATTTTGTATTTTTACATGTTTTTGGGTGAATAGAAGGTAGAATCGACCGTTATGAGTCATTAGGGATTAATTTGGAGTAATTAAGAGCTAAAAAGAGTACATGGGTTTCAAAGGATGAAAAATGACAAAAATTCCCTTGGAAGCGCAGGGTAAAATGCCATGGTGCCATCACGAGATGTTTTTCTCTAGAAGCACTAGATTTTGGTGCAGTGTCGCAGCGCTGTCCTGTGGTGCCACAATGCTCCAAGTGCTATGCTGACCGCTATTGTGCCTACACAACCCACCCCTCTGCATAATGCAGCAAGAGTGTCGCGGTGCTACCACGATTCTATGGTATGAAATCTTCATCTTTAGGGCTAGATCATCCTCCCATTCCGCCTCAAACCAAATTTCTTTTCATTTTTTCTCTTCCACATGTATTTTTCTTCCTTTTTCTCATGTAATTAATGGAACGATTCTTGAATTTGTCCTCTTCAGAGTTTTATTTAAATGTAATCCATCTTGGTTGTGGGTTTCTCTCTATTTATCTTGCATAATTAATTGCATTTTGTCTTGATTGTCTAACAAACTACTTGAGGATTATAGGGTCGAATGCTTAGAGTTGCAATATGTGACATGTAATTGTTTGTTAATCTATGAGAAGCAATAGGTTAAGTTAGGCTTGCATATTCGTTGTCCATAACAAAGAGTATTGCTCTATCGACATAGAGAAAATCGTATTAATGTTTAGTTAGATGATGGACATTAAGTGTTCATCCTAGTGTAAGCCCTAAAACTTAATGCAGTTGATTAATCATATAATATGCATTCATTTTAACATGTTTAACTATTTAGCTAATAAGAACCATTCGTTGGATTTCAAATCAATTGGGCTAGGAATAGTTAGCAACCTAAAATTACATTTAGGCTATTCGATGATCAAAGTTACATCGAGCAATTCCAATTTCCTAAGCTAGGTCATTTCATTTAATTGCATTTTTATCCCTTTATTTTCTTGCAATTTACTTTTATGCTTTTTTACTATCCAATCCACACCCCTTCCCCCACTCCTCACATTTACCACATTAACTAAAAATACACTTCGAGGAACTAATCTATTTAGCTTCCATGTAGTTCGACCCCGGACTTGCCGCTTGTGCTACCTTGTAGTATATGTAGTTAGTTCAGTGTTTATAAATATTATTTCATTAGTTGAGGCTTGCTAACGATGGCAAAATTCTTCTCAGTCAATCAAATTAGTGCCATTGTCATGGAAGCCAATTAGTTCTTCTTAGTTAAAGTTTCTTTTGCTTTGATTTTTTTTTCGTTTTGTGACAATTTGAGCATGATAGGATTTTTGAATCGCTCTTGGTTGTCCAAAAGTCGAGTTGCATGTCCTGATGACGAGGTAAATGGGTTTCATCGCCAAATTACTGAGTTAACCTCCTTGGTTGGCCACGTGATGGGACGGAGTTCTGAGAAAGTAGAGGTGTGTAGGAGTTGCCTATTCGAAGGGCACCCTATGCAAGCATGTCCGAGTTGCAGTGGATCTTAGCATCACAAGGATTCATCGAGGAGGGGTATTATGGTCATTTGGATGATGAATCTCACGATTATTCCATTAAGTAATAATAATAGAAACAACAATAGCCCAGACACCAAACCCAAAAGATTAGGGACTGGTTTAAATTTGCTAACATCTGGTGATTTGTGGTGCAACTTGAGGAACCAACCAAGATTTGGAATAGGAAAAGAAAGTCCACATGAATGACATCTTATCTGCTAAAAATCTAGAAAAAAATGGTTTTTGCTATTTTTTTCAAATACAACCTTAAAATTGCTATATACTTTAATTTTCTTATTTAGATTTGGCATTTATTGAGTTTACCCATCTAGTTCACTGACACTGTAGCTTTCACACATGTAGTCGAAATATATAGGTGTAATTACATAATTTTCTGAAATTTTCTATTTCTTTTAGATGTATAACCTAATAGGCTATTATTTTACATAAAAGTCTAATATAATTTAACTTTTCAGTGTTGGGTTTTATGTCCTAAAAGTCATGGTTTGTAAACAATAAACTTATTTTATTATCAATAAAGATGTTATTGAGGTTTTATTCGATAAAGTTGTTATTGAATGTATGAATTGCTCATTTCATTTTAGAAAGAATCCAAATCCAATAAACTAAAGATCCATGGCTATTATATGAATACTTGAACTTTACGTGGAGATATAAGAGAGGATCAAGTTCAGTAAATAGCCAAAATGGTCTATAGTATGCGAATAAGGTTGGGTACCTAATTCTTGTAACAATACTAGATGTGGCCCACTCTATAATTGTTACAATTTGTTGTAAAGTGCTACAAATGAAGTGATTCTAATTCGTTCATGTATTGACATGAGGAGCGGAGGTATCCCATGCAATGAGTTTACATAAGATCAGACCAAGAAATAAGCCACACTTACTTTATAATGTTGTTTATAGTTAAAGACTGACTATTTTAAAGCGATGACCTAGGTAACTTAACCTTAATCCTGAGCTAACTATGAACTCCTGTTTATTTAGGATTATCCTCATATTTGCATGGGTGAGAGTTGGCTCAATAGCGCCTGCTCAATAAGCCTCCCATTTCAGCAGTAAGATCAAGCAAACATCTGAAGACATAGAGTGTAAGACGGAATTCACTCCTACCCGCATTTAGGGATAGTAGAGAGGTTGTTCCCTTAACTACTGACTCTAGGTCTTCAATAAGAGACTTCACCCTCTCATCGGCCTGAGAGGGACTCGATTTAGTGATTGGATCATAAATCGATTGTTTGGTAGATGATTAGTGGGACTTAAGGAGCAAGATGTAATCTCAGGGTTGAAACAGCTTTTGACCCATCTATTATTACGAACAACCTTTGAAAGGTTGACTTACTAATCATGGTTATATCGAATGGAAATAATATATCTACATTGAGGGAAGTGCAACTACTAGGCTTTAGTAGAGTGACCGGTAGTTAATGAATAGTGGTTAATTAAGTTAAAGCTTTTAGCCGTTAATCTCAGATCATTGGAGCCCATGATTTGTAGGTCCATGAGATCTCCCCACTAACTCATATCGGACTAAACCTTAGAATAGTGTGACAAACGAATTTGAAGTGTTCCAATTTGGATTTTGGAGCAAAACATTAAATATATATGAGATATATTTAAATAAGATTTAATATCAAGATGATGAATAGGAATTCATATTCATTGGGATTATTATTCGATTTAATATTAAATTAAATTAATTAAATTGTTTAACTAATTATTTGATATTAATATAATTTAAAATTAATTATTAGAATTAATTTTGAAATTAAAGAATTAGTCAAAATTGCTTTAAAAGTCAAAATTGTTGACTAGATAAAAAATATAATGAAAGTCAAAATCGTTGACTTTTTACTTTAAAAGTAAAAAATTCAAAATTGTTGACTTTGGACTTTGAGTGTCAAACTTTGACCTTTGACCAAGTTAGTGGAAAGATCCAACAATTGTGAGTGAGAAATGTCATATTTTGCATTGCAAATTGTTGTCTTCATTTGAATATACTTGCCTCACGAATCCCACTTTGAGTTTGTGGATTTTTTAGTGTCAAATTCTCATTAAACTCAAAGTTACATGTTTTACATGAATGATCTTTAAAATGAAGATTTTAATGAATTTTAAGACTCTTGGACAAAGTGGATTTTTATGATATTATTTGGTGATCTCGTAATTATTTTCTCTCAAAGACTTAACCTTTTCCTCTCCAAATTAGTCACTCACCGGATCTCACCATCCCATTCTAAGGCATGAGAATAGTCGGGAAGACTCTTGTGGTCGTCTACGAACCATTTGTGAGGAGATTGGAGCTAATTTGGAGAAGATTCAAGTCTACAAAAGTTTTATTTCTTCTATCCATATTTACTTGTTTTAATTGCATGCTTATTCATTGAAATTAACCTAATTAGTGTACTTTAGATATGTTTTTCCATCCGCTCCACATGTGTTCGTTCCATTATTCAGCCCCCCTAACTATTCAGTTTTTTTTTTTAATATTTATAATAACATTTTAGAAACTTATAGAAAGAACATAAAGGTAGTTTATGTCACTTTAGGATTTGGGGATGTCCAACACATGTACTAGAGCAAAACCCAAAGAAATTAGAACGTCGTTAAAAAATATGTCTATTTATAGGCTATCCTAAAGAGACAATAGGTGATCATTTTTATGACCCTCAGGAAGATAAAGTATTTGTATCGACAAATGCAACATTCCAAGAGGAGAACCACATAAAGAATCATCAACCTCGTAGTAAGCTAGTATTAAACGAAATGTCCACATAAACTATAGAAAAATTAACAAGTGTTATGATGAACTCTATAAAGGAGTTTTGTACCTGTGTGGACGAACTTTTAAACAAAAGGTCAAGATAACGTCTGAAAAAGATGAACTTTAGTTCAAAAGGTACTTCTAAACTCTTGAAAGGAGTTTTGTATCTGTGTGGACAAACTTTGGCAAAAATGGTCAAGACAGCGTCTGAGAAAGACACACTTTGGTTTCTACTTGTCAAAATGTGCTCCTAGTTGAAATTTGGAAGAAGTTGATTCAAAAGGTACTTAAAAATCCTGGAAATGTGTTTTGCACCTATGTGGACTAAGTTTGACACAGAAGGTCAAGATAGAGTCCGAAAAGGATGAGCTCTGGGTTTTTACTTATCGAAATGTGATACATGTCCAAATTTGGACTATGTTTGGTCCAGAAAATACTTATGAACCCTTGAAAGGAGTTTTGTACTTGTATGGTCGAACTTTAGCACAAAAGGTAAGGATATAGTCCAAAACAATGAACTTTGACTACTTCCGAAATGTGCTCCAAGTCCAAATTTCGTTGAAGTTTGGTCCAAAATGTACTTATGATGAACCCTGAATAGAGTTTTGTACCTGTGGGGACAAATTTTTGACAAAAGGTCAAGACAAAGTCTGAAAAGGTCGAACTTCGGGTTCTACTGTTTGAAATGTGCTTCATGTACAAATTTGGATGAAGTTTGGTCCAAAATGTACCTAAAATTATGGAAATTAATTTTTTACCTGTGTGGATGAACTTTATGTAGTGAACTTTGGAACAAAAAGTCTACACAAAGTTCAAAAGGGACGAACTTTTGTTTTCTACTTGTCAAAGTTCAAAAATTTTAAAATTGCTATATTTGCAAATTATTTATTTACACGATTTAATAAATATGACAATTAATTTTGCTGTCCATTACAATTATCCTTTAATAACATTTTAAACATGACAAGAAAGTGATGATCAAACTTGACGTTTCTAAAATGTTGAGTTTTACATTAACATGAAAAAATACAAAATTATCCATCGACCTCCACCCTTTTTCCTATTTTTCTTGACTTCTTTTTTAATATACATATTACTTGATATTCTTCTTGTAAAAGCATCTAGTAATAAAAAGTTTCATACATAAAAAACTGTCATTTCCTTTTTCTAGTACACAATTCTTACACTTGTGATATGTTTTAATTTTTTTTTAGTATATTTGAGCCTAGAGGATTAGAACCACAAATCTTGTGGTTACTAATATACTTGTATGTCAACTGAGTCATGCTCAATTTCGGTAATATGTTTTATTCAGACAACAAGAAGTGGACAAAATTGATAAAAGTGGACAAATTAATAAATATCAATAATGTTATTGACCAACCAATAGATTCTTATACTATTCAATTATTATTTTTAGTATATTTGAGGGTAGGGGTTTCGAATGACAAATGTTGTTGTTACTAATACACGCATATGTCAATGAGTCATGCTCAATTTCTCCGATATGTTTTTATTCAGACAACAAGAAGTAGACAAAATTGATAAAAGTGGACAAATCAATAAATATCAATAATGTTATTCACCAACCAATAGATATAACTATTTAAGTATTGATGTGTTAAATCCATGTCTGTTAATTACCTACCAAAACCTTTCACATTTATTAGTACATATATAAACGATTTTTGAAATCCAACAACTTTTATTTTTCATCAAACCCAAATGTTATGAATAATTTATAAAGGATCTTTTTTGGTACAATTTTAAATGATTGAAGAGCACAACTAGGCACTTTTCTCACCAGTCGTCATAGAAGTTTCATCCATTTATTTAGACCAATTTTGTAAGTCAATAAGCCTTAAAATCCAGGCTTAAACTCAAAACTTCCTTAACATCTAAACATCAATGTTCTAGGCATGGTGATGAGTGAAATTAAATAGGATATAATTTGATACATATATAAAATCTAATTTAATATTGACATTAAAGCGTTATTTTAAAAACATACTATTTAGATTTGTGCAAGACATAATGGACAAAGATTAGGAAAAATGTCTCATATTATTTTAGAATTTTGTGAGAAACATTACAAAAAACTAGAAAGATGCCACAAAATCAATTTTTGTTACTACAATCATAGAAACAATAACAAGTATAGATGGTCTGCGCTAGGTTAGTTGGAATACATTGATGTGAAATACTATGATGCTTCTCCCAACATTTCTTTCCGCAGTCATCAAGAGTGCACCCACTGTTATACAATATATCTTGACATCTTTGGGTAGCTGAGACTCCTTCAGACACCAAGATAAATACAACTATACAATAACAAAAAGAAAAATAAATAAACATACAAGTTAACAACATCTACTCATAACAAAAGATTTCACTATCTATATCAAATAAGAATGTTCATACTTTAATGTTATGAAAAGGTTGAGATATTCGTTTGAAGGCTCATGAAAATCATAAAATCACAACACGAGACATAATATGCCTAATGGATATGTAATTTTGTAACTCATGACCATTAGTAAAAGGGAACCTGCAAAAATTAGAGCAATGAAGATGACAAGTAAAGAAGAAACTAGCTTCGTCATATTCTCAAGAAGCAAATGTTGCAAAGATGATTTTGTTAATTTGGATTGTAGAAAATTACGATCGAGAAGGTTTAAATACTAAAAATTACATTAAGTTACATGCATATGTTTGTTTTATTTATACAAAGACAGTAAAGTTCAATAAATTACTCCAACTCCATGCATGAATCCATTTGCATTTATGTAAAAATGGTAAATATATATATATTTTTTTGTATCGTTTGTGAATTAAACTTTGATTTTGCTTCTATTTGTATTTTGTATAAAATAATTTTAAAATTGTAACCTACTCTTCCATGATGTTTCAAAGACAACTCCATCTACAAATCTATATATCATATCTTCTTCGTTGTCCAATTCCTTTTTAAATCCATTTTTGTTAATGTCATTTGATGTCATTAATCAGTTCAAATTTTTTCAACCTAAAATAATTGAATATGGACACATTGACCTAAGTGATAGAAGAATAATAAAGGTATAATTCCACATAGTCTAACTTCTTTTTATTAGAGAGTTAACTTAGAAAACAAACTACCTATAATTGGGATGTTGGGGATTACGATCTGCATTTCACATTGACCTATCGAGATATTGAGTTACTTTAGGCCTGTCGGCTTGGGATTGGTCCAGGTCTCAAGAGGAAGCTCTAGCGTGTCTTTTGGTCTACCTCTATCTATTTT
Organism: Benincasa hispida; assembly: GCF_009727055.1. Taxonomy (NCBI): domain Eukaryota; kingdom Viridiplantae; phylum Streptophyta; class Magnoliopsida; order Cucurbitales; family Cucurbitaceae; genus Benincasa; species Benincasa hispida. Next base: position 64,121,300 of record NC_052351.1, on the reverse strand, counting down.
GTTTGGTAAGAGCAGAATCGTCGTTTGCATAGGGGTTCTCGTAATGCTTCTATCATTCTGAACCTCATTATTTCTAATATTTGTGCCTGTGTTGCTATGTGACCTGATGACCTTTACGACTTTATTTAGGCTTTTTTTTTGCCTTTGTCTCCCTTTTGGTTCTTGCTTGTCCCCGAGCTGTGGGGTTTGCGTTCTTGCCTTTGCCTCAAGCTGTGGGGGTTTTTTTCTTATTGGTGGTCCTTTGGTTTTGCTTCCATTTTGCCGATCTGCTTGGTTTTTGTGGTTGCTTTTTCAGTTTTGTTGTGGCCTAAGCCCCTAGGTACCTTCACTTTGGTGTTTGATGTCCTTTTGTGCTTCTTACTCTGTGCCTTGATCCTGGGCTATGGGGCCCTCCTTGTTGTTGTATAATAAATTATCTTTTAAAAGAGGAAAAAGCAAACTTCCACATTTTTTGTACATTATAAAGCATTTTAAATGTGCAATTTTATATAATTATTTCATGTTAATTTCATTACTCTAATACAATTAATCATTTATTTTGTAGAGATGAGCAATTTAGAGTCCTTGAAAGTATTTTCAAAGGATGAAGATCATGAAGGCACTAATTGAAGCTAAATTGAGCATCTGAGTCATGAAAGATGAAGTCTAAACCAAAGACCAGATATAACAACCCAACTTCCCAAGATCTCTAACTAGGGTCATTATGATGTACATGCAATTCTTTGATTGAGTGTATTTCAGTAGCTTTTTTGTTTAATTTTGTGTATTTCAATAGGTTATTTATGTTATTTTTCTGCTAAAAAGATGTATATAATTTTTTTATTGATTAAAAGCTTCTCGAGCTTGTGAAATTTAAACTAAAGGAAGCAATTTTTGCTAAAGGAGCTTGTGGATTTTCTTTGCGGAAACCCTGACACAGAAATTACACTCAATGTTTGAGATTTTGGCTCAAGAATCACCAGATTTGCACGAGTAGTTTGGGAGAACTCCTCGTTTGAACTTGTTGTTGCAGTCTACCCGTAAAGCCTGAACAACACTTGCACCTTCTGTCTTTGACCAATGCAACTCTTCCAATTTGTATGTTTTCTCATGCGCCCACCTAAACTTGCATGAAATCCAAGACATCCCTTAGTTAGCCACATGTCCAGATGAGTTAACAACTCAGACTTGTCCTTCAAGTTTTCCTAGGCATCACATATATCTTAGGTTTGGTCGCATGGCTACTCCTAAATGCATCCATTCTTACTTTCCGTGTGCCAAAGATGGTGTTCTTCTATGCACACCTACTTAGGTCACTTAGCCTTCCTTTGCCTCACTTGGATGCATAGCCTTTACCATGGCCCACTTTGTGCCTAACTAACCTCTTAACACTAACACATAGCTTCAATGCGTGCTTATCTTGCCATCGCCCCTTTTCTTTTGCCGCTTTCCTCTAAGTTAACGCATGCCTAGGCCAACTAAACTCTCTAAGCCTTGGTCATCGCATCCATCCTCCTTTCCTTTCGCCCACATTCGTGGTTGCTCATACCTAGGTCATTGCCCAACTTATGCCAATTATAGGTAGTTTGTGTTAGATTTTATGTCCTAAAACTTGTAGTTTGTAAATTAATAAACATATTCTGTTTTGTTTTTCGATAAAATTATTATTGAAAATTATAATCTTGAATCCAATAAACTAAGGTCCTGAGGCTATTTAATGTAGTTTGAACTTTATGTAGTGACATAAATGTGGATCAAGTTCAAATATATAGCCAAAATGGTCTATAGTATATAAATAAGATTAGGTGCCTTATTCTGGGGACATTATGGATGCGGCCCACTTTGTAGTTGGTACAAACGATGTGATCCTGAATCGTTTATATAGAGATATGTGAATGGGGGCATCCTATGCAATGAGTTTGCATAAGATTGAACCATGAAATAGTCACTTTTTATGTTCTAAATGCCGTTTTATGTATAAAACTGACTATTTCGTTAATTGATGAAGTTTAGCTCAACATCGCTGGCTCAATAAGCCTCCCATTTCAAGGGTAAGATCAAGTGGATGGTTGGGAACATAAGGTGCAAGACGAAATTCACTCCTACCCGTTATAGGGATAGTAGATAGGTTGTTCCCTTTAGTACTGAATCCAGGTCTTGAACAAGGAACCCCACCCTCTCTTTAGCTCGAGAGGGATTCGGTTTATAGGTTGGACCTTAAACCAATTGTTCATTAGAGGATTAGTGGAATTTAAGAAACAAGATGTATTTTTGGGGGTAAAACGATTTTTATGACCCAACCGAGATTACGAATAACCTGTGAAGGATTAGCTTACTAATTATGGTTATATCATATGGACAGAAACATATCTACAGTGAGGGGAGTGCAACTACGGAACTTTAGTGGAATGACTCGTTACTTAACAAATGTTGATTAATTAGGTTAAAGAATTTTACCGATTAATCTCAGATTGTTGGAGCCCATGATCTATAGGTCCATTAGGTTCCCCTACTAGCTCATATGGAATAAACTTAGAAGAGTATGATAGAATAATTCGAATTGTTCGAATTAGGTGAAGAGAGAGAAACCGACAAGTATATGTCATATAGTGGTTGAATTTTTTCAGTTTAGAGATACAACTTTAATATTTAAATGTGATTTAAATATAAAAAATATGAATACGTTCATATTCGGAAGCTCGGAAATAATGGAAATGGTTAATGATATAAAAAGTCAAAGAGTTGACTTTTGACTTTGAAAAGTCAAACTTTGACCAACCTTATATTCAAATGTGATTTGAATTTCGAGAAAATGAATGCGGATTCATGCTCGGGAGGTCAAAATTAGTCAACACGAAAAAAAATCATAAAAAGTCAAAATGTTGACTTTTTGGTCAAAGTTTGACTTTGTCAAATGACTATTTTGCCCTTTGACTAAAGTTAGTCGGAAAATCCAAACTTTTGTTGGATAATTTCACTAACAAAATAGTGGACTAGGTGTTGGCTTATAGTGGAGACATTAAACCCACTTAGATAGTGGATTCTAGGTGTTGAGTCTTTATGGATTTGTTTCATACAAATGTTGCATGGTTTTTTCTATAAAATGGGCTTTTAATTATGGATGAAAAACTTTTGCTATTTTTTCAAAATTGTTTTCTAAATTTGGGCTGGAAAAATCACTATTTTTTTAGTGAAAAAAAAAAAAGAAAACCCAAACCCTACCCAAATTCCATTTTCTTTTTCCATCTCTTCTCTATCTCAGTTTTCTTTATCCATCGGGTTCCACAACCCGATTCTGAGTCCAGAGGATAGTAGATCAACTCTAGTGGTGGTCGGATTGAGTTCAGGTCGAGATTCAGTGAGGAAAAGCGATTTTCGGGAGCTTCAAAAGTAAGTTAATTTATTGTTTTTCCTTCTTTTTGCATGCTAAATTCCTTTTGATTAAAAGCAATTAGAGTGTAATTAGATCCTTATTTCGCTGCGTATATCTCGTGTTCCATCAGTTTGTTTTCTAAGTTACCTCTCTAATAAAAAGAAGCTAGACTATGTGGAATTATACCTTTATTATTCTTCTATCACTTAGATCAATGTGTCCATGTTCAATTATTTTAGGTTGAAAAATTTTGAACTGATTGGTGACATCAAATGACATTAAGAAAAACGGATTTAGAAAGGAATTGGTCAACAAAGAAGATATGATATATAGCTTTGTATATGAAGTTGTCTTTGAAACATCATGGAAGAGTAGGTTACAATTTTAAAATTATTTTATACAAAATACAATTAGAAGCAAAATTAATTTTTCAATATCTATCCTATACTATAAAATAGTAAAAACATGCTACAAAAATCTAATAAAACTTTAATGTAAATCAAAGTTTAATTCACAAACGATACAAAAAAAATTAAAAGTATTTACCATTTTTACATAAATGCAAATGGATTCATGCACGGTGTTGGGGTAATTTATTGAACTTTACTATCTTTATATAAATAAAACAAACATATGCATGCAACTTAATGTAATTTTTAGTATTTAAACCTTCTAAATCGTAATGTTCTACGATCTAAATTAACAAAATCATCTTTGCAACATTTGCTTCTTGAGAATATGACGAAGCTAGTTTCTTCTTCACATGTCATCTTCTTTGCTCTTAGTTTTGCAGGTTCTCTTTTACTAATTGTCATGAGTTACAAAGTTAAATATCCATTAGGCATATTATGTCTCGTGTTGTGATTTTATGATTTTCATGAGCCTTCAAATGAATATCTCAACCTTTTCATAACATTAAAGTCTGAACATTCTTATTTGATATAGATAGTGAAATCGTTTGTTATGACTAGATATTGCTAACTTATTTGTTTATTTATTTTTCTTTTTGTTATTGTATAGTTGTATTTATCTTGGTGCTTCAAGGAGTCTCAGCTGCCCAAAGATGTCAAGATATATTGTATAACAGTGAGTGCACTCTTGATAACTGCGGAAAGAAATGTTGGGAGAAACATCATAGTATTTCACATCAATGCATTCCAACTAACCCTACGCAGACCATCTATGCTTGTTATTGTTTCTATGATTGTGGTAACAAAAATTGATTTTGTGGCATCTTTCTAATTTTGTGTTATGTATCTCACAAAATTCTAAAATAATATGAGACGTTTTCCCTAATCTTTGTCCATTATGTCTTGCACAAATCTGAATAGTATGTTTTTAAAATAAACGTTTTAATGTCAGTATTATATTAGATTTTATATATGTAACAAATTATATCCTATTTAATTTCACTATCACCATGCCTAGAACATTGATGTTTAGATGGTAAAGAAGTTTTGAGTTTAAGCCTGGATTTTAAGTCTTATTGACTTACAAAATTGGTCTAAATAAATGGATGAAACTTCTATGACGATTGGTGAGAAAAGTGCCTAGTTGTGCTCTTCAATCATTTAGAATTGTAGCAAAAAAGATCCTTTAGAATTTATTCTTAACTTTTGGGTTTGATGAAAAATATAAGTTGTTGCATTTCAAAAATCGCTTATATATGTACTAATAAATATGAAAGGTTTTGGTAGGTAATTAGCAGACATATGGATTTAACACATCAATACTTAAAGGTTATATCCATTGGTTGGTCAATAACATTATTGATATTTATTAATTTGTCCACTTTTATCAATTCTGTCTTGTTGTCTGAATAAAAATATATCGACGAAATTGAGCATGACTTAATTGACATACGTGTGTATTAGTAACAACAAGATTTGTCGTTGGATTCCCCTACCCTCAAATATGTTAAAAATAATAATTAAAACATTTCACAAGTATAAGAATTTATTGGTTTGTCAATAACATTATTGATGTTAATTAATTTGTCCACTTTTTTCAATTTTGTCCACTTCCTATTGTCTGAATAAAACGTATCATCGAAATTGAACATGGCTCAGTTGACATACAAGTGTATTAACAACCATAATATTTGTGGTTCTAATCTCCTACCCTTAAATATACTAAAAAAAAAATAAAAGATATCACAAGTGTAAGAATTGTAAACTAGAAAAAGGAAATGACATTTTTTTATGTATGAAACATTTTATTACTCGGCGCTTTTACAAAAAGAATATCAAGTAATATGTATATTAAAAAAGAAGTCAAGAAAAATAGAAAAAAGGGTGGAGGTCAATGGAAATTTTTAGATTTTTTCACGCTAATGTAAAACACAACATTTTAGAAACGTCAAGTTTGATCATCACTTTCATGTCATGTTTAAAATATTATTAAAGGATAATGGTAATGGATAGCAAAATTAATTATCATATTTATTAAATCATATAAATAAATAATTTACAAATATAACAATTTAAAAATTTTTGAACTTTGATTAGAAGAAAACAAAAGTTCGTCCCTTTTGAACTTTGTGTAGACCTTTTATACCAAAGTTCATCCATAAAGGTAAAAAATTCATTTCCATAATTTATAGGTACATTTTGGACCAAGCTTTGTCCAAATTTGTACATGAAGCACATTTCAAACAGTAGAACCCGAAGTTCGACCTTTTCAGACTTTGTCTTGACCTTTTGTCAAAAATTTGTCCACACAGGTACAAAACTCCTTTTCAGGGTTCATCATAAGTACATTTTAGACGAAACTTCATCGAAATTTAGACTTGGAGCATATTTCGAAAGTAGAAACTCAAAGTTCGTTTTTTTGGACTATATCCTTACCTTTTGTGCTAAAGTTTGGCCATACAAGTACAAAACTCCTTTCAAGGGTTCATAAGTACCTTCTGGACCAAACATAATCTCAATTTGGTCATGTATCACATTTCGACAAGTAAAAACCTAGAGCTCATCCTTTTCAGACTCTATCTTGACCTTCTATGTCAAACTTAGTCAACATAGGTGCAAAACACATTTCCAGGATTCTTAAGTAGCTTTCGGACCAATTTCTTCCAAATTTCGACTTGGAGCACATTTCGACCAGTAGAAACCAAAGTATGTCCTTTTCAGATGTTGTCATGACCATTTCTGCCAAAGTTCGTTCACACAGATATAAAAATCCTTTCAAGAGTTCAGAAGTACCTTTTGGACTAAAGTTCGTCCAAATTTCAAGGAGCACATTTTGATAAGTAGAACCCGAGTTTGTCTTTTTCGGACGTTATCTTGGCCTTTTGTTCAAAAGTTCGTCCAGAAGGTACAAAACTCCTTTCAAAAGTTCATCATAATGCTTGTTAATTTTTCTCTAGTTTCTGTGGACATTTCGTTTAATACTAGCTTACTACGAGGTTGATGATTCTTTATGTGGTCCTCCTCTTGGAATGTTGCATTTGTCGATACAAATACTTTATCTTCCTGAGGGTCATAAAAATGACCACCTATTGTCTCTTTAGGATAGCCTATAAATAGACATATTTTTTAACGACGTTCTAATTTCTTTGGATTTTGCACTAGTACATGTGCTGGACATTCCCAAATCCTAAAGTGACATAAACTACCTTTACGTCCTCTCTATAACTCGTTAGTGTTTCAAAAACGTTATTATAAATATTAAAAAAATTTGAATAGTTAGGGGGGCTGAATAATGGAACGAACACATGCAGACTGGATGGAAAAACGTATCTAAAGTACTCTAATTAGGTTAATTTCAAAGAATAAACATACAATTAAAACAAGTAAATATGGATAGAAGAAATAAAATCTCTGTAGACTTGAACCTTCTCCAAATTAGCTCCAATCTCCTCACAAATGGTTCGTAAACGACCACGAGAGTCTTCCGGACTATTCTCATGCCTTAGAACGGGATGATGGGATCCAGTGAGTGACTAATTTGGAGAGGAAAAGGTTAAGTCTTTGAGAGAAAATAATTATGAGATCATCAAATAATATCATAAAAATCTACTTTGTCCAAGAGTCTTAAAATTCATTAAAATCTTCATTTTAAAGATCATTTCATGTAAAACATGTAACTTTGAGTTTAATGAGAATTTAATATAAAAAAATTCACTAACTTAAAGTGGGATTCGTGGGGTAAGTATCTTCAAATGAAGACAACAATTAGCAATGCAAAAGATGGCATTTCCCACTCACAATTATTGGATCTTTACACTTACTTGGTCAAAGGTCAAAGTTTGACACTCAAAGTCCAAAGTTAATAATTTTTAATTTTTAATTTTCAAAGTAAAAATTCAACGATTTTGACTTTCATTGCATTTTTTACCTAGTTAACAATTTTGACTTTTAAAGCAATTTTGACCAATTCTTTTTAATTTCAAAATTAATTCTAATAATTAATTTAAAATTATATTAATATTAAATAATTAATTAAATAATTTAATATTAAATACAATAATAATCCCAATGAATATGAATCCCTATTCATCATCTTGATATTAAATCTTATTTAAATATCTCATATTTTCTATCTCTTTATGTTTAATTCACAATTAAACGTTAAGCTAAATATATCATATATATTTAATGTTTTGCTCCAAAATCCAAATTGGAACACTTCAAATTCATTTGTCACACTGTTCTAAGGTCCGATATGAGCTAGCAGGGGGACCTCATGGATCTATAGATCATGGGCTCCAACGATCTGAGATTAACGACTAAACTCTTTAACCTAATTAACCACTATTCATTAACTACTGGCCACTCCACTAAAGCCCAGTAGTTGCACTCCCCTCACTGTAGATATATTATGTTCACTCGATATAACCATGATTAGTAAGTCAACCTTTCAAAGGTTGTTCATAAAAATGGATGGTCAAGAGCTGTTTTAACTCCGAGATTACATCTTGCTCCTTAAGTCCCACTGATTCTCTACTGAATAATCGGTTTGTGATCCAATCACTAAACCGAGTCCTTCTCAGGCGATGAGAGGGTGGGGTCTCTTGTTGAAGACTTAGAGTCAATAGTTAAGGGAACAACCTCTCTACTATGCCTAAATACGGTTAGGAGTGAATTCCGTCTTGCATCCTATGTCCCCAAATATCTGCCCGATCTTACTACTGAAATGCGAGGCTTATTAAGCAGGCGCTGTTGAGCCAACTATCACCCATAAAAATCTAAGGATAATCCTAAATAAATAGGATTTTATAGTTAGCTCAGGATTAAGGTCATGTTACCTAGGTTATCGCTTTGAAATAGTCAGTCATTAATAGTAAACAACATTATAAAGTAAGTGTGGCTTATTTCTTGGCCTGATCTTATGTAAACTCATTGCATGGGATACCCCCGCTCCTCATGTCAATACATGAGCGAATTAGAATCACTTTATTTGTAGCATTTTACAACAAATTGTAATAACTGTAGAGTTGGCCACATCTGGTGTTGTTACCAGAATTAGGTACTGAACTTTATTCACATACTATAGACCATTTTGGCTATTTACTGAACTTGATCCACTCATATGTCTCCACGTAAAGTTCAAGTATTCATATAATAGCCATATCTTTAGTTTATTTGATCTGGGTTCTTTCTAAAATGAAATGAGCAATTCATACATTCAATAACAACTTTATCGAATAAAACCTCAATAGCATCTTTATTGATAATAGAATAAGTTTATTGTTTACGAACTATGAGTTTCAGGACATAAAACCTAACACTAAAAAGTTAAATTAGGTTAGACTTTTATGTAAAATAATAGCCTATTAGGTTATACATGTAAAAAAATTAGAAAAGTTCAAAAAATTGTGCAATTACACCTATATATTTCGACTACATGTGTGAAAGCTACAGTATCAGTGAACTGGATGGGTTAACTCAATAAATGGCAAAACTAAATAAGGAAATTAAAGTATATAGCAATTTTAAGGTTGTATTTGAAAAAAATAACAAAAACCATTTTTTTTTTTCCAGATTTTTAGCAGATAAGATGTCATTCATGTGGACTTTCTTTTCCTATTCCAAATCTCGGTTGGTTCCTCAAGTTGCACCCACATCACCAGATGTTAGAAAATTTAAACTAGTCCCTAATTCTTGATTTTTCTCTCTAATCAAATTTGAATTTTAAAATTTAGAATATCTTCTAGATATTTTCTTTAAGTCAAAAGGGAAGTTTGTTGTTGATGTGCCTACTTTTGCTTGGGTTTGTTGATGGTTGGATGACTGCAGCGACAAACATTTAGTTTAGTGTTTGGGCTATTGTTGTTTCTATTATTATTTTGATATCTTTTGTTTTGTTGATGGGTTGTATTCTTTGGACTAATATTTTCGGTTGCAGACTTGTCTTTATGGACTTTTATTACTTTATGAATTAATGGTGAGATTCATTATCCAAATGACCATAATACCCCTCCTCGATGAATCCTTGTGATGCTAGGATCCACTGCAACCTCGGACATGCTTGCATAGGGTGCCCTTCGAATAGGCAACTCTTGCACACCTCTGCTTGCTCAAAACCCCGTCCCATCACGTGGCTAACCAAGGAGGTTAACTCAATAATTTGGCGATGAAACCCATTTACCTTGTCATCAGGACATGCAACTCGACTTTTGGTCATCCAAGAGCGATTCCAAAATCCTATCATGCTCAAACTGTCACAAAAAGAAAACAAAGTAAAGCAAAATAAACTTTAACAAAAATTAACTAAGAAGAACTAATTGGTTTCCATGACAATGGCACCAATTTGATCGACTCAATAGAATTTTGCCATTGTTAGCAAACCTCAACTAATAAAATAATATTTATAAACACTGAACTAACTACATATACTACAAGTTAGCACAAGTGGCAAGTTCGGGGTCAAACCACAGGAAAGCTGAGTAGATTAGTTCCTCAAAGCACATTTTTAGTTAACGTGGTAAATGAGGGGAGAGGGGAAGGGGTATGGATTGGATAGTAAAAAACGCATAAAAGTAAATTGCAAGAAAATAACGGGATAGAAATGCAATTAAATGAAATGACCTAGCTTAGGGAATTGGAATTGCTCAAGATAACTTTGATTATCGAATTTCCTAAATGAAATTTTAGGTTCCTGGCTATGCCTAGCCCAATTGATTTGAAATCCAACAAATGGTTCTAATTAACTAAATAGCTAAACATGTTAAAATGAATCCATATTATATGATTAACCAACTGCATTAAATTCTAAGAGTTACACTAGGATGAACATTTAATGTCCACCGTCTAACTAAACATTCATACGATTTTCTCTATGTCGATAGAGCAATACTCTTTGTTATGGACAACAAAAATGCAAGCCTAACTTAACCTATTGCTTCTCATGGATTAACAAACAATTACATCTCACATATTGCAATTCTAAGCATTCGACCTTATAATCCTCAAGTAGTTTGTCAAACAATCAAGACAAAATGAAATTGATTATTCAAGATAAATAGAGAGAAACCCACAACTAAGATATATGGATTACATTTAAATAAAGATATATGGATTACATTTAAATAAAACTCTCAAAATTACATTGTTCCAAAATTCCTTAAACTAGAAAATAGCTAGAACTTACCTTTTGATGGAGCTGGAGAAGACAAATTCCAGAATTGTTCCATTAGTTACATGAGAAGAAGGAAGAAAAATACAAGTGGAAGAGAAAAAATGGAAAGAAATTTGGTTTGAGGCGGAATGGGAGGATGATCTAGCCCTACAGATGAAGATTTCATTTTATAGAATCGAGGTAGCGCTTCGACACGCTTGTCACATAATGCAGAGGGGTGGGTTGCACAGGCACAACAATGGTTAGCATAGCACTTGAAGCGTTGTGGCGCCATAGGATAGCGATGCGACACTGCACCAAAATTTGGTGCTTCTAGAGAAAAACATCGTGTGCTGGTGCCGTGGCATTGTACCTTGCGCCTCCAAGGGCATTTTCGTCATTTTGCCTCCTTTGAAACCCATGTGCTCTTTTAAGCTCCAAATTACTCCAAAGTAATCCTAAATGGCTCATAATGATTGATTCTACCTCTTATTCATCCAAAAACATTTAAAAATACAAAATAAACACATTAAACACACTAACAACCCTGAATTAAGAAGAGGAATATAATACATTTTCGGTGCTATCAATTAACAGTTCTTTTATCTTATAAATTCCCATGAAATAGTTCATATAGGCGGGTTGTGTTGAATATGTCCTGTCTTAAAAAATATATATATCTTAGCCAAAATGGGAGTTTGTTAAAAATATGATATTGGCTAAATATGTTTGTTTAAGTTCCTACCATTGATTCTTTGGGCTTTCAAGCGTTGTATCTGCTTTTATCTCTAGTGGATGTCTTAGAGCTTGTTCTTCCAATTGCCAAGTCCGTAGAATATTTATTTTCTTTTTTAACTTATTCTACAAAATACTTTATTTGGAATGTTTTCCTTTTTGCGATCTATTTATTTTCTCTTGGAATATTTTCCATCATTCTGCTATGCTATTTATGCCCAAGATGTCCTCATGCTAGGGTTGTCGCGCATATTGTTTATGAGATTTTAGTATGAGCTTTTCATAATTTTACAGCTCTGCATTGTTTCTTTGAGAAGAAGTTATTTGTGGCGGCGTGTTCTTCACTTATTCTTACTATATTCACGAAGTTGATTGGTCTTAGGGGGAGTCTAAGACTTCGTTGTTCGATAAGGATTTCTCAAGCCTCAGGGGAGCCGAAGGTGTTGTTTCTCAAGAAGGGAGTTCTCAAGACCTAGGGAGAGCTTAAGTTCTCATGTGAAAGGAGTACACAAATTGAAGGAAAGATGCCATCAAGTGAGATGGAGCCTAGGTGTTTAGCAAGGTCGGGCTATTGCGTGTCAATGTAATCATTGTAATCCACAATAAGCAACATTGTAATTGCCTTTTATATATTAGTGGAATATCTTTCCTTGAAACATTACCTCCCAAACGTAGGCAGTTTATCACCGAGCTGGGTTACCAATCTCGGTGTCTTTATGTTTTTATTTACTCTCTGTTGTTTTATTGTTGTTTTTGAATTTTCTAGGACATTGTGTGAGACAATCACATAGTATGCGAGTAACCGCTTTCCAAATTTTCAAAATTATTAGTAGAACGCTTTCTTCCCCACAGACGGTGCCAACTGTTTATGCCAAATTTTGGCCAAGAAAAAATGCACCTGACCTCTGCGTGACAACACGATAAATTTATAATTTGGAAAAAAAAAGGACATACAAAACAAAGAAAAGAGCTTTGCTATCTATGTGTTAGTAAGAGAATAAACAATAGAGAAGAAGTTAGAAGTTTCAGATACCTCATATGAAGTCATAATGGTGTATTTATAGAGAAAGTTGACCTAGGTTGTTCTCTAGGGTTTCCATATTTCCTTAGGATAAGGAGATAACCTAATGAGCCAAGGAGCGTGCTCGATTTCATATTTTCCTAGGGTCATCTTTGACTTGGGCCGAGGCCAAGCATTTTCATTATGTCAATCTTACGCATAAAATGTCACCTGGATCGGGACATGAGTAAAACAGGCCCATTGGACATTAGCAAGGTCACCTCGACCTTGGTTGAGGTCCAGACCATTAGCTTTAGGCCTAGCCTAAGCCAGTTGCCTTTTCTAAGATTATATTGGTCTTTAGTTACCACTTTTGTCCTGATCACGCCACTTTTACTTTGCTATTTCTAAATTTCAGTTATATCGATCTAAAATCTTTGTGGCATTCTCGGGTTGAAAGGAATATCAAATAATATTTAAAACACTAAACTAACTACATATACTACAAGGTAGCATAAAGGACAAGTTTGGGGTCGAACCACAGGAAGCACAGAAGATTAATTCTTCGAAGCACGTTTTTAGGTAATGTGGTAAATGGGGGAAGGGGGGGGGGGGTGGATGGGATAGTTGAAAAGCATAAAAGTAAATTGCAAGAAAATAAAAGGGATAAAAATGCAATTAATTAAAATGACCCTAGTTAGAGATCTTGGAAAGTCAGGTTGTTATATCTGGTCTTTTGTTAAGACTTCATCTTTCATGACTCGATGCTCAATCGAGCTCCAATTAGTGCCTTAATGATCTTCATCCTTCCAAAATGCTTTAAATAACCCTAAATTGCCCATCTCTACAAAATAAAAAGAGTAATGAAATTAACATGAAATGATGAAATAAAATTGCACATTTAAAATGTTTTATAAAGTATAAAAAATGAGCTAGTTTTCTTTTTCCTTTTTTGAAAGATAATTTATTATACAACAACAAGGAGGGCCCCAAAGCCCAGAACCAAGGCACAAAGTAAAAAGCACAAAAGGACACCAAACACCAAAGTGAAGGAACCTAAGGGCTTAGGCCACAACAAAATCGAAAAAGCAACAAAACAAAGAAAACAGAGCAGATCGGCAAAAGTGAAGCAAAACCAAAGGACCACCAACAAGAAAAAAATCCCCAAAGCTCGGGGCAAAGGCAAGAATACAAACCCCACAGCCTGGGAACAAGCAAGAACCAAAAGGAAGACAAAGGCCAAAACAAAGCCTAAATAAAGCCATAAAGGTCATCAAGCCACATAGCAACACGAGCAATAACATTATAAATAACGAGGTTCAAAAGGACATAAGTATTACGAGGAAAACCCCCATGCAAACAACGATTCTGCTTCTGGCAAACAAAATAGATGGAGGTAGACAGAAAGACATGCTAGAGCTTCTTCTTGACACATAGACCAATCCCAACCTGATGGGCCAAGAGTAACTCAACATCCCAACTAGATCAATGTGAAATGTGGGCCGTAATCCTCAACATCCCAATTAGAGGTAGTTTGTTTTCTAAGTTACCTCTCTAACGAAAAGAAACTAGACTATGTGGAATTATATCTTTATTATTCTTCTATCACTTAGATCAATGTGTCCATATTTAATTATTTTAGGTTGAAAAAATTTCAACTTATTATTGATATAAAATGACATTAACAAAAATTGATTTAAAAAGGAATTGGACAACAAAGAAGATATGATATATGGCTTTGTAAATGGAGTTTTCTTTGAAACATCATGAAAGAGTAGATTACAACTTGAAAATTATTTTTTACAAAATAAAACTAGAAGAAAAATTAATTTTTCAATAACTATTCTAAACTATAAAATAGTAAAAATATGCAACAAAGATCTAATAAAAGTTTAACGTAAATCTAAATTTAATTCACAAAGGATATAAAAATAATTAAAAATATTTACCATTTTTACATAAATGCAAATGGATTCATGCATGGAGTTGGTGTAATTTATTGAACTTCACTACCTTTGTATAAATAAAACAAACATATTAATGTAATTTTTAGTATTTAAACCTTGTAAATCGTAAATTTCTACAACCTAAATTAACAAAATCATCTTTGCAACATTTGCTTCTTGAGAATATGGCGACGCTAGCTACTTCTTCACCTGCGTCACACCCCGCTACAGACCACCTTCTTAGCCTAGAGAAAGGTGTGACTGCAGCAGTTACTAACCCTTGGGCTGACACTTACTGCCTAATAACTCTTGCGGAATAACTCTGATACCAATTATAATTCATATACAACGGGACGTCTTTAGGCCCACAATTTATTAACTTGGAACCATAATATGTGTAGAGTCATTACAACACTAGATTTACAAGTCCCAAAACCCACAAACCCTAGTCCCTATATGAACAATAGCAACATGTGTACAATATTAACCGTAACCACCTAGCAAACGATTATAAGTCTTTTAGTCCTTTAGTGGCGAAGCAGATACTGAGCTATCTTCAAAGAATTTGACCACTACCTGGGGAGGGGGGGGGATAAATCAATTTTGAAAACGGGGTGAGCTTACGCCCAGTGAATGATCGAAAAACATAGTAAATTATCATGCATGATTTCAGTAATGAGTTTTTAACTGAAACATAAACTTTTACAATACTTGTACTGCAGCATAAACGTTTTCCAAGCGTAAAACATATAAAGCTGTTTTAAACATAAAACAATAAAAGTATTTCTCAAATCAAAGTACTTTATAACTGGTAAAATAATCCCAAACCAACTACTAGTCCAGAGAGAACCCTTTTGCTCAATCTCTGACTTTATTCACCTGTAAGCCACATTAGGTACTACTGCTCAGATACCTTCTCCTTGTACTTCAGTATCGAGCTACTAGGATACCTTCTCCTTGTACTTTAGTATCGAGCTACTAGGATACCTTCTCCAACGTACTTCAGTATCCCGTTGGCTTTGGTACCTTTTGAAACGTACTTCAGTACCAATAGATACCTTCTCCTTGTACTTCAGTATCTAGTTGGTTGGATGCCTTCTCCTTGTACTTCGGCATCGCATTTTACAAAAACTATTTATAAACAACATTTCTCTTTAAAGCATGTACAATATAACACATATATAACATGGCTTTAAAGATGGTAACGCATGCTGGATAAAATCAATACATATACATATGTAAATAGTTTTTCAACAATATGCATGCGTTCAAATCACAATTCAAACTTTCTTGGAAATATACTTTTTGTAAATTTTGTAATCCAAAACAGCTTAAAAACATTTTAGTTCGAAAATATTTTAGCCACTTTCCTCGATTTCTTAGGAGCTTTTCACTCTAGTAGCTCCTCGGGCTCCTTTTCACCACTAGAATCCAGATTCAATTTTCAACTTAGATTACTCATAGTTCTGAACCTTATTTCGAAATACTTTCTTTTATAAACTTATTCTAAAATATCTCAGGAAGCTTACCCTAAAATTTCAGCTCAGAATTACTCATGGTTTGGCCTGAATCTCAGAACCTTCAAGACTGGCCCAGACTGATCTGACTGTCTGACCCTTGTGCATTCTTCTCAACCTCTAGCCCAGTTCCTTTGAGCTTTTTCCTCCGACATCCCTACTCTGAAAATTAGACTTTCAGATATTTCAGATGGCTTTAGAATCACTCCAAACGCACGAGTAGATTGGAAGATCTTCTCGTCCAAAGTTGACACATTCCTCTGAACCCTCACTGCCCTCTACTTTCTCTTTGATTTTTGTGTGATTTGAAAATGAAATCCCAACACCCTATATATAGGCGTTCAAATTGCTCATGGAATTGACAGCACTTACTTGACTGCATGGCCAAATGTTTAATCCTCTCTTTATCAACGTCAGCTGACTTCACCTTGGTTCAATGTGTTCTTCCCAAACGCATCCAACACAATTTCTTAGGGTTTAAGAATTTCTCTTTATCGGACACCTAAATTTTAATTGACGTTTGCCCTTACGTCTTCAAGCTTTGTTTGTATTCTAATTAGGGTTTTTAAATGCATAATCCACCCCAACGCGTCCAAATACATCGCCCAGAAGCTTGCTCGGCCGTTCAATGCATAGGCGAGGCGTGGGCGTGACGTTCGAATCGGACAAAGCAAGGCTAACGCATAGGCGCTCTTGCTCTTTCTGCTCTCGGCAGTGTCGCTCTCTCCCACTTTCTTGTTCAAAATCTCGCTCTCTCCAAGTTTCTCTCCAACCTTCTCTCCTAGTTTCTTTCAATCTCGGCAATGTCGCTCTCTCCAACTATCTCTCCCATTTTCTCTCCAATCTCGCTCTCTCCCAGTTTCTCTCCAACTTTTCTCTCCACTCTCACTTTCTCCAGCTTTCTTTCCAACTTTTCTCTCCACTCTCACTCTCTACAGCTTTCTCACTCAAAATCTTGTTTTCTCTACTTTCGCTTGTCTCGATCTCAATGATCTCGCTCTCAACGATCTCGCTCTTAGCTACTGCGAACATTGTTCATCTCCGTGCAATTTCTACACGATTATGCCACTAGTCACTTGCCTTCCAATGCTTTATGCACAACATGCATTTCACATAAATTTTCCATACTTAGCCAATTTTTCCCAAATTTCCCAAACTCAATTTCCATAATTTTCTTTTTCAAATCCCCATTCCTTCTTCACCATTCCACACTAACTTTCTCATCAACCTACTTATTATACAAATTTCATTACAATTTTACCAATTAAAGCTCAACTTAAATTATTCAAGGAAAATCTACTTAACTTTCTCATTTGAAAACGGGGTGAGCTTACACCCAGTGAGTGACCGAGAAAACATAGTAAATTCTCATGCATGATTTCAGTAATGAGTTTTTAACTGAAACATAAACTTTTACAATACTTGTACTGCAGCATAAACGTTTTCCAAGCGTAAAACATATAAAGTTGTTTTAAACATAAAACAATAAAAGCATTTCTCAAATCAAAGTACTTTATAACTGGTAAAATAATCCCAATACCAACTACTAGTCCAGAGAGAACCCTTTTGCTCAATCTCTGACTTTATTCACCTGTGGCCACATTAGATACTACTGCTCAGATACTTCTCCTTGTACTTCAGTATCGAGCTACTAGGATAACTTCTCAAATGTACTTCAGTACAAATAGATACCTTCTTCTTGTACTTCAGTATCTAGTTGGGTGGATGCCTTCTCCTTGTACTTCGGCATCGCATTTTACCAAAACTATTTATAAACAACTTTTCTCTTTAAAGCATGTACAGTATAACACATATATAACATGGCTTTAAAGATGGTAATGCATGCTGGATAAAATCAATACATATACATATGTAAATAGTTTTTCAACAATATGCATGCGTTCAAATCACAATTCAAACTTGCTTGGAAACCACTTTATAAAACTAGTAGGAATGAGAATTATTTTTGCAAATATGCTTTTTGTAAATTTTGTAATCCAAAACAGCTTAAAAAAATTTTAGTTCGAAAACATTTTAGCCACTCACCTCGATTTCTTAGGAGCTTTTCACTCTAGTAGCTCCTCGGGCTCCTTTTCACCCCTAGAATCCAGATTCAAACTACAACTTAGATTAATCATAGTTCTGAACCTTATTTCGGAATACTTTCTTCTATAAACTTATTCTAAAATGTCTCAGGAAGCTTACCCTAAAATTTCAGCTCAGAATTACTCATAGTTTGGCCCAAATCTCAGAACCTTCAAGACTGGCCCAGACTGATCTGACTATCTGACCCTTCTGCATTCTTCTCAACCTCTAGCCCAGTTCCTTTGAGCTTTTTCCTCTGGTAGCCCTACTCTGAAAATTAGACTTTCAGATATTTCAGATGGCTTTGGAATCACTCCAAACGAACAAGTAGATTGGAAGATCTTCTCGTCCAAAGTTGACACATTCCTCTGAACCCTCACTACCCTCTACTTTCTCTTTGATTTTTATGTGATTTGAAAATGAAATCCCAACACCCTATTTATAGGCGTTCAAATTGCTCATGGAATTGACAGCATCTACTTGGCTGCATGGCCAAATGTTTAATCCTCCCTTTATGAACGTTAGCTGACTTCACCTTGGTTCAATGTGTTCTTCCTAAACGCATCCAACACAATTTCTTAGGGTTTAAGAATTTATCTTTATCGAACACCTACATTTTAATTGACGTTTGCCCTTACGTCTTCAAGCTTTGTTTGTATTCAAATTAGGGTTTTTAAATGCATAATCCACCCCAACGCGTCCAAATACATCGCCCAGAAGCTTGCTCGACCGTTCAATGCATAGGCGAGGCGTGGGCGTGACGTTCGAATCAGACAAAGCATGGCTAACGCATAGGCACTCTCACTCTTTCTGCTCTCGACAGTGTCGCTCTCTCCACTCTCGGCAGTGTCGCTCTCTCCCACTTCTCGTTCAAAATCTCGCTCTCTCCAAGTTTCTCTCCAACCTTCTCTCCTAGTTTCTTTCAATCTCGGCAGCGTCATTCTCTCCAACTTTCTCTCCCATTTTCTCTCCAATCTCGCTCTCTCCCAGTTTCTCTCCAACTTTTCTCTCCACTCTTGCTCTCTCCAGCTTTCTCTCCAACTTTTCTTTACACTCTCACTCTCTACAACTTTCTTGCTCAAAATCTTGCTTTCTCTACTCTCACTGGTCTCGATCTCAATGATCTCGCTCTCAACGATCTCGCTGATCTCACTCTCAACGATCTCGCTCTTAGCTACTGCGAACATTGTTCGTCTCCATGAAATTTTTACACAATTGTGCCACTAGTCACTTGCCTTCCAGTGCTTTATGCACAACACGCATTTCACATAAATTTTCCATACTTAGCCAATTTTTCCCAAATTTCCCAAACTCAATTTCCATAATTTTCTTTTTCAAATCCCCATTCCTTCTTCACCATTCCACACTAACTTTCTCATCGGACTACTTATTATACAAATTTCATTACAATTTTACCAATTAAAGCTCAACTTAAATTATTCAAGGAAAATCTACTTAATACTTACAGTGTAAAAGCCTCGGTCAGTAAGGAATTTCTACCTGGCTCTCTACCTTTAACTTTCATTGTTATTTTGTACTCCACTTAATTTTTGAAATGGAAACTACTTCTCTATATCTGTTCACTCTCTGTTATTTACGCATGAGTAACTAAATCAGTTGAATGGATTGAGAAGCATTTAGCTAGAACAACTAGGGAATCTTCACTCTATGCGATTATCTTGTATTATGTATGCTTCATTCGTCTATTAGAATCTAGGCTTGGGAAGGTCAGGTTAGAATCTTGGATCGGGAGAGTCAGATTAGAACGCATAATCAAGAGATAGGAGCTTAGGGATAAGCACTATTTGTTATCAATGCATCACATACATCCTAGAGATAGTATATGATTGTATGCGGTTACCTTGCCTTTATGCATTTTGCATCATCGCATAGGAAAAGAGTAGAGACTTAGGGATAAGCTCTATGGACACTTTAGCATTCAACACATGCGTCATAGACTTAGGAGCATCACATTTGCATTGGAAAATGACTTGCTATGCATGGTTGTAGCATGATCGCATAGTCTGACGCATTTCTAAATAATGCTAGCTAAAGATCTTCTCAACCCGTTCATCCACATACTCAATGTATCTATCACACAACTGAATTTTCTCAAATCCCTTGCATTTGTTTTGTTTTTCATTAACACAATCAACAACAAACTAATAATTAATTGAGTTACCGGTTACCGCAAAGTTTTCCTAAAAATTACCAACGTAACCTGTTTTCACAAGTCCCTGAGTTCGACCCTGGACTTACCAGGAAACTCAGTAGAGTTTACACTTGGATTTTGCTGAGGAAACCTGAGTGCTCAACACAATTTCACCATCGCATATCATCCATAATTCACTTCATATTATCAAGCATCAAGTTTTTGGTGTCGTTGCTGGGGACATCGGCAAAATAGTGTGCTAACGGAAATTTTTCTGATTTCTTTGCAGATTCTCAATCTCTGGCGAACTACAACCCGAAGATTGAGAGAACATTTAGACGGAGACTGAGAAATTTCCAATAACAACCACAGTCAGATAAAGAAGAGATGGTGGAGTAGCCTGGAAATGGAAGACCAAATGATAACAATGTCATGGCAAATCCAATCCTACTAGCAAATAATCAGAATAGACCCATTAGGGACTATGCATCGCCAAACCTCTATGATTTCTCTCCAGGAATCATGAGGCCTGCCCTCGACGGAAGCCAATTCGAAATGAAGTCGGTGATGCTGCAGATGATCCAGACCCACACGCCCACCTCCGAAGAGCCGCTGGTGGTCTGCTTGATAAAATGTTTGACGAGCCGAAAAATATCTTAGATCGCATCTCCAAAAACCACGAAGATTGAAGAGAGAGTGACCAGAGATTGAGACTCAAAGACAATGACACAAGTAATGGTGCTATTGCTTCACTACAAAATCAGATGACTGCAATGATGAACTTAATCCAGGGAATTGCGATCAACAGCTCAACACCGCAAAATGGGCAAATCAACACAATTAGTCAAAACACCACAAGGTGTGCGACTTGTGGTGATGGGCACGCGATGGAACATTGCCCGCAAAATCCACAATCTATTTACTTTGTAAAAAATAATCCCTTTTCGAATACCTACAACCCCGGGTGGAGAAACCACCCCAATTTTGCTTGGAAGAATCAGTAACAGAATTTCCAACCCGTGGCGCAGAAAGAGGGGCCACCAGGATTCTTCCCATGCAACAACGGTTAGACAAACAATCAAGAAAGCAGCTCACACCACTGCGAACCTCTTCCTTGGAAAGTCTATTGAAGCAATACATAGAGAAAAACGAAACTGTGCTTCAAAGTCAGGCTACATCCATCCGCAATCTAGAATTACAGATGGGGCAGATTGCGAGTGAGCTAAAGAGTAGACTGCAAGGGGCTCTTCCGAGTTCAACAGAACTCCCACGAAACCCGGGGGGATCAGGTAAAGAGCAATGTCAGGTTGTGACATTGCGAAGTGGGAAGACTATGGAGGGAGAAAAGAAGAAGCTTAGTCGGACAACTCCCATTGTGGCAGAACCTGAAATTGCGTGACGTAAGAAGAAGAAGGAGAAAAAGAAGCAGTGGATCCAGAGGTTGCGTCAACCTCAAAGTCAACTGAGACAGGGATCGTAAAAGTGTAGTTACCCCCTTTCCCGCAGAGACTAAGGATGAAAAAGAGCGAAGAGGTATAGTACCAATGCTTTCTATCTATGTTAAAGCATATTAATATTCCTTTCAGTGAAGGGATTGAGAAGATGCCTGCATACGCAAAGTTTCTAAAGGATATGGTAATTAAAAAGGGAGAAGCTAGTAAGTTTGCCACGGTGGCGCTAACTCAGAGTTCAAAATCAATCATTCCACCAAAGATGAGCGATCCTGGGAGCTTTACTTTATCATGCTCCATAGGAGGACTGTACATTGGGCAAGCCTTGTGTGGCCTGGGAGCCAGCATAAATTTGATGCCTCTGTCAATCTCTAGGTAGCTGAATGTGGGGCAACTTGTGCCCACAACGGTGACTCTCCAATTGGCCGATAGATCTCTGGTGCATCCAGAGGGAAAGGTGAAGGACGTGCTGATAACCATTGACAAATTTATCCTACCAGTAGACTTCATCATTTTGGACTACGAGACCGACAAAGATGTGCCCATCATTCTGAGGCGACCATTTCTATCAACAGGCCGTGCTCAGATTGATGTGCATAAAGGGGAAATCANGCCCATCATTCTGAGGCGACCATTTCTATCAACAGGCCGTGCTCAGATTGATGTGCATAAAGGGGAAATCACTTTGAGCATCAACGGACAGAAGATCAAATTTAACATAATCCGTGCCATGAAGTTTCCGAATGAAGAAGACCTGCATGACTCAGATGATGGCTAGAATTCGACTGAAGAAGAAAACTTTGGTGAAGAGAATGTAGAAGAGGATGCCGGTGCATCCATTGCTGCCTGTAATGTGATCATGACAAAAACAAGCCAGGAAGAGGAAATGATCGCAAACCAAGAAGAAGAGCTAACAGAAAAAGAAGAAAGAAAAAAAAATGCAACCATCCCTAGTAGAACCACCAACACTGGAATTAAAGTCCCTACCGAATCATTTAAAGTACGCATTTTTAGGGCAGAATGAGAAGTTTCCTATTATTATTTCCTCTAAGCTTAACAAGGACCAGAATAATGCGTTGATGAGCATTCTAAGGAAACATGTGTAAGCAATTGACTGGACGCTCGTCGAAATTAGAGGAATTATCCCAGCGTACTGTATGCACCGCATTCGTCTTGAAGAGAACCACAAAGCAATGATCGAACATCAATGCAAACTAAACCCTGCGATAAAAAAGGTCGTAAAAAAGGAGATCATTAAATGGTTAGATGCGGGCATTATCTATCCTATAGCAGATAGCACGTGGGTCAGCCCCGTGCAGTGTGTGCCGAAAAAAGGTGGCATGACAGTAGTTCCGAATGAAACAACAAATTAATACCGCAAAGGACCATCACTGGGTGATGCATTTGCATGGGTTACCGCAAGCTGAATGCGTCCACAAAGAAAGATCATTTCCATCTGCCATTCATTGATCAAATACTAAACCGTCTAGCTAGAAATGACTTTTACTACTTTCTGGATGGTTATGTCGTGTACAACCAGATTATGATAGCTCCAGAAGACCAAGACAAGACCACATTCACCTGCCCATATGGGACCTTTGCTTTTCATCGCATGCCGTTCGACCTCTGCAATGCGCCAAGCACGTTCCAAAGGTGCATGATGGCCATCTTTTCAGACTATCTTGGGGACTCTGTCGAAATATTTATGGACAACTTCTCTGTTTATGGGAACACTTATGAAGTCTGTCTAGCCAACTTGGAGAAGATACTGAAGAGATGCGAAGAGACGAATTTGGTGCTTAATTGGGAAAAATGCTATTTCATGGTGAAGGAGGGCATAGTGTTGGGATACAAGGTTTCCCGGGATGGGTTGGAGGTGGACAAAGCAAAAATCGAAGCAATTGAAAAACTTCCACCCCCAACAAGTGTGAAGGCTGTACGAAGCTTCTTGGGGCACGCTGGATTCTACAGACGCTTTGTCAAAGATTTTTCAAAAATAGCGCGACCATGTAGTGCGTTGTTAGAGGCTGACAGAAAATTTGATTTTGACAACAACTGCCTCAACGCATTTCGAGTTTTGAAGAATGTGCTGATTACCGCACCCGTACTAATTGCACCTGATTGGACACTGCCCTTTGAAATAATGTGCGATGCAAGAGGGTATGCGATGGAAGTAGCTTTGGCACAAAAGAGAAAAACAATCTTGCAAACTTTAAATCCTGCTCAGACAAATTATACCACCACAGAGAAAGAGCTTCTGGCGGTAATTTTTGCGTTGGAAAAATTTCGAGCATATCTATTGGGAACAAAGGTACTCATCCATATTGATCATTTGACAATCAAGTACTTAATGCAAAGAAGGACGCAAAGCCGAGGTTGATCAAATGGGTTCTCCTCCTTCAAGAATCTGACATAGAAATAATTGACCGGAAAGGGATAGAGAACCAAGTTGCGGATCACTTGTCTAGACTGAAAAATCTTGAGGTTGACCGCAATGAGTCTGAGGTAAGTGCGGTGTTCTCGGGTGAGCAGCTATTCCATATTGAAGAATTGCCCTGGTATGCAGACATAGTCAATTATCTGGTTTGCGAGCGATTTCCTGAAGATTACACCTACCACCAACAGAGGAAGCTCAAGCATGAATGCAGACATTGTTATTGAGATGAGCCAAATCTGTATAAAAGTGGGGCAGACTAGATTTTGTTATTATGTGTACCAAACGCTGCTCAACAACACATATTATCGCAATGTCATGACTCACCATATGGTGGGCACTTTGGAGGACAACGCACCACTGCCAAAGTTTTACATAGTGGATTCTTTTGGCCTACATTGTTTAAGGATGCAGCTAACTTCGTAATGAAGTGTGATCGGTGCCAACACATAGGTAACATTTCATGGAAACATGAAATTCCAATGAACACCATCTTGGAGCTTGAATTTTTCGATGTATGGGGTATTGATTTCATGGGACCATTCCCTCCCTCAAATGATAAACATTACATTTTGTAAGTCGTCGATTATGTCTCCAAGTGGGTAGAGGCAGTGGCATGCGCTGCAAGTGATGGGCGGTAGTCTCCCAGTTCCTGAAGAAACATATTTTCACTCGTTTTGGCACTCCCCGTGCCATCATAAGTGATGAAGGGTCCCACTTTGTCAACCATAATATGAAGAAGTTGCTGTGCAAATACAACATTCTCCATAAAGTGGCGACCGCATACTATCTGCAGACAAATGGTCAGGCTAAAGTGTCCAATCGAGAAATTAAGTTGATACTTGAGAAGGTAGTAAGGCCTTCACGAACAGATTAGGCAACAAAGCTTGACGATGCGTTATGGGCATACCAGACTACATTTAAAACACCCATAGGTATGTCTCCATATGCGTTGGTATTGTGTAAGGCATGTCATTTGCCTTTGGAGCTGGAATATAAGGCACTGTGGGCAGTAAGGAAGCTGAACTTTGATTTGAAGAAAGCAAGAGAAGCGCGAAAAATGCAACTAGTCGAGCTAGAAGAATGGAGGATTAACGCATATGAGAACCCGAAGATTTACAAGAAGCACACCAATCGCTGGCACGACAAACATATATGCGGCAAGAACCTCCAAGTCGGGCATAAGGTCTTACTCTTTAACTCACGTCTACGACTCTTTCTGGGAAAATTAAAATCACGCTGGTCCAGACCCTTCATCATTAAAGAAATATTCCAACATGGTGTGGTGGAGCTGATCACTAAGGATGGAAGCCGTACATTTAAGGTTAATGGACAACGAGTTAAGGAATATTGCGAAGGTGATTTCCAGCCAGAAAAGGCCTCCGTGAAGCTGAAAAACCCGAAATACCCTTTGTTTGATTCTTGAACTCTCATTCCTTTGTCACTCTAATCATCATTTATCTATCTACATTTTACTCATTATTACTTCTATCTAAAACCAAAAAAAAAAAAAAAACATGTTGTTTTGTTTAAAATCACTTGACCCTCTCACTGTTTGTTTACAATGATTAAGGCACAAGATTGCGGAGATGCTACATGAAGCAGAAAATTATCTCACTCCATCACTGTAATCCAAAGAAGAGAGATCGCTGCAAAGATGGATGCGTCAATACACACTACGGGCGACAACGCAAATCTGGGGGTGTATTCTTCCTTATCTCTATTTCAAATTTTGCACTATCACATCACATTTTAGTTTTAAAAGTTTTATTACCACATCCTCTTTGATTACCACAATCATTTGACGTGGATAAATTTAGTAAGTTACCGCATAATGTCTCTTTGCCAATTATGATTTCAATGATGAAAAACATAGTTCTATTTCTTTCGTAAATACTAGAGTCAACTTAACCTTAAGATAATCACCTCATGAAATATTTCTAGAAGTTAGGGGTTTGCTAGCTTTCTTTCAAACTCTTTTTACGAAGCTTTCTAAGAACATCGCATGACTCATTTCAATCTTTTGGCAATGAGGACATTGCCGCATTTTAAATTTGGGGGTGAGGTATTTATTTTCGATCTTGATATTTTGAAAATATATATATATATATTTGGAATAACAACTCCACTATCAACGCAATGGGAAACCCATGTTGGTAAGAGTTAAGCTGTGAAAGGCACTTACCAGTAGTTGGATGTCCGCATGACACACGTGGGGGCAAGCAAAAACAAAAGTAAGTCACCAGGATCAACGCATAAATAAATGACCGCAACTCCGCTGCCAAATAGGTATGAGTTTAGTCGGAGGAAGAGCTCATTGCTCGTAGTTGGATGTCCGCAGACACACGTGGGGCAAGCCAAAACGAAGGCAAGGCACTCGGATCAGCGCAAGGTCAGAAAAACAAAATAATAACGACAAGAAACATGCAAGGGTAAAATCATTTGACACCCTGATGAAAAAAAAAATCTCTATGAAATAAATCATGCGATGTTCTGGACGTTAGTAAAGTCTTTTTTAAGGTTAAGCTTGCGGTCCCTAGGTCTTAGAAATATTTTGAGAGGAGGCTTGAACAAGACTTAAGGAAACTTTGGTATATAGAATTTGAACGAAGTATCCTTGAGAAATCTAGAAAAAGAACATTGCGATTGACTTGCTAAAGGAAATATTTAGCTTATACTTGAGGACAAGCATTGTTTAAATTTGGAGGTGTGATAACGGGCAGAACTGCACGTTATCATAGTGCTAAGTTCTTAAACAATGTTGGCTTGCATTGATAAAATATGTTAAATTGCATCCAAAAATCATTAAGTTTATTATATTGCGGCCGCATGCGTTCATCGCATAGAAACAATTGATTTTTGTGTTTTTATGCAAAATATGCGTTGACGCAAGGTGAAAATTGCGATCATAGGAAATCATTGGTCGAGTGCAGCATTACCGCAAGGCTTTGCGGTGATCATGTTCACAAACATTCGCCCGAGAAGGACTGCCACAACTTGGTCAGTGCAACATGGTGGGCGCATCTGAGTGAAAGGCTAATTAATCGCGATAAGATAGAAAGCTGATGACAGTCGAATCCGAATTAAGTTGACAGCCACTAACGATACAAGTACATTCAGCTTTTCGATGACAAATATTCGGCACATCAATCAGGGAAATTAAAGTCATCCCATCTGTGCAATCATGAGAGAGAAGTCGCTGTTCACCCTAGATGTTCTATAAATACGAAAGGTAACCTTCAGATCATTCCAGTAAGCTTGGGAGAGCAGCAGAAGCTTCAAGATAGAGAGAGGGCTGATGCCTGCGGAACAAGGAACATCTTAGAACTGAATAGAGATTTACAGTGGAAAAGCCTCGGGCAGCAAGGAATTGCTACCAGGCTTTCTACCTTTAACTTCTATTGTTATTTTGTACTCCACTCATTTATCAAAATGGAATTTACTTCTCTATATCTGTTCACTCTCTGTTATTTACGCATAAGTAGCTAAATCATTTGAATGGGTTGAGAAGTATTTAGCTAGCACAACTAGGGAATCTTCAATCTATGTGATTATCTTGTATTATGTATGTTTCATTCGTCCATTAGAGATACTCGAGAGGGTAGTCTAAGGACAGGATCTAGGCTTGGGAAGGTCAAGTTAGAATCTAGGCTCAGGAGAGTCTGATTAGAACGCATAATCAAGAGATAGGAGCTTAGTAATAAGCACTATTTGTTATCAACACATCACATGCATCCTAGAGATAGGATATGATTGTATGCAGTCACCTTGCCTTTATGCATTTTGCATCATCGCATAGGAAAAGAGTAGAGACTTAGGGATAAGTCCTATGGACACTTTTGCATTCAACACATATATCCTAGACTTAGGAGCATCGCATTTGCATTAGAAAATGACTTGTTGTGCATGGTTATATCATGATCGCATAGTCTGACGCATTCCCAAGTAATGCTAGCTAAAGATCTTCTCAACCCATTCATCCGCATACTCAGTGTATCTATCACACAACTAAATTTTCTCAAATCCGCCGCATTTGTTTATTTTTCATTAACGCAATCAACAACAAACAACCAATTAATTGAGTTACCGATTACTGCCAAGTTTTCCTAAAAATTACCAACGCAACCTGTTTTCACAAGTCCCTGAGTTCGACCCTGGACTTACCAGGAAACTCAGTGGAGTTTACACTTGAATTTCGCTGAAGAAACTTGAGTGCTCAACGCAATTTCACCATCGCATATCATCCATAATTCACTTCATAAAATTAAACATCAGCTGCACGTCCTTCAGTCTTAAGGTGACGTAAACTACCTTTACATCCTCTCCATAACTCGTAAGGTGTTTCTGAAACGTTATTATAAATATTAAAAAAATTTGAATGGTTATTGGGGCTGAATGATGGAAGGAACACATGCGGAGAGGAAGGAAAAACGGATCTAAAGTACTTTAATTAGGTTAATTTCAAAGAATAAGCATGCAATTAAAATAAGTAAATAAGGATGGAAGAAATACAACCTTTGTAGAGTTTAATCTTCTTCAAATTAGCTCCAACTCCCCACGAACGGTTCGTAGACCGTGATAACGGGCAGAAATGCACGTTATTACAACGCAAAGTCATAAAACAATACAGGATTTCGATGATAAAATTATACAATATTGCGTCCAAAACTATTAAGTTCACAATATTGCGATCACATACGTCCATCACATTAAAACAACTAAATTATGTATTTTTGTGCAGAAAATGCGTTGACGCAAGGCGAAAATAAGATCTGAAGAAATTAACGTCCGAACGCATAAGAGATTGCTGCCGCAAGGCTATGCGATCATTTGTACTCGCAAATATCTGCTCAAGAAGGTGGCCGCATAGAGCCGGTGCATCAAGGTCGGCGCATATGGGTAAAAAGCATAATAAATCACGATGGGATAGAAAGCTAATGACGGTCGATTCCAAATTATGCTGACAAGTCGTTAACGACATACTTAGCAAGTACACTCAACTTTTCGGTGACAAATAGAGAGGGCCAACTCTTGCAAAAGTAAGAACATCTTTTGAGCAGAATAGAGATAACAGTGTAAAAGCCTTGGGAAGCAAGGAATTGCTACCAGGCTCTCTACTCTTATTTTCCATTGTCATTTTGTACTCTAAACTCATTTATAGAAATGGAAATTGAATCTTTATATCTGTTCACTCTCTGTAAATTATGCATGAGTAGTTAAATCTGTCAAATGGGTTGAGAAACACTTAGCTAGCATAACCTGGGATCTTCATTCTATGTGATTATCTTATATTATGTATGCATCATTCGTCCATTAGAGATATTCGGGAGGGTAGTCTAAGGATAGAATCTAGGCTTGAAAAAGTCAGATTAGAATCTAGGCTCGAGAGAGTCAGATTAGAAACGAATAATTAAGAGATAGAAGCTTAGGAATAAGTTCTGTTTGCAATTAACGCATCGCATGCACCCTAGAGATAGGTTATGATTGTATGCGGTTAACTTGTCCTTGTGTGCATCTTGCATCATCGCATAGGAAAGAAGTAGAGACTTAGAAATAAGCTCTATAGACATTATAGCATTCATCGCATGCGTTCTAAAATTAGGAGTCATCGCATTTGCATTGGAAAATGAGTTGCGGTCGCATGAGTGTAGCATGATCGCATAGCTTGAACGCATTCTTGGGAAATGCTAGCTAAAGACCTTCTAAACTTGTTCCTCCACATACTTAGTGTATCTGTCACATAATTATTCTTTTCTCAAATCTGCCGCATACTTTTTATACATAAACAACAAACCAACCAAAACACTTTAATTTATTGGTTACTGCAAAGTGATCTAAAAATTACCACTGCATATTGTTTTTCTTAGTTCCTGAGTTCGACCCTAGGCTTACCAAGCAACTCAGTAGAATTTATACTTGGATCTTACTGAGAAAACTTGCATGCTTAATGCATTTTCCACCACCGCAATCCTTACCATTATTTCATCACATAAAATAACGCATCAAGTTTTTGGCACCATTGTTGAGGACTTTGGCTATACATTGTGCTAACAGTAATTTTCTAATTTTCTTTGCAGTTTTCAATCTTTGGCGAATTACAACCCAGAGATTGAAATAATGTTCCGACAAAGATTGAGAGATAGCCGCCAACAACAACAACAAGAGAAAGATAACATGGTGGAACAACCGGGAAATGGAGCACCAAATGAAAATAATGTCATGGCGAATCCCATCCTATAGGTGAACGGCCGCAATAGGCCCATTAGGGACTATGCGTCACCCAACCTGTACGATTGTTCCCCAAGAATCATGGGGCTCGCTCTTGATGGATCGAGATTTGAAATGAAGCCGGTGATGTTGCAGATGATTCAAACTGCTAGACAGTTTGGAAGAAGGTGTGGCGAGGATCTGCACACCTACCTCCAGAGTTTCATAGAGATATGCAACACTTTTGTATTCCCTAAGATCTCTACCGAGGAGGTTCAACTAACTTTGTTTCCATTTTCGCTGTGTGATCAGGCATGAAAATGGGCTTATTCTCTCGAACTGGGGGAGATTATCTCATGGGAGAAAGTAGTGGAGAAGTTATAAATAAATACTTCCCTCCAATGGAGAATGCCAGAAGAAGGAAGTTGATCACTAATTTCGAACAGGATATTGAAGAATTGCTTAGGGACACTTGGGCAAGGTTTAAGAGGCTGGTAAGAGATTGCTCGCTTAACGGCTTACCAAATTGCTTACAGATGGAGATTTTTTTTATCACGGATTAAACCCGGCTTCGCAGACAGCTGCCAATGCGGCAGCAGCTGGAGGTCTGCAGGATAAAACACATGATGAGGCCAAGAATATCCTTGATCGCATTTCTAAAAATCATGAAGACTGGAGAGAAAGCGATCAAAGATTGAGAATCAAGGACAGTGATGCGAATAATGGGGCCATCGTATCCCTTCAGAGTCAAAACTTGATATAGGGAATCACAATTAATAGCCCAGTAATGCATAGTGGGCAAGTGAATGCAATCAACCAGACGACCGCATGTTGTGCTACTTGCGGTGAAGGACATCAAATGGAGGAATGCCCACGAAACCCACAGTCAGTCTATTTTGTGAAGAATAATCTGTTTTCTAACACGTACAACCCTGAGTGGAGAAACCACCCCAACTTTGCACGGAAAAATCAACAGTAAAATTTTCAATCAGTGGTGCAAAAAGAAGGGCCACCCGGATTTTTCCCACGAACCAACGGTCAATCGAGTAATCAAGCGAGCAGTTCGCAGGCTCCGCAATCTTCCACTTTGGAAAGTTTATTGAAGCAATACATTGAAAAGAACGAAACTGTGCTTTAAAACCAAACGACGTCTATCGAAAACCTGGAAATTCATATAGGCCAGATTGCGGGCGAACTCAAGAACAGACCGCAAGGGGCCCTGTCGAGTTCAACGGAACTCCCATGCAACCCAAGGGTTACGGGTAAAGAGCAATGTCAAGTTGTGACGTTGCGGAGCGGAAAGATTGTGGTAGGGGAGAAGAAGGAGCCTACCCGGAATGCTCCAATTGCGCTGGAACCAGAGATTGCGTTGACTCAAAAAGAAACAGAAGAAAAAGAGGCGATGGAAACAGAGATTGTGTCCACCTCGGAGCCAAAAGAATAGAGGACTGTAAGAATACAGCTGCCACCATTCCCACAGAGACTTAGAAAGAAGAAAAATGATGAGGTACAGTATCAATGCTTCATGACTATGCTAAAACAGTTGCATATTAATATTCCGTTCACTGAAGCAATTGAGAAGATGCCCGTATATGCGAAGTTTCTAAAAGAAATGGTGACAAAGAAGAGAGGCACCAGTAAGTTCGCTATGGTGGCTTTGACGCAGAGTTCAAAATCTATAATCCCACTGAAAATGTGCGACCCTGGGAGTTTCACTATACGTTGCTCCATTGGAGGATTATACATCGGTCAAGCGCTATGCAATCTTGGGGCTAGCATTAACTTGATGCCCTTGTCAATTTTTAAACAGCTGAATGTGGGGCAATTTGCGTCCACGACGATGACTCTCCAATTAGCAGATAGATCTCTTGTGCATTCAGAAGGGAAGGTGAAGGATGTTCTGGTTACAATCGACAAATTTATATTACCAACAGACTTCATCATTCTGGACTACGAAGCAGACAAAGATGTGCCCATCATCCTGGGGCGACCATTTTTATCGATCGGTCGTGCCCAGATTGATGTGCACAAAGGAGAGATCACCTTGAGTGTGAATGGGCAGAAGCTCAGGTTTGACATTATCCGAGCCATGAAATATCATAATGAAGAAGACCTTAATGAATCCGACAATGAACAAAGTTTGAATGATGAAGAGAACCTTGACGATGAAAATGAAGATGAGCATGCGATCGCATCTATTGTAGCATGCAATGCAATCATAGAAAAAACAAACAAGGAAGATGAGGTGATTGCATCCAAAGAAGACAATCTGACTGTGAATGAAGAAAGAAAAACAACAAAACCGTCCTTAGAACAACCACCAACAATAGAGCTGAAAACCCTTCCTAACCACCTGAAGTATGCGTTTCTGGGGCAGAATGAAAAGCTACCGGTAATCATTTTCTCTGCACTTAATGAAGACCAAGAAAATGCGCTGTTGAGCATTCTGAGAAAGTATGTAAACGCAATTGGTTGGACGCTCACAGACATTAGAGGAATCAGCCCCGTATACTGTATGCATAGGATTCATCTCGAAGAGGATCATAAAGGATTGATCGAACAACAGTGCAGACTCAACCGTGCGATGAATGAGGTCGTAAAGAAGGAGATAATCAAATGGTTAGATGCTAGCATTATCTATCCAATAGCCGACAGCACGTGGGTCAGCCCTGTGCAATGCGTACCGAAGAAATGAGGGATGACGGTAGTCCCTAATGCAAATAATGAACTGATACCACAAAGGACCATCACTGGATGGTGGATTTGCATGGACTACCGCAAATTAAATGTGGCAACAAAGAAGGATCATTTGCCTTTACCGTTTATTGACCAAATGCTGGATCGCCTAGCTAGAAATGACTTCTACTGCTTCTTGGATGGGTATGCCAGTTATAACCAGATCATGATCGCTCCTGAAGATCAAGAAAAAATCACATTCACCTGCCCGTATGGAACATTTGTATTTTGATGCATGCCGTTCGGCCTTTGCAATGTGCCGAGCACTTTCCAAAGGTGTATGATGGCCATCTTTTCAGAATATCTTGAAGATTCTGTAGAAATATTCATGGACGACTTCTCTATGTATGGGAAAACATACGAAGTCTGTCCTAACAAACTAGAGAAGAGATTGAAAAGATGTGAAGAGACGAACCTCATGCTTAATTGGGAGAAATGCCATTTCAGGGGAAGGAAGGCATTGGGCTTGGGCACAAGGTATCCAAGGACGGGTTGGAGGTTGACAAGGCAAAAATTGAGGCGATTGAAAAGGTCCCACCTCCAATGAGTGTAAAGTTTTTCAGGAGCTTCTTGGGACATGCTGGATTTTATAGACGTTTTGTCAAAGACTTTTCAAAGATTGCACGACCACTGAGTGTGTTGATGGAGGTAAATAGAAAGTTTGACTTCAATAACCAATACCTCAACACATTCATGATTTTGAAGAATGCATTAACAACCACGCCTGTGTTGATCGCACCAGACTGGACACAACCCTTTGAATTAATGTGCAATGCCGGTTATGCGATGGGAGAAGTGCTAGTGTAGAAGAGAAAAACAATACTACATCCCATCGCATATGTGAGTAAAACCCTGAATCCTGCTCAAAGAAACTATACCACCACAGAAAAAGAATTGCTTGCGGTGATATTTGCGTTGGAGAAATTCAGAGCATATTTGCTGGGAACGAGTACTCATCCACACTGACCACTCGGCGATAAAATATTTAATCACAAAGAAAGATGCAAAGTCGAAGTTGGCTAGATGGGTTCTCCTCCTCTAGGAATTCGATATGGAAATCATTGATCGCAAGGGGATGGAGAACCAAGTTGCAGATCATTTATCCAGATTAGAAAATTCAGAGGTTGACTACAATCAGTCAGAAGTGAGCGCAACGTTCCCATACGAGCAGCTATTTAAGATTGAAGAATTGCCATGGTACGTAGACGTGGTAAATTTTCTGGTTTGTGAGCAATTTCCCGAAGATTATACCAACTATCGAAAGAGGCAGCTCAGACATGAATGCAGATCATATTATTGGGATGAGCCAAATCTTTATAAAAGGGGGTCAGACCAGATTCTGTGGCTGTGTGTACTGGATGCTACTCACCAACGTATATTATCACAATGTCATGACTCAATATGGAGGGCACTTTGGAGGCCAGCACACAACAGTGAAAATATTACAAAGTGGGTATTATTGGCCAACACTATTCAAGGATGCAAGAGACTATGCGATGAAGTGTGACTGGTGCTAATGCACAGGTAATATTTCATGGAAACATGCGATGCCCATGAACATCATTTTAGAACTGGAATTTTTTGACATCGGGGGCATTGATTTCATGGGACCATTCTCACCATCGAATGGTCATAAATATATTTTGTTAGCCATCGACTACGTTTCCAAGTGTGTAGAAGTAGTAGCATGTGCTGCAAGCGATGCGGCGGTAGTCTTCAAATTCCTAAAGAAAAATATTTTCACTCGTTTTGGCACTCCACGTGCCATAATAAGTGATGAAGGCTCTCAATTTGTCAATCACACTGTCAAATAATTACTGCACAAATATAATATCCTCCATAAAGTGGCCACTGCATACCATCCACAGATAAATAATCAGGCTGAAGTGTCCAACCGAGAAATCAAGCTGATATTTGAGAAGGTGGTAAAGCCTTTGTGAAAAGATTGGGCAACAAAGGTCGACGATGCGCTGTGGGCATACAGGACCGCCTATAAGACACCTATAGGCATGTCTCCGTATGCGTTGGTGTTTGGTAAAGCATGTCATTTACAACTTGATCTGGAGCACAAAGCGCTGTGGGCGGTGAAAAAGCTTAACTTCAACTTTAAGGCAGCAGGGGAAGCAAGAAAACTCCAATTGGTCGAGCTGGATGAATGGAGAACAAAAGCTGGTGAAAATGCCAAAATTTACAAAGAACAAGCAAAATGTTGGCATGACAAACAGCTATGCGGAAAGAATCTCCACGTCGGACAAAAGGTCTTACTTTTCAATTTGTGGCTACGGCTCATTGCCAGAAAATTAAAGTCACGCTGGTCTGGACCCTTTATAATCATTTGAAATATTCTCGCATGGTGCGGTTGAACTGATTAATGAGGAAGGAACCCGTACATTCAAGGTTAACGGGCAAAGAGTCAAGACATATTGCGGGGGTGATTTTCATCAGGTAACGACCTATGTAGACTTGAAAAATTCGGAGTGAAAGAAAATCAAGTGGCCCCTACGCTGGCATGCGACAGAAAATCATCTGAGGCGCAAGTCTTTTGGAATATCCTCTTCTTACTTATGATTAACAAACTCTCACTACTCTTCGTTTATTCTGATTATCGTTTATGCATCTTAAAAAAAAAAAAGAAAAATTTTTTGTTAACTTTGTTTTTTTATTATTTGACCCTCTCAATGTTTTCTTTGCAAAACAACTGAGGTGAATGATTGCGAGGCGCTATACGAAAGATGCGACTACTTTATTCCGTCACCGCAATCAAAGAAAGAAGTTCGCCACAAAGCAGGATGCGTCCACAAATAATGCAGGCGACAGCACAAATTTGGGGGTTGTATCTTTCCTTGACTTCGTTATTTCCAAATTTTGCACTACCGCATCGCATTTTAACTCTAAAAATTTTATCATCACATCCTCTTTAGTCGGCACAATCATTTAACATTGATTAATTTAGTAAGTCACCACATGATTTCTCTTTGCCAATTATGATTTCAATGATGAAATGCATGCTTCTATTTTTTCGTATATACTAGAGTCAACATAATTTTAGGATAGTCACCTTATGAAATATTTCTAGAAGTTAGTGGTCTGCTAGTTTTCTTTTAAACTGACCCTTTACGAAACTTCTTAAGAGCATCACATGACTTCTTTCAATCTTTTAGCAATGAGGACATTGTCACATTTTAAATTTGGGGGTGCAGTATTCGTTTTCGACCTTGCTATTTTTTAGCTTATAAAAAAAAATCATAACATTGCGATTGGATCCTACTCGTAGTTAGATATTCGCATGACACACGTGAGGGCAAGCTAAAACAAAGGTAGGAATCGTGATCAACGAATAAATAAATGATCGCAACTTCGCTGCCAAATAGGCATGAGTTTAGAATGAGAAAGAACTTCTTGCTCGTAGTTGTCCGCATGACTAACGTGGGGGCAAGCCAAAACGAAGGCTAGGCACTTGGATCAGCGCAAGGTCATAAAAAAATGTGTCTAAAATACATGAGGATAAAAAAAAAATCATTTAAAAACACCCCAGTGAAAAAGTTTTTTTTGAAATAAATCATGCGATACCCTGAAATCTAGTAAAGTCTTTTTGAAGGTTAAACTAGCGGTCCCTAAATTTTAGAAATATTTTAAGAAGAGACCTAGATAAGAATTGAGGAGATTTTGGTGTATAGGATTTGAATAAGGCATCCTTGAGAAATCTAGGAAAGAGAAGGTGGTTGACTTTCTAAAGAAAATCTTTAGCTTATGCTTGAGGACAAGCATTGTTTAAATTTGGGGTGTGATAACGGGCATAAATGCACATTATTACACTGCAGAGTCATAAAAAAATGTTGGGTTGCAATGATAAAATTATACAATATTGCATCCAAAAGCATTAAGTTCACAACATTACGATCGCATGCG
Organism: Benincasa hispida; assembly: GCF_009727055.1. Taxonomy (NCBI): domain Eukaryota; kingdom Viridiplantae; phylum Streptophyta; class Magnoliopsida; order Cucurbitales; family Cucurbitaceae; genus Benincasa; species Benincasa hispida. The sequence continues at coordinate 64,084,216 of NC_052351.1, read as the reverse complement.
TCCATCGCATTAAAGAAGCTAACTTATATATTTTTGTGTAGAAAGTGTGTTGACGCAAGGCAAAAATACGATGCGAAGAAATTAATGTCCGAACGCATAAGAGATTGCGGCCGCAAGGCTATGCGATCATTTGCGCTCACGAATATCTACTCAAGAAGGTGGTCGTATAGAGCCGACACATCAAGGTGGGCGCATCTGGGTGAAAAGCTTAACAAAATATGATGGGACAGAAAGCTAATGACGGTCGATTCCGAACTAAGTTGACAAGCCGTTAATGACTTACTGTAGCAAGTACACTCAACTTTTTTATGACAAATATTTGCTGCATCAGACAGAGAATTAATGTCATCCCATCAGTGTAATCATAAGATAGAAGAAGCCTTTCACCCTGAAGATCTATAAATACCGAAGGCCACCTTCAGTGAAGGAGTTCGTTCAATTTAGAGAATTTTCCCTATACATAGAAGTAGCATTGTTCTTAGTTTTCTTTTACTTAGAAGGTAGAAGTGAGTAAAGGGAGATTATACCGAGAGATCGTTCCGATGAACATGGAAGAGTGTCAGGAAGCATCGAAATCAGAGAGAGGGCCAACTCTTGTGGAAGCAAGAACATCTTTTGAGCAGAATAGAGATAACAGTGTAAAAGCCTTGGGAAGCAAGGAATTATTACTAGGCTCTCTACCCTTATTTTCCATTGTCATTTTGTACTCTAAACTCATTTATAGAAATGGAAATTGCATCTTTATATCTGTTCACTCTCTATACATTACGCATGAGTAGTTAAATTTGTCGAATGGGTTGAGAAACACTTAGCTAGCATAACCTGGGATCTTCATTCTATGTGATTATCTTGTATTATGTATGCATTATTCGTCCATTAGAGATATTCGGGAGGGTAGTCTAAGGATAGAATCTAGGCTTGAAAAAGTCAGATTAGAATCTAGGCTCAGGAGAGTCAGATTAGAAACGAATAATCAAGAGATAGAAGCTTAGGAATAAGTTCTGTTTGCTATTAATGCATCGCATGCACCCTAGAGATAGGTTATGATTGTATGTGGTTACCTTGTCCTTGTGTGCATCTTGCATCATCGCATAGGAAAGAAGTAGAGACTTAGGAATAAGCTCTATAGATATTATAGCATTCATCGCATGCGTCCTAAAATTAGGAGTCATCGCATTTGCATTGGAAAATGAGTTGCGGTCGCATGAGTGTAGCATGATCGCATAGCTTGAACGCATTCTCAGGAAACACTAGCTAAAGACCTTCTCAACCTGTTCCTCTGCATACTTAGTGTATCTGTCACATAATTACTCTTTTCTCAAATCCGCCGCATAATTTTTATACATTAAACAACAAACCAACCAAAACACTTTGATTTATTTGTTACCGCAATGTGATCTAAAAATTACCACCGCATATTGTTTTCCTTAGTACCCTGAGTTCGACCCTGGGCTTACTAGGCAACTCAGTAGGATTTATACTTGGATCTTACTAAGAAAACTTGCATGCTCAATGCATTTTCCACCACCGCAATCCTTACCATTATTTCATCGCATAAAATAACACATCAGACCAGCACAAGAGTCTTCTCGAATATTCTCCAGCCTTAGAACAGGATGGTGGGATCCGGTGAGTGACTAATTTAGAGAGGAACTAATTATGAGATTATCAAATAATCTCATAAAAATCCACTTTGGCCAAATATCTTAAAATTCATTAAACTTTTCCTTTCAAAGATCATTTCATGCAAACCTTGCAACTTTGAGTTTGATAGGAATTTGACACTAAAAAATCTACTTACTCAAAGTGGGAATAGTGGGACAAGTGTCTTCAAATGAAGACAATACTTAGCAATGCAAAAGTTGACATTTCATACTCACAATTGTTGGATCTTTCCACTAACTTGGTCAAAGGTCAAAGTTTGACTCTCAAAGTTCAAAGTCAACAATTTTGAATTTTTTATTTTCAAAGTCAAAAGTCAACAATTTTGACTTCCATTGCATTGTTGACCTAATCAAAATTCTTTACTTTTATTGCAATTTTGACCTATTCCTTTTAATTTCAAAATTAATTCTAATAATTAATTTTAAAATTAAATTAATATTAAATAATTATGTATTTTAATTAATTTAATTTAATATTAGATCCATCAATAATCCCAATGAATATGAATCCCTACTCATAATCTTGATATTTAAATCTTATTTAAATATCTCATATTTTCTATCTCTTTATGTTTAATTCACAATTAAATATTAGGTTAAATATATCATATATATTTGATGTTTTGCTCCAAAAACCGAATTTGAGCACTTCAAATTTGTTCGTCACTCTATTATAAGGTTTAGTCTGATATGAGCTAGTAGGGCAACCTTATGGACCTACAGATCATGGGCTCCAACACTTCATGATTAATCGACTAAACTCTTTAATCTAATTAACTACCATTCATTAACTACCGGGTCACTCCACTAAAGCCCAATAGTTGCACTCCTCTCACTGTAGATATAACCATGATTAGTAAGTCAACCCTTCATAGGTTGTTCGTAATAACGGCTAGGTCAAAAGCTATTTTATCCCCAAGATTACATCTTGTTTCTTAAGTCCCACTAATCTTCTAATGAACAATTGGTTTGTAATCCAATCACTAAACCAAGTTCTTCTTGGGCCAATGAGAGGGTGAAGTCCCTTGTTAAAGACCTCGAGTCAGCACTTAAGGGAACAACCTCTCTACTATCCCTAAAAGCAGGTACTAGGAAATTTCGTCTTGCACCCTATGTCCCCAGCTATCTACCTAATCTTACCCTTTAAATGGGAGGTTATTGAGCTCGCACTATTGAGCCAACCCTCATGCATGCAAATCTAAGGATAATCTCGAATAAATATGAGTTCATAGTTAGCTCAGGATTAAGGTCAAGTTACCTAGGTCATTGCTTTGAAATAGTCAGTGGTAAACAGTAAACAATGTTATAGAGTAAGAGTGACTTATTTCTTGGTCCGATCTTATGCAAACTTATTGCATAGGGCGCCCCCGCTCCTCATGTCAATACATGAACGAATCAAGATCACTTCTTTTGTAGTTGTTACAACGATAGTATTACCAGAATAAGGTACCCAGACTTATTCGTATACTATAGACCATTTTGGCTATTTACTGAAATTGATCCACTCTTATGTCTCCATGTAAAGTTCAAGTATTCATATAATAGCCATGGATCTTTAGTTTATTGGATTTAGGTTCTTTCTAAAATGAAATGAGGAATTCATATATTCAATAACAACTTTATTAAATAAAACCTTAATAATATCTTTATTGATAACAGAATAAGTTATTGCTTACAAACCATAAGTTTTAGGACATAAAACCCAACACTGAAAAGTTAAATTGGGTTTCACTTTTAAGTAAAATAATAGCCTATCAGGTTTTCATGTAAAAGAAAATAGAAAAGTTCAGAAAATTGTGTAATTACACCTCTATGTTTCGACTACATGTGTGAAAGGTACAGTGTAAGTGAACTGGATGGGTTAGCTCAATAAATGGCAAAACTAAATAAGGAAATTATATATAGCAATTTTAAGGTTGTATTTTTTAAAAAAAATAGCAAAAGCCTTCTTTTTTTTCTTTTTTTCTTTTTTAAATATTTTTAGCATATAAGATGTCATACATGTTGACTTTCATTTCCTATTCCAAATCTCGGTTGGTTCCTCAAGTTGCACCTAGATCACCAGATGTTAGAAAATTTAAACCAGTCCCTAATTCTTGATTTTTCTCTTAAATCAAAATTGAATTTTAAAATACATAATATCTTGATATTTTCTTTAACTCAAAAGGGGAGTTGGTTGTTGATGTGCCTACTTTTGCTTGGGTTGGTTGATGGTTGGATGACTGCAGCTGCAAACTTTTGGTTTGTTGTTTGGGCTATGGTTGTTTCTGTTATTGTTTTGATATCTTTTGTTTGGTTGATGGGTTGTTTTCTTTGGACTATTCTTTTGGGTTGTAGACTTGTTATGGACTTTTATTACTTTATGGATTAATGGTTAGACTCATCATCCAAATGACCATATCCCTCCTCAATGAATGTTTGTAATGTTGGATCCACTACAACCTCGGACATGCTTGCATAGGGTGCCCCTCGAATAGGCAACTCCTACACACCACTTCTTGTTGAGAACTTCGTCTCGTCACATGGCCAACCAAAGAGGTTAACTCGGTAATTTGGCGGCGAAACCTATATACCTCATCATCGTGACATGCAACGCGACTTTTGGACATCAAAGAGCGACTAAGAAGAAAAAAAGAATCAAAAGAAACTTTAACTAAAAATTAACTAAGAAGAACTAATTAGTTTCCACGTCAATGACGCCAATTTGATTGATTGAAAAGAATTTTGCCATTGCTAGCAAACCTCAACTAATTAAATAATATTTATAAACACTGAACTAACTACATATACTACAGGGTAGCACAAGTGGCAACTCCAAGGTCGAACTATAGGGAAGCACAAAAGATTAGTTCCTAGAAGCGCATTCTTAGTTAATATGGTAAATGAGGGGAGGGGGAAGGGGTGTGGATTGGATAGTAAAAAACGTATACAAGAAAATAAAGGGATAGAAATGCAATTAAATGAAATGACCTAGCTTAGGGAATTGGAATTGCTCAATGTAACTTTGATCATCAAATTGCCTAAATGTAATTTTACGTTCCTGACTATGCCTAGCCCAATTGATTAGAAATCTAACCAATGGTTCTAATTAACTAAACAGCTAAACATGTTAAAATGAATACATATTATATGATTAACCAACTGCATTAGGTTCTAGGGCTTACGCCAGGATGAATATTTAATGTCCACCGTGTCCACCGTGTAACTAAAAATCAATACGATTTTCTCTATGTCGATAGGGCGATACTCTTTGTTATGGAAAACAAAAAATGTAAGCTTAACTTAACCTATTGCTTCTCATGGATTAACAAACAATTACATGTTACATATTGTAAGTTAACTCTAAGCATTCAATCTTATAATCCTCAAGTATTTTGTCAGATAATCAAGAGAAAATGCAATTGATTATGCAAGATAAATAAAGAGAAACCTATAGCCAAAATATATTAATTACATTTAAACAAAACTCTCAAAATTACATTGTTCCCAAATTTCCTAAACTAGAGAATAGTTAGAACTTACCTTCCAATGGAGTTGGAGAGGACAAATTCCAAAATCGATCCATTAATTACACGAGAAGAAGGAAGAAAAATACAAGTGGAAGAGAAAAAATGGAAAGAAATTTGGTTGGAGGCAGAATGGGAGGATGATTTAGCCCTAAAGATGAATTGGACTGGTTAATTATATATGATATAATTGGCAAATGTATGAGATACATTATTTTGAGAAAAATTAGATATAAATATGATTTATATCAAGCAGCGGAGAAAATACTATAGTAGATATGTGATATCAAACTATAGGATATAAATATAATATGATTATATTAATTAATTAATTAATCCTTTTTCCACGTTTGGACGTGGGTTAGTGGGCAGCGTTGGTTATGGTAACCGATGGGTTAAATGAAAAATGCTTTCATTTTTTAGTAGTCGTTCAATTGCCCGAAGAGAAAAGTGAGAGCGTGCATTGGTAGAAAGCAAAACGATCGCTTAAGCATTTCAAGAGACTATACGATAGCTCATCGCGCCTAAACGATCGTCTACCTCGCGCTTAAACGATCGCACACTCCTGCTTACACGATCGGGTAGCTTATCTAAACGATCGTATAGTGTGCCGATTTAGCTAAAATATCGTATACCTTTTCCTAAAAGATCGTGTAGCTCCTCTATGCAATAAGCACTTCTGCTATGCAATAGCGTTGTTTTCTGATAAAATATATATCTTATCCAAAATGAGAGTTTGTTAAAAATATGATATTAGCTAAATATGTTTGTTTAAGTTCCTACAATTGATTCCTTGGGCTTTCAAGAGTTGTATTTGTTTTTATCTCTGGTGGATGTCTTAGAGCTTGTTCTTCCAGTTGCCAAGTATGTAGAATATTTATTTTCTTTTTTAACTTATTCTGCAAAATACTTTATTTGGAATGTTTTCCTTTTTGGGGATCTATTGATTTTCTCTTGGAATATTTTCCATCATTTTGCTATGCTATTTATGCCCAAGATGTCCTCATACTAGGGTTGCACGCATATTGTTTATGAGATCTTAGTATGTGATGGCTTTTATTTATGAAATGGAAATATGGATGATATGCGTTGATGGAATTGCGTTGTGCAATCGAGTTTCCTCAGCGGAATCCAAGTGTAAATTCCTCTGAGTTTCCTGGTAAGTCAAGGGTCAAACACAGGGACTTGTGAAAACAGATTGCGTTGGTAATTTTTATGAAAGCCTTTGCAGTAACCGTATCAATAAGTAAGTCGTTGGGTTTGTTATTTGCGTTGATGAATAAATAAATGCGGCAGAGTTGAGAAAAGACAGTTGCGTTGATAGATGCAATGAGTATGCGATGTACGGGTTGAGAAGATCTTTAGCTAGCGTTACTTGGGAATGCATCAGACTATGCGATAATGTAACAACCATGCACAACAAGTCATTTTCCAATGTAAATGTGATGCTTCTAAATCTAGGACGCATGTGTTGAATGAAAAATGTACATAGAGCTCATCTCTAAGTCTCTACCGTTGTCCTATGCGATGATGCAAAATTCATAAAAGCAAGGTGACCACATACAATCATATCCTATCTCTAGGATGCATGCGATGCATTGATAACAAATAGTGCTCATTCCTAAGCGCCTATCTCTTGTTTATGCGTTCTAATCTGGCTCTTCCGAGTCTAGATTCTAACCTGACCTTCCCAAGTGAAGATCTAGTCCTTAGACTACCCTTCTGAGTATCTCTAATGGACGAATGAAGCATACATAAACAAGATAATTGCAAAGAATGAAGATTCCCTAGTTGTGCTAGCTAAATGCTTCTCAACCCATTCAACTGATTTAGCTACTCATGCGTGAATAACAGAGAGTGAACAAATATAGAGAAGGGAATTCCATTTTTATAGATGAGTTGAGTACAAAATGACAATGGAAAGTAAAGGTAGAGAGCCTGGTAGCAATTCCTTACTGACTGAGGCTTTTTACATTGGAATCTCTATTATGATCTAAAGATGTTCCCACTTCCACAGACCTCGGCCCTCTCCCTGTCCTTGAAGCTTCCGGCGCTCTCCTAAGCTTACCAGAACGATCTGCCAACACAATTTCTTCCCTCGCGTCCACCTTAAAAATGAAAGAAAACTAAAGATGTGCGAATTGAAGTATGAAATTTCTAACTGCTAAATTCGTGAACTGATCAACAACTTTTTTGAAGAATGCCCTTGGTATTTATAGAGCATCCATGGTGAAAGGCGACTTCTCTCTCCTGGTTGTACAGATGGGACAGCTTTAATTCCTGATTGATGTGCCAAATAATTATCACCGATGAAGCTGAATGTAACTTGTGACCATTATCGGCTGCAACTTAATTTGGATTCGACTGTCATCAGCTTTCTGTCCCATCACTCTTAATTGGCCTTTCACCCAGATGCACCCACCATGTTGCACTGACTAAGTTGCGGCGATGCTTTTTGGGAGAATGTTTACGAGCACGATCAACGCAAAGCCTTGCGGTGAAGTTGCGCTCGACCAATTAATTCCTATGATCGCAATCTCTGCATTGCGTTAACGCAAATTCTGCACAAAAATAAAAAAATCAATTGTTCTAATGCACTGAACGCATGCGATCGCAATATCATGAAAACGATGCTTAGTGGACGTAAGTTAGCATATTTCATCAACGCAATCCAACATTATTTAAGAACTTAGCACTATGATAACGTGCATTTCTGCCCGTTATCAGTATGAGCTTTTCATAATTTTACAGCTTTGCATTGTTTCTTAGAGAAGATATTATTTGTGGCGGCATATTCTTCACTTATTCTTACTATATTCACGAAGTTGATTGGTCTTAGGGGGAGTCTAAGACTTCGTTGTTCGATAAGGATTTCCCAAGCCTCAGGGGAGCCTAAGGTGTTATTTCTCAAGAAGGGAGTTCTCATGACATAGGGAGAGCTTAAATTCTCATGTGAAAGGAGTACACAAATTGAAGAAAAGATGCCATCAAGTGAGATGGAGCCTAGGTGTTTAGCAAGGTCAGGCTATTGTGTGTCAATGTTATCGTTGTAATCCACAAATAAGTAGAACATTGTAATTGCCTTTTATATATTAGTGGAATATCTTTCCTTGAAATATTATCCCCCAAACGTAGGTGGTTTATCACCGAGCTGGGTTATCAATCTCGGTGTCTTTATGTTTTTATTTGCTCTTTGTTGTTTTATTGTTATTTCTGAATTTTCTAGGACGTTGTGTGAGACAATCACATAGTGTGTGAGTAACCACTTTCCAAAATTTCAAAATGATTAATAGAACGCTTTCTTCCCCACAAACATTGCCAACTGTTTATGCCAAATTTTGGCCAAGGAAAAATGCACCTGACCTCCGCATGACAACAACGATAAATTTGTAATTTGAAAAAAGAGGACATACAAAACAAAGAAAATAGCTTCGCTATCTATGTTAGTAAGAGAACTAAACAATAGAGAAGAAGTTAGAAGTTTTCAGATATCTCATATGAAGACATAATGGTGTATTTATAGAGAAAGTTAACCTAGGTTGTTCTCTAGGATAAGGAGATAACCTAATGAGCCAAGGAGCGTGCTCGATTTCGTATTTGCCTAGGGTCATCTTTGGCCTTGGCCAAGGCCAAGCATTTCCATTATGTCATATCTTAGGAATAAAATGTCACCTTGGGTCAGGACATGAGTAAAACAGGCCCCATTGGACATTAGCAAGGGTCAGCCTCGACCTTGGCTGAGGTCCAGACCACTAGCTTTAGGCCTAGCCCAAGCCAGTCGCCTTTTCTAAGACTACTTTGGTCTTTAGTTACCACTTTTTGCCTGTATCACGCCACTTTTTGACTTTGCTATTTCTAAATTTCAGTTATATCGATCTAAAATCTTTGTGGCATTCTCGTGGGTTGAAAGGAATATCAAATAATATTTATAAACACTAAACTAACTACATATACTACAAGGTAGCACAAACGATAAGTCCGGAGTCGAACCACATGGAAGCACAAAAGATTAGTTCTTCGAAGTGCGTTTTTAGTTAATGTGGTAAATGGGGGGAAGGGGTGTGGATTGGATAGACGAACATGCATAAAAGTAAATTGCAAGAAAATAAAGGGATAGAAATGCAATTAAATGAAATGACCCTAGTTAGAGATCTTGGAAAGTCAGGTTGTTATATCTGGTCTTTTGTTAAGACTTCATCTTTCATGACTCGATGCTCAATTGAGCTCCAATTAGTGCCTTAATGATCTTCATCCTTCCAAAATGCTTTAAACAACCCTAAATTGCTCATCTCTACAAAATAAAAAGAGTAATGAAATTAACATGAAATAAAGATATAAAATTGCACAGTTAAAATGTTTTATAAAGTATAAAAAATGCGATAGTTTACTTTTTTCTTTTTTGAAAGATAATTTAATATACAACAACAAGGAGGGCCCCATAGCCTGGGACCAAGGTACAAAGTAAAAAGCACAAAAGGACACCAAATACCAAAATGAAGGAACCTAAGGGCTTAGGCCACAACAAAATCGAAAAAGCAACAAAACAAAGAAAACAGAGTAGATCGGCAAAAGTGAAGCAAAACCAAAGGACCACCAACAAGAAAAAATCCCCAAAGCTCGAGGCAAAGGCAAGAACACAAACCCCATAGCCTGGGAACAAGAAAGAACCAAAAGGAAGACAAAGGCCAAAACAAAGCCTAAATAAAGACATAAAGGTCATCAGGCCTCATAGCAACACGAGCAAGAACATTATAAATAACGAGGTTCAGAATGACAGAAGCATTACGAGGAGAACCCCCATGCAAACAACGATTCTGCTTCTAGCAAACAAAATAGGTAGAGGTAGACAGAAAGACACGCTAGAGCTTCTTCTTGACACCTAGACCAATCCCAACCCGATGGGCCCAGAGTAACTCGACATCCCAACTAAATCAATGTGAAATGTGGGCCATAATCCTCAACATTCCAATTAGAGGTAGTTTGTTTTCTATGTTACCTCTCTAGCGAAACGAAACTAGACTATGTGGAATTATACCTTCATTATTCTTCTATCACTTAGATAAATGTGTCCATGTTTAATTATTTTAGGTTGAAAAAATTTCAACTTATTAATGACATAAAATGACATTAACAAAAATTGATTTAAAAAGGAACTGGACAACAAAGAAGATATGATATATGGCTTTGTAGATAGAGTTGTCTTTGAAACATCATGAAAACATTGCAATTTTAAAATTATTTTATACAAAATACAAATAGAAGAAAAATTAATTTTTCAATAACTATCCTATACTATAAAATAGTCAAAATATGCAACAAAGATCTAATAAAAGTTTAATGTAAATCAAAATTTAATTCACAAACGGTACAAAAAAAAAATAAAAATATTTACCATTTTACATAAATGCAAATGGATTCATGCATGGAGTTGGTGTAATTTATCGAACTTCACTATCTTTGTATAAATAAAACAAACATATGCATGCAACTTAAATGTAATTTTTAGTATTTAATCCTTCTAAATCGTAAATTTCTACAACCCAAATTAATAAAATCACTTTGCAACATTTGCTTCTTGAGAATATGGCGAAACTAGTTTCTTCTTCAACTATCATCTTCATTGTTCTTATTTTTGCAGGTTCTCTTTTACTAATTGTCATGAGTTACAAAATTAAATATCCATTAGGCATATTATGTCTCGTGCTAATGATTTTATGATTTTCATGAGCCTTCAAACGAATATCTCAACATTTTCATAACATTGAAGTCTTGACATTCTTATATGGTATAGATATTGGAATCTTTTGTTATGACAAGATATTGCTAACTTGTTTGTTTATTTATTTTTCTTTTTGTTATTGTATAGTTGTATTTATCTTGGTGCCTCAAGGAATGTCAAGATGTCAAGATATATTGTATAACAGTGGGTGCACTCTTGATGACTGCGAAAAGAAATGTTGGGAGAAACATCATAGTATTTCACATCAATGCATTCCAACTAACCCTGCGCAGACCATCTATGTTTGTTATTGTTTCTATGATTGTGGTAATAAAAATTGATTTTGTGGCATCTTTCTAATTTTGTGTAATGTTTCTCGCAAAATTCTAAAATAATATGAGACGTTTTTCTAAATCTTTGTCCATTATATCTTCCACATTTGTCAATAGTATGTTTTTAAAATAAATGTTTTAATGTCAATATTATATTAGATTTTATATACGTATCAAATTATATCCTATTTAATTTTACTCATCACCATGCCTAGAACATTAATGTTTAGATGTTAAAGAAGTTTTGACTTTAAGCCTGGATTTTAAGTCTCATTGACTTACAAAATTGGTCTAAAAAAATGGATGAAACTTCTATGACGATTGGTGAGAAAAGTGCCTAGTTATGCTCTTCAATAATTTAGATTCGTAGCAAAAAAGATCCTTTAGAATTTATTCTTAGCTTTTGGGTTTGATGAAAAATAGAAGTGGTTACATTTCAAAAATTGTTTATATATGTACTAATATATGTGAAAGGTTTTAGTAGGTAATTAACAGACATATGGATTTAACACATCAATACTTAAATGTTATATCTATTGGTTGGTCAATGACATTATTGATATTTATTAATTTGTCCACTTTTATCAATTCTTTCCACTTCTTGTTGTCTGATTTAAAATATATCGACAAAATTGAGCATAGCTCGGTTGACATACATGTGTATTTGTAACCACAAGATTTGTCGTTCAAATTCCCTACCCTCAAATATATTCAAAAAATAATTAAAACATATCAAACTACAAAAAGGAAATGACAGTTTTTGATGTATGAAACTTTTTAATTACTTGATGCATTTACAAAAAGAATATCTAACAATATGTATATTAAAATAAGTGAAGAAAAATAGGAAGAAGGGTAGAGGTCGATGGAAATTTTTGGATTTTTTCACGCTAATGTAAAACTCAACATTTTAGAAACGTCAAGTTTGATCATCACTTTCATGTCATGTATAAAATGTTATTAAAGGATAATTGTAATGGATAGCAAAATTAATTATCATATTTATTAAATCATGTAAATGAATAATTTGAAAATATAGAAAATTTAAAATTTTTTAACATTGACAACAAGAAACCAAAAGTTCGTCTGTTCGGATTTCGGGACTAGCGTGTCATAACCGCTCTCGGGCCGAGCAAAGATAATTTATTTTCACCGATCAAAGACTTATATTACAAACGTAACAAAGTGCTAAGATTGGGGTTGAATACACTGGAAGACTATTGAATTAACTTAGACCAATTTATGAATTAAAAAGAAAAGGGTTTTTATGGTTCTTGATTTTGTTTATAAAATAAATTAAAAACCAAATAGGGAAAAATAAATAAGAGTTAGAAAAAAAAAAAGGGTTGAATCAAATTGAGGGAAAATCTTGGGATTAGTTTGTATGCTTTTTATTTTCTATCATTAGATACTAGTTAATTCCTCCAATTATGTGAACCCCTCAACATATTCGAAATTCTAATAGACCAATTAGCCAATTTTGATAAAAATATTAATCAATACTAATTCCGTTTAAAACTTTTCCTTCTCAGCGACATACAAGTTAAAACTGAAAAGCATTAAGAAAGGGTTCAATTGTCGAGACACGCTACAAGTAAGACATCCATATCTTATAACGTGATTTATTTGGGAAGGATTATACTAGGGCATACATGAATTTCGCCAGAAACAGTCTAGACCCTAAACATGGGATCCTAATATGTGCAACTTAATCAATCAATTATACACATGCTAGAATGATTTTTGCATACAACAAATTCAATAAATTAATTTGTCAGAAAATTTCACCGAAATTCTATTATTCATAAATCAAATCCACCCAAAGGGTTTACAAAAGTTGAAGAAATTAAACTAGTAAACTTCAAGAATTAAGACATACATATTATCCCAAGAAAATTACCTAGCCTCTAAAAGGCATATTAGAATTGCAATGATCAAAGGAAGGAGTCGAGGCTGACTATGGCAATGATTGATCGGTCATTTGGCTCCAATGGCTCCCAAAAATGAACTAAACTCTCAAAACTCTCTCTATTCGGAAGCATTTTTGCTGGAGGAATGCGATAGGAGGCTTCTTATTTTTTGCTTGTCGAAGGCTAAACACCAACGCATTATTTATAAGTTGCGCACCGCGTCGCCACGTTGGGAAATAGCATTGCAATGTTGTGGTACGCATTGGACAGCGTTGGGTGGGCGTTGCAACAATGCGTCCAATGCTTGCTTGTGTTGCACGTTGAACAATTTTTCGTCAATCTTCGCAACGTTGCAATGCTTGGAAGGGGCATTGCAACGCTGAGTGTCCCGCCAGAAACTCACTACTCGTTGCTCGATAACTCGATACTCATTGCTCGTTTACTCAGTGCTCAATGCTTGTTTACTTGGTAGAATTTCACTCGATAATATTCAACAGCCCTTTACTCGATGGTACTCGATGATACTTGATGGCAAACCATATGCGATGGCAATTTGGTAATTTCAATTTCTTTGAAGCCCGGATGCTTAAATCAACTCCAAATTGCTTCAATTTAACCCTGTTCGGCTTCAAATCACCAATTCTACCTCATGATTGCTCGATACCTACAAAATAGGGAAATAAGCACGTAAAATCCGATAACGAGCCCAAATTAAGCTAGGAATAAGAGCTCTTTTTCAAAGCTAACAAACCTTTTTTATCTTTGTCTTGACCTTCTGTACCAAAGTTCGTCCACACATGTACAAAACTCATTTCTATAATTCATAAGTACCTTTTGGACAAAACTTCGTCCAAATTTGGACATGAAGCACATTTCAAAAAGTAGAACCCAGAGTTCGACCTTTCCAGACTTTGTCTTAAGCTTTTGTCAAAAATTTGTTCACACAAGTACAAAACTCCTTTCCAGGGTTCATTATAAGTACCTTTCGGACTATATATTTAACTTTTGTGCCAAAGTTCGTCCATACAGGTACAAAACTTCTTTCAAGGGTTCATAAGTACCTTCTAGACCAAACATAGTCCAAATCTAGACATATATCACATTTCAACAAGTAGAACTCGACGTTCATCCTTTTCAAACTCTATCTTAACCTCTTGTGCCAAAGTTCGTCCACACAAGTACAAAACACCTTTCCAGGGTTCCTAAAGTACCTATTCGACCAAACATCGTGGAAATTTGGACTTTGAGCACATTTAGATAAGTAGAAATTCAAAACTCATCCTTTTCGGACTCCATCTTGACCTTTTGTACCAAACTCTATCCATATAGGTACAAAACATATTTGCAGGATTCATAAGTAGTTTTTGGACCAAACTTCCTCCAAATTTCAACTAGGAGTGCATTTTGACAACCAGAAACCGAAGTGTGTCTTTTTCAGACGCTATCCTGACCAATTGTGCCAAAGTTCGTCCACGTAGGTACAAAACTCCTTTCAAGAGTTTAGAAGTACCTTTTGAAACAAACTTCATCCAAAATTCAAGAGTTTAGAAGTACCTTTTCAAACTCTATCTTGACCTTTTGTGCAAAATTTCATCCACACAGGTCCAAAATTCCTTTCAATAGTTCATCATAACTCTTGTTGATTTATCTGTAGTTTCTGTTGACATTTCATTTAATACTAGCTTACTACGAGGTAAATGATTCTTTATGTGGTTCTCCTCTAAGAATGTTGCATTTGTAAATACAAATACTTTATTTTCCTGAGGGTCATAAAAATAACCACCTTTTGTCTCTTTAGGATAGCCTATAAATAGATATTTTTTAACGATGTTCTAATTTCTTTGGGTTTTGCACTAGTACATGTGTTGCACGTCTCCAAGTCCTAAAGTGACGTAAACTACCTTTACATCCTCTCCATAAATCGTAAGGTATTTCTGAAATGTTATTATAAAGATTAAAAAATTTTGAATGGTTAAAGGGGATGAATGAAGGAACACATGCGGAGAGGAAGGAAAAACGAATCTAAAGTACTTTAATTAGGTTAACTTCAAAGAATAAGCATGCAATTAAAACAAGTAAATAAGGATAGAAGAAATACAACCTTTGTAGAGTTAAATCTTCTCCAAATTAGCTCCAATCTCCTCACGAACAGTTCGTAGACCACCACGAGAGTCTTCCTGACTATTCTTCAACCTTAGAATGGGATGATGGGATTCAATGCCCCCCAAGTAATTCAGTCTCTTTCTTTTTTCTTTTTTCTTTTTTTACTTCGAGTCGCCGAGCCATGTCGAGCTGCTGTCCAAGAGCCGATCGATCTGCTATCGAGCCGAGCCATGCACGATAGGCCAAGCTAAGCCGAGCCGCGTGCGACAGCCCCCCCAATCCTTCACGCAGCCACCGCGCCGAGCCGACCCACTTCGGTCCTTCTTCTTCGCGTCTTTGCCTGATCGACGCAACCACTGCGAAGCTACCATGCCGCCCAGCTGTCCTTCGCTGCGTTTGTCGTCCGTCCAATGCCAGTTTTGTTCAAGGCCCGTTCACCGTCTACCACTACCGCCTGCCGTTCTGTCGTCCGTCCAATCATCGGTCGCGACTACCGGGCTTCGCACACCTCGCCGGTTGGAGTATGGGGGGGCGAGGGTATAGAGTTCCGACGCCCCCTCGTTTTCTTTTTCCTTTTTTTTTTCTTCTCTTTTTTTCCTCAAGAAAATTTTGTGTTTTTTTCTGTCTTTTTTCCTTTCCCCCTTTTTTTCTCCTTTTTCTTCATCTTTTATTATATATATATATATATATATATATATATATATATATATATATATATATATATATAATATATATTTTAATTTTTAATTTATTATATATTATTATTATTATTATTATTATTATTATATTTTTTTTTACTAACTTGACCCCCCCCCCTTTTTTTACAGGAGTTAAAACTATCAGCGAACTGTATTTTGTTGTTTCCTTACTTCTTCATATCTTTGCACAAAAGGTGGTTCTCTTTTTTTCTTTTATATATATATATATGCACATATATTAGTAGGGGCATTCGACATGTGACTGTCAGCTTCGCCAGCACGATCTGACTTCTGCTAGACACAACCACTATGTGGGGGACTATGTAGCTTGCAGGGGTGGTTATCGGCTTCGCCAACAACGATCTGACTCCTACTAGACACGGCCCCTATGTGGGTGACTGTTAAGCCTGCAGGGGTGATCCACCCATAATGATTTGACTCCTGCTAGACATAACCCCTATGTGGGCGACTGTGTACCCTGTAAGGGTGGTCGTCAACTCCGCCAGCAAGATCTGACTTCTGCTAGACACGACCCCTATGTGGGTGACTGTGTAGCCTATAGGGGTGCTTCTCAGCTCTGCCAATAATGATCTGACTGTGTAGCCTGGAGGGGTGCTCTTCAGCTCTGCCAGCAATGATCTGACTCTTACTAGAGACGGCTTCTATATGGGTGACTGTGTAGCCTACAGAGGTGGTTGTCAGCTCCGCCAATAGCGATATGACTCCTACTAGACACGACCTCTATGTGGTGACTGTGTAGCTTACAGGGGTGATCCATCAACAACGATCTGACTCCTGCTAAACACAACCCCTATGTGGGCGACTGTGTAGCCTTCAGGGATGGTCGTCAGCTTCGCCAACAACGATCTAACTCCTGCTAGACACAGTCTCTATGTGGGTGACTATGTAGCCTGCAGAGGTGATCCACCAACAACGATCTGACTCCTGGTAGACACAACCCCTATGTGGGCGATTGTGTAGCCTGCAAGAATGGTTGTCAGCTCTGCCAACAATGATCTAACTCCTGCTAGACACGACCCCTATGTGGGTGACTGTGTAGCCTGCAGGAGTGATCCGCCAACAACGATTTGACTCTTGCTAGACACAACCCTTATATGGGCGATTGTATAGCCTGCAGCGGTGGTCATCAGCTTCGCCAACAACGATCTGACTCCTGTTAGACACAGCCCCTATGTGGGCAACTGTGTAGCTTGCAGGGGTGGTCGTTAGCTCTACCAACAATGATTTGACTCTTGTTAGAAAAAACCCTTATATGAGCAACTGTGTAGCCTGTAGAGGTGGTCGTCAGCTCCGCCAACAACGATCGGACACCTGTATAACAATTCTTAAGCTATGGTGTATTTAATGGAGCATCCTATTCATTGCTATCGTGAGATGCTCTAGGAGTGTATTGCATAAAATAAATTAGAGAAATAAGTTCTAATTATTAGTGATGCGTTTATGCTTTAATGCGTTTAAGTAATTGTAACGTGTTGGGACGTTATTTATATGCACAGAACGCACACAACTCCTAATAATGACGTTCAAGTTTTCCTAAACTAGACCCAAGTATAAATCTAATTTAGGCTCATGGTAAGTCTAGGGTCGATCTCAGGGATTCAGTTAACCAAACGCAGATCTTGTGTTGTATCTACTATAAGGATTTTCCTAAATGAATATGAGAAATGTATTATTTACACTAACTTGCTGTGCCTGTGCAGAAAGATACAAAAGAGTTGAGTAGTGAATGATGGTTCATGCAAAAATGGAATTTAAGGTAGGTGAACGCGTCGATCTAAGATGAATGTACACAACTAAGATATGATGTGGATGAAATGGGATGATTTGCTTATCTGTTTGTTTATGCTTTAGACCTTATTCAACACTTCTCAATGCGAATAACATACAAAGCCTATCTCTAGGATGCATGCGTCTTACACAGATTGCAGAAAAAACCAGTAAGTCTATCTTTGGCTGTACTAGGCATTCTACTTGATGCGGTTTAGTTATTCTTTCGAACAATCTAAGTTAAAGATACTTTTACCAAGTTGTCAAGTTGGCTTGAGCATTCGAATGAGTTGTGCATAAAGTATTAATGCATTCAACATTAACAAGAAATAAACAATAGCAAGTATAAGGGATCAAATATATGAATTTTATAAAGAAACAAGGAGTCTTTACAAAGAAAACAATATTCAATCGAATGGAATGAAAGCGATAAATAAGAAGGAAACTGAGTCAAGTCAAAGAATACAATGTCTTGTAGTTCTTTGGCTCAATCTCGTTGTGTACAATCACTTGTATAGGAAGTATATGGAGGGTCTTTCTCAAGAGTGGCGTCCTCCGCTCCCTGTCAGGCAGTGGTGGTGGTTCTCGACCCTTTTGATCATCTCAACACCACAGCACAGCTTCTACAGAACTAAAACAATAACTACAATTTACAGAGAGTAAGGATCTTGATGATTTTTGAACTTTTTAACTATGGAGGGACTTCCTCTATTCATAGGCGTTGGTCATGTCCACTTGGTGAATGGGCAGCATTAAAATCCATGCCCTGGTCAGCATTAAAGTCCATGCCCTGGTTGGCCGCCTGACTCTTGGAAGCTTTTCAGACACCACATGCTGCAGGTGCCCATACTTACAAGTGGTGATGTGACACAAAATCAGCCTGGAGCAATGAATCCTCTCGTTGAACACCCTCCGACGCATGGCCCATGCGTTAGATCTTTTCCTGCGGCACTTGTCTAATGCGTTAATTTTAATCCTTGCGTTGAAATCCTACAATACAATGCGTTAATGCCACGATATTTAGTAATAAAACTTCTTTTGCATGAGTTTGCTGATGTTTGAATAAATCCATGCATTTCTACTAAAAATGAGGAGAGTTTATCATTAAAAATCTTAGTTGTTCCAACTTATGAGTAAAAATAACTTGTATTTCTACAAGTTATCACTACCCCCAAATTTGAACAATGCTTGTCCTCAAGCATTCCAAAATAATTCTTTGTTATCTCCTTTATCTTAAGTGTGCAGAGTTCACCTCTCATCATATTCAGTCATAAACTTGAGATAAGAGTTTGGAAAATATAACTCAGATTGACTCTTTTCTTAAAAGGACTGGTGTTTAATTTCAAGTGCAGCAGGCCTTTTATCACAACTTCTTTTATTTCTCAAAACATTCCCATCTTTTCTAAACCATCAATGCGTTAGATGCTCGTTGTAAAATAAATGCCGGATAAAAAGAAAAAATTATGTACTTAGCCATGCGTTGTTCCAAGTATCCCACTTTCATTTTGGCTTGCCCCCACGGGTGTCATGCGAGCATCCAACTACGAGTAAGATCCTTTCCCAACTAACTCATGCCATTTAAGGTTTTTTTTTTTTTTTTTGAAGTAATGACAGAAGAGTTGCGTTTAACATTCTTCTTATTTTGTTCCCTTTTCTTCATGATGTATTCATTCTTCCTCAGGGTTTTTCATCCATGAAGCGTAAGGGTTCTAAAGTGAGCATGTGGAGTGAGAAGTAGGGAAAACATTCCAACCAAACTTGATTGATGTATTGCGTGTGTAAACAAATTGGTCTTGCATTCGTCTGTTTGCTACCTAATAATCCTTATACCCGATCAACTGCTGGAGACCTTCGATTTAAAACGCGAACAGTGTCTAAGCTGATCACGATAAACGTTTCAAACTCGTTTTTAAAAGTGTTTAACGGCCTGCCGTTTGGAAGTTGTTGGTTCATTTCTTCCTAACTGTACCCAGTTGGCTAAAAAATTATTGGGGAGACAAAAATTGGAATTGGACTTCATTTGGGGCGAAGGAAGAGTAATAAGGGATGTCCTATCCATAAGAGAGTTGTTCTAGAATGCGTTGTTCAAGACTCCTCTGCGGGCCAATGGTTAGTTATGGGAAGTAAATCAAGGCTGGTTGCTCTTCTTAAGCCGAAAGTTCAGGTCTCAGCTTCAATGTTCTTCATGTTCTGAAGCTTCATTGGTATGTTCAACAATCAGACGCGT